>NW_020664482.1:7061173-7147207 GCF_002925995.2 Terrapene triunguis
GGCCATGCCGCCCCTAAAAATGTGCCGCCCCAAGCACCAGCTTGTTTTGCTGGTGCCTAGAGCCGGCCCTGCTCGTATTTACAGGATGAGTAATAAATCTTTGCTAAATACTGGATGTTTGAATCCTACGTTTCAATACCATCACTTTCCCTAGTTGTGATACACTGAAGTGCTGCTGTCCTCTCTCCCTAAACCTGATTGGGTTTTGTAAAAATCCTATGTCACATCTTTAGTGTGATGATAAACCTAGTGCCTTTGAATAGAAATTGTGTAAGTTTGTGCCTAATTTCAAGTTTTTAAAGTTTCCAAAGTTTAACTTAAACTCCAATGCCATAGGATTTATGTTCACTGAACACAGATTCTGGGGGGTGCAGAGGGGTAGGCAAAAAAATCCAGTGAACAATACAGTGGGAATTGGAGTAGAGAGTCATCAGAACGAAAAGCATGCTAGAAAAGGGATTTCAGAAGGGCTGAGAGAGTCTGATCTCTCTCTCTCTCTCTCTCTCTCTCTCGTCTCCACTGTCTGGCATGACTCTGAGATTCCCTTTAGCTAGAAAAAAAGCTATGGATGTGTTTACAGTGAATCCCCTTAGAAAATACTGTGAGTTTAAATCAGGAAGGAGCATTCACAAGCTGGCACTTGCAAATATAGTGTGACAGATTTTTGCTAAATCTCAAAACTGCTGGAAGCTCACCCATTCCCTGCATGGGAACCGCCTCTTTGATACTGCAGATGGCAGTGTCACAATGATCAATAAACTTCAGAAGAAGAAACCATAGAGAAAACTTGAACTGGCCAAGATGCTTAACCCACTCCAATTCCCCCAAAGAACATAAAGAATAGACCGAGAAATAAAAGAGTCCTTTGAGTGCATCTGTGAATCACCGTGGCAAATTAATACCTAAGGTTTTACACAAATTCTAATTAGCCCTCATATTTCTGAACCTCTCTTTATAGTCAAAGCTATCTCTATTTCCTTTATTTGAATCCTTTTTTTTTGTTATGTAGGGTTGTGTGCTTTTGCCACATGGAGCAAATAGGTGCCTGTTACTTGAATGGTTTATCAGATTTAATTAATCTAGGGCAATACAAATAACTTAATTAGAAAGTCTGCTGTGTCTATTCTACCTAATGCCAATGAAAATCTCCCAGTGCATGCAACAAAATAAAATAAACCATTATTATAGTGTTACGGTTACTAATATATTATGTGTTCATTATTAATAGACCCTGTCTTGTGCAGAGGATGCGGCTATTCAGGCATGACTAGGCAGACTACTTGAAAACACAAGGTTCGTTATAGCGCAGAATAGTCATTCCAAGTTCCCCTTAGTGTATAGCAAAGCTATCTTGTGTTGCTGGATTGTCCCAAGTTCCAGGTGATTCCGCATATTTACTTTGTGGTGGCTGAAGTTCATGTCTCTGTTTGCTGTTGTGACTTGGTCCCAGTAGCTGCTGCATATATCTTCAATGTGAGCTATTACTATGGGTTTGTTTTTAATAGTACCCACAATGTGGGAAGTGCTTGTGAAGGACAATGGAATGTGGAGTCCCTGACCCAAAGCCCTCAGAAGCTAAAATCAAACAAAGAGAAGTCTGGGGGGCGAGGAGAGGATGGACAGGGTGGATGAGGTGATAATTATCCAGGGTGATATATTGCCTGAATAAAAGCATGAAAACGATAATGGAAAGAGATATAGAATACACCTCTTGAGTTCAAATAGCCTGGCCATTGTAATCTGGATCCCTCAAGCCAGAAGTGGGTCTTTCAGAAGGATTTGAATGTGCAGAGGGCCATCTACACATAGAGGCAATACGGAAGAAAGCACAGAGATGTATGTGTGAGAACCTGACAAACGGGAAGACAAGGCCGGTATCATTGCCGGGGCAGAGGGGGACAGTGGAGGGAAAGATGGCATGAAAAAGACAAGGATGTATAAGTACAGAAGTGAAGGGTAATGGAGGGCCTTGAAGAAGAACACAAGGAGCACAGAAGAGTGGGAGCTAGTAGAGGGTTGCAAGACAGGATTTATATTGTCATAATTCTTCTCACTGCTCTTATGGCATATCGTGCAGGCATAGAGACATTAATGGACTTATCCAGAGTCCCAGAGAAAGTAAGGGCAGAACGGAGCACACAGCTAGTAAAGATCACATCAGGAGACTGAAGAATTATAGAAATCGAGTCAACTGATACTAGCAGTAGCGTTGTATTATCAGACCCATACTATAGAAACTAAGGCATAGGGAAGTTAATGGACTTGTCCAAAGTCCAAATGAGAATAAGTGGCAGAACTGAGAATACAGCTGTCACTCCTTGCCCTGGGCTTTGGTTGCTAGAGCATACATTTACATAGCAAAGCACCCATTGGACATTTATATGGATAGCAAGACTGTCTAGCATTATAACAGTTAATGCTAACAGAAAGTTTGGAAGGGATATAAAACATCATGCTTCAGGTCTTAAACCAGTTTCAGATGATCAAGCATTAGGATGAGACCTTCATGAGGTGCCAATAATCTCATATCTCCACCTTCAGGGGGATTTTGCACATTCCTATGGAAGCATTTGATACTCACCATTGTCAGAGGCAGGAAACTGGACTAAATGGACCAGAGGTCTCATCCAGTCTGGCAATTCCTGTGTTTCATCGACAAAGTGGCTCTAAAATCTACCTGAGATGTTGCTCCATCTAGTTCCAGCTGGCTCTTTGAATCTTTTAATGCATTTAGTACGGAATTAGAATTGTAGGATCACATGCAGAAGTGAGTCTAAGCTGGTGTGTAATTTACACCTTCTTCCAACCTCCTCAACATGTAGGTTATGTCCTCAGGCTCATGTCTCAATTTGGTGCATAGAGTTTGAGCTGTGTGTGCTAAACATTTCAACGGGGCGATGGGGGCGGGGAAATAGGAACCTTCAGAACTGCACATAAATCAAAAAACTCTGAGAATTATCTAGAAAGCTTAGTGAGAGCTGCTTTTGCCGAGGTTATTTTTTATTCTTGATTAATTTTTTTATTAAAGATCAACACTGCTCACTGGGTTCAGATCAGTTTTCCTCAAAGCCAGTATTCAGATATAATGCACTTGTAAACAAATGAAGATTAGAATAATTTAATCATCTCTCTGCTGTCCACTCAGTTTCTCTTCTAAAACAAATAGCCACTTTCCCAGTATAAGTGTGTCAGCCGCTGAGCACCAGAGCAAAGTTATCTCAATATATCTTTGAATCTGCATGAATATAGTAAAATATGTATCTATGTTTATATAGCCCCTCTCATCCAGAAGGATCCAGAAACACTTTATAACCTTGAGAAACTGTTATACAAACTACATCAAGGGATCATTTCCCCCATAATTGAAATGCAGGCAGAATACCAGACTTGATAGAGCAATCATCTGTTCTGATATGACATATCCTATGTTGCTGTGTTGCTGTAGGAAGCTCTGGGGAATATGTGCATAGAATTGGAAATGATATATTGTACTTCATATATAACTTTATTCAGTAGTTTGGACTGTTAGATATGACTGATCACAAAGCTGTTTCTATCATCAACTTTCTATACAGTAATTGTCGCATGTATTTGACTGGAATATTAACTGTTTGGCTGAAAATATTAACTGTTACATACAGTTGCTGGACCAGTCACATACAGTGAGGACCCGTCATCTAGTAAATGCCTACTTCAAAGATTAAAAAAAACACTTCTGGGGTGTAAATAGTGTATTGGAGACCGACAGTCATATTTCTCTATAAATGCCAAAGTACAGTTTACAAAAACTAGAGGTTTTGAAGGTTAAAATTATATTGGCTTTAGGTTAAGTATGATTCTATGATTCTATGATAAGTATCCTTTCAGTTTAGTGATCATCAACATTAGGTTTCTAGGGTTCCAATTAAAATTAAGGAATTATTATTATTTAATGTGCATTTCAGTATCATCCAGAGGCTCCAGTTTCGGATTAGGGCCCCACTGTTCAAGGTGCTGTACAGATTCGGTGTATGACTGTCCATGCCCTGAAGAGCTTACAATCTACGTAAATAAGACAGCTAGCCAGTAATAGACAGATGACATGCCCGCAATGTGTTAAAAGGAACAAAGGTGGTTACCTGATAATTATTTGTTGGTTTCTTTTTATTACTTCACCCAACCTATTCCTTCTCCCCGACACTCTATACAAGTGCCCCAGCTGACCAGCACCACTGTCGCTGACCCAAAAGAATGCAAGAGTTGTGATGAAAATTGTTAAGACGGACATCTTGCACAGAGACTGTCAATTCACACTTTCAAAGAGCAAGCCAGCTCTCTTGTGGAGCCTCCAGGAAGGGCTTTCTTTGGGCAGAAGAATATACCATTATATTCCTCTCTTTCTGGTTCTTCCCACTAAGACCAAAACAGAGGGTACAAACGGACATCTGCACTTAGTATTCTAAGGATATGGTCTGCTTCTTTGGTGGACAACCCTTCTGTGGATAAGTTAAGCTCCAAGAGTTTCTACATGACCATAAGGAAATATTAAAAACAAATGGAAGACTTCTCTTAGGCTCTCTAAATTTTCCCCTAGGGCAATTAGGTAGCCAGAGCAATGCTTTATGCCAGTTGCTCCCTAGGAATCAAGCAAAAGATAACAGTGAATTTGAGATTCTCAGTATGCCTAGCTTTTATGAAAGCCACTTAGATTTAGGCAGAACTAAATCTGTATTGTATCTACTTTCAGTATAAGTAATTGTGTTCAGAGAGGACTTGTAATTAAGTAAATGGAGGGACTCAAGAGATCAGGCTTCAATTCTTCTTCCTGCCACAGACTCCCTGTGTGCCCTTGGACACGTCACTTAATCTCTCTGTGCCTTAGTTTCTTATCTGTAAAATGGGGATAAGAATACTTGCTTTCTGACAATTAGTTCTGCCTTTTCTATTTAGGCTGTAAGAACTTTGGGGCAAGGTCTCTCTCAGGAAGTGTTTGTACAACATCTAGTACCATGGGGCCATGATCTCAGACAGGGTCTCTAGGTGCTACAGTAACACAGATAATAAGAACAGTTCTTGGTCCCTCTGCTTTGCTTAAATCAGCTTCCATTTCCCTCTCTAAAAATATGACGCTTTCTAGCTTGAGCTAATACAGAGGAGATTGTTAGTTAACATTTCACAATTCAACTTAAAATTAATCAAGAACTAAGATATGATATTCTTGAGAGTGTGTCAAACGTGAGACATTTCAGCCAGAGGACAGAGTGCTTAGTGTTTGGATTATGTGTGTGTGTGTATGGGGGGGAGGGGTCAAGGAGGCCCTCTTCTAGAGGTCCTGGCTTCCTTTCCTTTTAAAGGTCCTTTCATCTCTCTTCAGACTATGCCTCAGTTTCTGTTGAATATTAATTTTTGTTACTGGGGTGGAGAATGGCAGACTGGTTGCAATAAGGTGAGCACCAGAGGCATGTTGACTGCTGAGGTATATGCACTCCTCTCTCAAAAGAGAACATTACATTGGTAAACCAGCTTACCTGTGGGTGAACTTGAAGAGTTCATAATCTTGCTGTGTTCTGAATGCTTTGATGCTTCCAGATAGACTCCCAATATGCAAATTGTGGGTTATACAGTCTGGGATTCCTTAGCCAAGTTTCCACATGTGCATTTCTTTTGTTCTACCCTAGGGTAGTTTAATTAGCCAAATACTATCTTCTTGCAGAATTGTGATTTTGGAATTGTCACATTTCTTTTACACTTTGTAGATATTAATTTCAGTTCAAGAGTCTGTGAAACGTACCCTTACCCGCATCTCAGGTAATAATATAAGTCTACAACATTTGAATAGAAGCATTTTCTGTTCAACAGGAAATACAACTTTATTTCAAATAATCATTCCAAATTGTACAGTTATAAAAGAAGTTCTTTCCATATTGCATGGCTTTTTACTAATATTCATAAGAAGTATGCAGTGACCTGGGTTTCGATGCATGTAGAACGTAGAACTTCTTTGGGACTTTGTTTTAAGGCAAGGCTAGTGTGAGTGACCTTGCTGTATTTTCACGAATTATACTAGACTCCCTCTCAAGTTTTAAAGCAAAGGAGAACGGCAGTTACTTTTCTCATCAGGAAAACGTAATCAAAACTCAATCCCCTTTGTAATGTAATCATCTAAATTGATACATGACACAATCAAGCACGGCGTTTTAAAATTTACTATTTACTATTTTAATTAATTTTCAAAACCCGTAACTCATATAAAAAGTACAATAGGGATAATAAAACATTAAAAACTACGACAATAATTCTGTACCTTGAATACTGCAAGGTCCCTGCAGTGTTTATTGGCGCAATAGTATCTCAGGAATATGTGAGAAACCTGGACACAAAACAGTGAGTAAATCATGGTTTTTAAGGATACCAGGCTGAATCCTTCCCTTTGTACCTTGAAAGGTATAGGAGGGAAGGATGGATTCAAGGCTCCTGGACCCGCTCCCGTCTGATGCAACATCCCCCAACTTGAGGTGGTGCTGGTAGAGGAGTAGGTTGCATGGGCCATGACCAGCCACTCTTGCAAAAGGTGGAAATCCACATCAAGGAGGCCAGTGTTCACAGATCAGCTTATTTGCACTGCCTTATGGGCTCTTTGAAGCATCAGTAGCTGCCCCCAACTACCACAGTCTGTTAAAACCATGTGGCCAGAGTAACAGCTGCTCAAGATAGCTGCAACTTCCAGTACAAGTTACATCCTAACTTAGGCGGCCGTAAGAATGGTACATGCTGTGCAGAGCAGCCGTTGCCCTGATTTCACAGCTACCCATACAAGCGAGTTCACATTGGGGACTATCACTTTATGAGCTTCCGCTGTCTAATGCCTTTGTCTCGCTCATATCCTGGGACCAACACGGCTATAACAACACTGCAAACTTATCAACCCATGTGTGATTTTCTTGGCTACATTCTGCACTATACAGTGGAGCGGGTGGGGGTTGTGGGGAGCGGGGAACATTGGAAACATTGTAGATGCCTGGACTTTGAAAGGATGTATTAAGCCAAATTGCATTTTGCCTTTCTGGTGAATCAGTGAATTTTGGAAAACCTTTTAATCTTAAAGGGAAGCAGCAATACCTTTGAAGTGAGTAGAGCTTTGCACAAGGCCATGCTGAAATTACATTAAATATATTATAAAACAACCATTCGGAAGTTGTACCGTTAGCTCAATTCATCCTCATTTTAACAGGTTTGTAACTATCAAGTGTGGCTTCCTATGGGATAATTATTGCAACAGGGACGTTGCAATGCAGCTAATGCAAGCAGTGAATTCGGCTGTAAATGCACTGTATTGTATTGTAAATGCAACTGCTGTCTGCTGCCCCCGGGTCCTAGCGTCCCCCATCCACTAATGGGAAGACAGGCTGCCCTTACCCTGCCCTTCCACCCTAGCCCTGAGCCTCTCCAACACCCCAAGCCCCTCAGCCACAGCCCTCATCCCCTCGCACCCTAATCCTCTGCTCCGCCCCCTCCTGCATCATGAACCCCCATCCTCAGACCCACAGCCCTCACCCCTGCATCCCCTCCTATCCCCAAACTCCCTCCTCCCTTCCCACACACCCCCTCCTGCCCTCAAACTCCCTCCCAAAGCCTGCACCCCCTCCCTTTGCACTGCCTCCCACCCCCAAACTCCATCCCAGAGACTGCACCCCTCACCCCCTCCTGCACACCCACCCCCTGCCCCAGCCCAGAGCCTGCACCCAGCACCCAAACTCTATCCCAGAACCTGCACCCTGCACCTCTCCTGCATCCTAATCCCCAGCCCAGGACCTGCACCCCAGACCTTCTCCCCCCACCCAACCCCCCTCTCAGAGCCTTAGGCAGGTGCGGGGGGGGGGGTTCTGGGCACCACCAAAATTTCTACAACCCTGCCACCCATGCGAGTGGATAAGGGTCGGGGCAGTCAGGGGACAGGTAGGGTCCTGGGGGGTGCAGTTAGGGTGGGAGGTTCTCAGCAGGGGGCAGTCAGGGGACAAGAAGCAGGGGGGGTTAGGGTTCTGAGGGGGGCAGTCAGGGGGTGGGAAGTGGGAGGGAGTGGATGGGGCGGGGGCGGGGCTAGGGCGGGGCTTCCCCCCCCCAGTGTCCTCTTTGGTAACCCTAGATAAAGGGAACACAGCCACAGTAAGGCCAAGATGAGTGTTGTACACAGCTTTGCTTTGTAGGCATCAGGCTCTGAGGAAGGCTGTTTAGAATTGTGTATCTCAGAGGGGGTTACTAAACATATCAAGAGTTCTGAATCAACTCTAGCAGCCAATGCTGAAAGGTGGGGACCAGACTTCCTATCAGAATTAAGCTTTTCTATTATCTAGTAAAGAAAACATTCTACAAAAAAGTTGCAATTTGAAATGGAATCAGCTCAGACGCCTGGATCGTAATAGCTCCAAACTTTAAGAGGATGTCTGATCTGGCCCCTGTCGCTGTAGTGGGCTGAAATAATACCCCTATTCTGAACTGTTGGAAAGCCTAGATCCCATCTTGGTAATCTGAAAAATCTTCAGTTATATCTACTGATCTTATCAAGCTATTTTAGGCTTTTTTATAGCTCCTATCACCAGAGTATCTAATGCTTATATGCATTTATGTCTTAAACATATACCAAAAAGAGCCTGTACCGTTCTTAAAGCCTAACACTTCATCATAATACACTGGCACATTCTAATCAGGAGAGTTTTAGGGAAGTCTCCCATCTACGCTCCAAACAAGAATGTTTGTCCATTTACATACAAACACAAACTTAACTGCAATGACGTGTATCAATGCAGAGGATGATTTTAGGGATTGGGGGAAGGTGCTAAACGGCAACCAGGATGCTCATCCAGAACTCTACTAAAGAAAGTCATGGGGATGAGGGTCATTTGGGGGGACAGTTTGTTGTTAGGGAAGAGCAATGAGAACCTTTGTGTCAAGGTGATTTTGGAGAGGGCAGCTGAACTGGAAGTCCTCAGTGGCAGGTTGAACTTCCCCATAGTTCTTGCCAAGTCCAACAAGTCTGCCGGTACTTTTGTCTCCCTTTTTTTCTGATGCCTTCAATTCCATTTCTTGAGCTATCGACAGCCGAGGATCTCTGAATTTATCCATTCCATTCAGCAGAGGTAACTTGTGTCCCAGAGCTTCACCATCTGAACAATGACAGATCCTGTTAAATTGTCACGAAAAGACTTTTGATGAAGTGATATTTTCCAGTTCTAGTAGTGTCTTTCAGTTGAAGTTATGCTCTGCGTTTCCAGGGATGTGTGCCGTTTGATAGCCTAATAGGAAAGCTGCATGTTGCATCCCTTGAAACACTGTATTCAATTTAGGATGACAGGTAGAGAATAGCAGACCAATTTGTCAGGAAAGAAGAGCCATTCATGTCTTGATTCATGTTTATGTGTTGCCGTATGGGCAAATCAAACATTATCAATTTCCTTCCTGGCCAAATAGTGTTTTGATGTGTAAAATTCCAGTGCTGCTTACAACTGTAATGATTCTTTGTGAGAGCAGACGTTGTTGCTGTAACTTGAATGAATGTTCAAAGTTAAATTATTTTGTCACAGGCACGGTTAACTGTACCATGCTTGCCACTGAGTGATAAGAGCTAGAAGTACCTTATGATCAATATCTGACAAGGAGTCCTATTCTTTGCAGGCATCTTCACGTGTTGCATTTCGCTGTCTTGTTCTTGTGCTTCATTTAGGAACTTTTATTTCTGCATCAGGTGCTGCTTCGTACTTGTTACCTCTTTTCACAATATGTTTTTCAGGCTCTGTCTGTTTTAAAAGATGGCTACCACTCTGATACCTAATACAGAGTTTGTTTAATGTCAGAGGAACAAACTTCTTGTTACAATAGTTTTAAAGTTTCATTATCAGTAGTTTAGAAATGCTTGGACATCTTAGACTCTCATGTCCTGATTCTGCTCTCACTTAAATCTCCACTTATTGGGCTATGCTGAGTTGTGTCTTCATTCTACAAGAACACATTAAGACGAGCAAAGCTAGACGTCTGAACCCCCGATGCACCTGGACCCATTTAGAACCAATCTCATCTCTCACCTTTCACTGGTGACTTTCTGATCCATCAGACTCAAGTGCCAACAGCTTTCATTTCATTTATTATTCCCTGATCCTCCCCACAACCTTTAGCCACATACCAAGTCCTGGCAGATCTGTCTTAGACTGGCCAAGAAACAGCTACATATTTTTTGCACAAAAACTTATATTTTCTTATAGTCAATTGTTGAAATTTTGGAAATCTGAAATACTTCCTAGATTGAGTATAGGTCTAACGCTGCTCCATTTCCTCCACGCTGGGCCTCTGGAAAGGAAGAGCCAGAATTATTTTATTTACCATATATACTCATTCATTAGCCTGTTTGTTTATAAGCTGACCCCCCCAAAATGGATAGGTAAAAATAGCAAAAACTGTATGACCCTTTCATAAACCGACCCTATATTTCAGGGGTTGGAAAACTTTGGCTCCCGGCCCGTCAGGGTAAGCCGCTGGCGGGTCGAGATGTTTCACCGTTCCCAGCCAATGGGAGCTGCGGGAAGTGGCACCACTTCCCGCAGCTCCCATTGGCTGGGAACGGTGAACTGCGGCCACAAAGAGCTGAGGGGCTCCATGCCTGCAGACGCTCCAAGTAAACAAAATGACAATGCATTAGATATTCAATTCAATGATTCCATAGAGTTTAAAATCATCAAATATGGTGTAGACCCGATTATAAGCTGAGCCCCGCTCTTTGATGCATCACTTTTTTACCAAAAATATTTGGCTTATGAACAAGTATATACGGTATTTCCTTTATAAAATAACTTTAACTCCTACTGATACAATGTACTGACTCTTCTCCATCACTGCTGCACTGAGCCATGTCAGCTCACCGTTACATAGATAATTTTGTCTCATTGATTGGCAGGAAGTTCTCCTTGTGGCAAAGAACAGATTCAGTGTGGAAGTAATATCTATAGGGCCAATATAGAAATAACTAAATGTATTGTTGCTTTTCCTCAGGCCATAATGAAGAAGTAATATGAGGTGAAAAGGTCCAGCAGGCTGGGTTTAAAAGGCAATGTATCCTGATAGTATTAATCAAGTAGTTTCATAACAGCAGTTCATGCATATGTGACCACATTCTGCTCTTAGTTAAACCAAAGTAAATCCAGAATAACTCCATTGACTCCGATGCATTTTGACTTTGAGATATTCAAAAGATCAGTAACATTGTGAGATCAACAAAGGGTTACTCTACCAAAGACATTGCACACTTTCAAAGCTGAAAAGTTCATTTTGGACCTTTTTATTTTTTTTAAATAAAAGTTTCAGAATCATTAATAAAGAATAAAGGCATGTAGATAAACCTGAATGCAAAGCACTAGCAAAAGAGAAAATAAAATGTTAAGTATGCATTTGCCTTGGGAGTTGGCTATGACAAAATATATTTGGACAGCAAATATCATGAACTGCTTGTGGCATTTAGAGGAGTTGCAATGAATGAATCAGTTGTTATCAGGTGCCTCCGGCAATCAGATTGTACATATGACATCTTGAATAAATGACACATATGTTTAAAGCACATGGACCAGATTGGACTTTTCTCCTAAATACTTCACTCACTGTGCTATGGGTTAGTATCATTTTAAATCCAACTCCATTGCACCACATCCCAAAAAACCAAAACGTTCTGGTCAACCAATCGGTTGCCATAGGCTCTCCAGAGGAACAGCCTCTAGCACTGTCTGGCATTCTCTTCACTAGTCTCTGTGGCAGGAGACCAAGAACATAACTTTTCTTGAAGCTGGATAGTTATCCCCTTCCTTCAGATGAAACCTTGATTTTCTGAAGGACTCACGTGTCCTTGAAGATACACATGGGGAAATTATTATAACACAGGGGACATTTCCATGATACTAGACTCATGCCATAACAAGGGGCTCTTTACGAAGTTTTTATATGTGTTTAACTTAACCACTGTCTGCCCTTTCCGCACACATCTATTTTGAGGCGTCAATCAATTATGGAAATACCTAGTCAACAGTAAGTTCTTTTGAATTGCCAAGTTATTGCCAATCCATTTGGCACATCTTAAATGAATACATTTGTCAACATAACTAAAGTAAATGTAGTGTGATTTGAAATGAAATGAAATTAAGTCCACCCTTCCTCTGCTTTTTCATTAGGAGATGTGTAACCTTCAACACATTTAACTCAAATGCCAACATGTTACTTTAATTTTGTATAAAAAAAGATACAGCTGGGCTTACAAACTTTTCACTGACACTTGGCTTATTAATATGAGCTAAATATTACACTGATTTACCTCTGGTCCAGCCCCATAGAGTTCAGGACAGACTTTGGCTCTGTGGTGTCAGTGCAGAAAAACACCTTCCAACTTTTTTTTTTAAGCTGATATCTCAGTGGTTGGCAAGCTTTGGTGGTTGTAGCTCAGCTAAATGCTGCTACATCAAACAAAAGCACATATAAGCGATTACAGAGCACTGTCTGTAAATTCTCTTTCCACTGGGTGGGCAGGAATTTTTCATTTCATAAATCATTCACCACCTGCTGCAGCGATTCCACAAAGTCACGCAGGAGGCTTAAAAAAGTTAATGGAAAAGAAAAACTTTGTTTTAGGGATCCCCCCCCCCTTTTAAGTTCCGACATTTTTTTTTCTCTCTTTGTTTCCAACACTGCCACGGTAGCCAGGGACACGGGGGTGTTAGCTTGAGTTTGAGACCTCCACCAGAAGGGGAAAAGGATAGATAAAAAAATATCCAGTGCTGACCAGAAGATCAGATATGGCCAGTTTGACAAACCCATTCATTGATCCATCAGCAGGCTCCAGGGGTATGTTGAAGCTTCTATAAGCTGCTACAGAATAAAAAAGGGTGTATTTTTGTAGCATTCGGATAATAGTAATCCAAAGCTGGTTTGAATTTAGGGAAGTATTGTACCATAAGCGGTATCCCACATGAAGCTGCAGTCAGTGGAAACTGAAGGTATTCAAAACCTCGTAAGAGGTGCTAAGTTTAACCTGCTGTTCAGTGTGAGTTCTGAGCTCATGCTCTGTGGCTGATCTATAAAGGGCAGTTGCTTGCTACTGCTCACAGGTGATGGTTTAGTTCTTTAGCTCAAGTGTTAGACATCTGTGTTGCGGTGCAGAGGGTCCAAGGTTCAAACTCAACAGTCTACCCAGACGAGGGGTGGTTTTTATATAAGAACATTTCAGGACTTGTTTCTCGCTCTTTGTAAGGTAGTAAACATTGGATGAATAGTTCACCTCTTTGTAAAATGAGTTAATTAACTGGCATTACAGCTATTTTTTCCCATGCTCATTAGAGCTTGACTTGGAATTATTTCAGCTGATTGCTTATTGATTGGTTTTGTTACGATGTGTAAGATATGGGAATAATTTAACACCAGTCTGACTGAAGAAGGGAATGTTCTACGTAAAGAACTTCAGATGAGGTCATTGCCAGATCCATTGCTAAATAGATGTAGGATAAAGGAACCTACAAGTGAAAACTAGGCTTCTGACGCATGTGGAACAGTGTAATGCAAGATTGAATTGAATTGTTATTGGGCCAGACACTGACCTCAATTATACCAGTGTCAATCCAGAGTGGCTCAATTGAAACCAGTGGCGTTTCTTAACCAACGTAAATAAGACACTGATTTCCGTTATATCAGTATCAATCCAGAGTAACTCCATTGATGCCAGTATGGTTTCTTCACCAGTGTACTTGAGATCAGAATCTAGCCCATAATTTCTACTAAGCTGATCATTTTAGAGCTGTATGAATATGGGGAAACAAACTTATGGTTAGATTCAGCACTGCATGACTGCTCTGCTCTGCAATACTAGTGCAAAGTGGTGTATATCACTCCAGTTAAGTGGTCCCTATCCCTACCTTCTCCTGCTTGCAGGCAGAGGAGCATGGCCAAGCGCAAGTGGGTGTGGAGAGGCTGCTGTACTGGTCCCTTGTGACCATTGGCAACTGATGCAAGTTAGAGCAGCCTTTAGGGAGCTTTAATTTATGCAAGGACCACCCCCCGAAGATCCTGAAGAAATCATAGTATCTCCCTATGCTTACAAGGAGATTCCAAGTACCACAATCACTTCAGTGTAGCTAATTTGAACTTATAATGGTGTCCACTTTGCATCCCTTCTCTCCTAAACTGTTACAATCCTCCACGATATGACCTTCTGTATGTCCAGCCAACATTATTAGCATATAACAAGAAAAATAGTCTCAGTTAATTTTAAAAGGATGTTCAGAATTAGTTTATAAAGGGCTAATAGATGATCAATAGATGTCCTAATAAATGCTTAATCAATTGATCTAGATTGTTATAGAGTCCAGCATGTCAATAGCTTGCTTAAAACTATGGCTTATAACTATCTTTAGCAACCTCTGCAGATGTGTTTATAATCATTTATAATAGCAACTATTCAGGTCCATAGCATGCTTATAACAGCTATTAATCATTTATTAACCCTTTATACACTATTTATATATGTAAACCTGATATAAAATGTCACCAAAATGTACTTTATATTACAGAGAAAAACACAGCCGATGAGCTTTAGATATATTTTTATAGCCAGTATGTCACTGTTGTAACTGATCTCACACCTAAATTATTAGTTACTCTGGAAACTCAGAGCTTTCAAGTAGAAATGTCTAAAACTCAGTGAGTTTGGTTCATGGGAGAGGGTGTTCATTTAACCTCTTTCCCAGCTTTGGCTCATACAGGTTCAGATCCCCTGTGTTTCACTTGGACTTTTTGCCTTGTTTTAAGTTGAGTTCAAAGCACCGCACTGTCCTGTTGGCAAGTTCTGTGCTGGTGCTATGTGGTTACCTGACATCTGCTCATGAGTAAGTCAATGGGACTTGGGGATGATCAGCACTGAATTCAACAGCACTTGACTGCAAATGCACCCTAATGTCAGCTCCTTTTTATCGCTGAAATAATTGTAGCTTGAAATATCATTTTATAACAGATCACAAATATCCTGATAGCAAATGTAATGATTGTACTGGGGAAAAGTCATGATTCTAATGTTCAGTGCAGGGTTGCTAGAACAAGGGGAACTGGGGGTGCAGTAGCACCCCTGGGTTTGAACTGGTTTCCATCAGATCCAGGGTTTACAGTTTTGTTCAATGGCTTCCAGCACCCCCACTATACAAATTGTTCCAATGCCACTGGGTCAGTGTGCCCCCTGTAAAAGGAAGTTTGTGCTTATTGATGATAAATTAGACCACACAACTTACAGGTCAGCATTTCCCCAGACTTCTTGTTATGATCATCTGTAGGGAATGTAATTAGTGGTTAGAGCAGGATCTGACCAGATGTCAGCGCTTGGATTCATTTTCTGTCTGTTCCACCAAATTCAATGTGTGACCTTGGGCCACTAATTTATCTTCTCTGTGCCATAATTTATCCATCTGCAGAGTGGGTAGATTATTTACCTACTGTGTGATACTTCAGAGAGGTATCATGAAGCTTAATTATTCAGATTGTAAGGTCCTTGGGCAGGGACCATCTTTGTGTTTTGTGTTTGTCCAGCGCCTAGCACAATGCAGTTTGGTCCATGATTAGAGCTCCTAAGCACTATAGTAATACACATTATTAATAATAATATCATAATATTTAAAATGTATTCGGATATTTTAGATAAAAGGAGCAATATAGGGAAAATGAATTAAATAATTATTTTATTACCGGAAAGATCTTTCCTGCTCTGACCTTGACTTCCACCCTGGAGGTAAACATAATAACAATTCTGGCCCAAGAATTTTCTTTTAATTTAGGTCCAGTTCTTTCTGCTGACATCAGTTTTGGATTTATAAAAAAAATAATCTCTTTTTTTTTTTCTGGACGAAACCTTCAATGTTTACTTGAGAATATGCCCAGATAAAGACTGTTAATTTTGCAAAGGTCCAGAGCAGTCCTATTATTGTTATTCTCTATACATACAAGGCCTAATTTTCAAGGGTAATGAACATTGACAGCTCTCCTTGAAGGAGGCCTAAGTCCTGCAAACACTTACATACATGCCATATTAACTTGCAAGAGAAGTCCCATGTAAGTCAACAGGATCATTCACATGCTTAAAGTTAAGCCTGTACATTAGTATTAGGTGGATCAGGGTCATAAACTGGATTTGTGGATGCTGTGAAAATCAGGCACAGGATGTATTGCCATTGTATGCTTCAGAAATTTACCAAAGTTAAAAAAAAAAAAATCTCTACCATTTATGAATTGAGTTTGGCAAATTATTTTCTGGCAGTTAATTATTCACACATATGAGGCAGAATTATTGTGCAAAATCCAATAAAAAAGTCCAATTAAAAACCTAAATTATAAGTTTAATCAGAGTCTTCAACAGCCCCAAACTGATTTGCATATATTCTTATTGAAAAATGCTTGTGGAAGATGAACAATTGCACTTTAGTGCAGTCTCAGCTCTATTAGTTATTTCTGCTGCATAAATTGTAGTATATCATTTTATCAATTGCATTTTTTTTTCTTCTGAGACTGCAGTTCTTAAAAAATCTCAGTCCTTCTCCATCTTAAATCATCTATCCTGGGAATCCAGTGAATTCTTCTCTTTTCTATACCACAGGTACATAGCCAAATATATGGATTAACACAATACATTAAACAAAATCAAGGGACTGCTGTGAAAGCAAATGTTACTTTTACCCCAACTATTTACCATTTTACTCTGTTGAATGTCAGTGGGACAGTTGTGTTAAACGTTACATAAATACATTAATAGGCTCTGGAGTGACTTTATTGGTTGACTAAAATCACACTGTTTCTAGCAGCATCACTGTAGAACAGCTATAGTGGTGATATTAGTTAACTAAGGATAACAGCAAAGTAGAAGTGAGAGGCTTCATGAAAATTGATCTTATAAATTATGGAAGGTAATTCAATTAAAAAAAATCACTTGAATGCTCATGCAACTCCTATTAGTATAGTAGGAGATATGCAGGTCAGAGCAGATTTTAGCCCAGGGTAACTGAACTGCAGTGGTTAAATGATGCAGATAAGGCAGGTTTTAGCACAACAGAATGTTTGGAACAGCCATGGATCAACAAGATAAAGACAGATGGATTTGTAGCTCTGATGGAGGAATAAATGTATTCTGCAGGATCAGATACACAGACTTGCAAAGATCAGCCGCCTCTTTCCAGCTTTTCCTCATGTACTATCCTGTAGCTTTCAGTTTATATCTGAGATTTTAAAATACATATTTATTTCAAGATTTGATATAGCCTGGTAAGGATAACTTGTTACAATGTATCTTACATTCCAAAAATATTGATGTACAAGTAGGAAATGTAATTTTTTTTAATGATTGGGAAATGTTCTATTTCGGTAATGGGCATAAGTGTCCTATTTAGGCAGAGAAAAAATTATTTTACTATTAATATGTGAATAGGGAGCAGAGTAGGAAAGCTAAAGAAAGAAAGAAAGAAAGAAAGAAAGAAAGAAAGAAAGAGTGGCTGTGCATCAGTAGTGGTGAGACTGGTTAATTATGTTGGAGTGAAGAACTGTTTGGAGTGCAATAACTGTAATTTCATGTGACCTGGTATAACTGGTATTCACATTCTCTCCCCAAGGCCTCTGTAAAGCATAAATGACCACATCAGTCCTGGTTCTTTGTGATCTTTTGTGTCCCAGCAAATTCTTCAACTCATGGTGCAGCCCTGTTGGCAGGACAAGATCCGGAGAAAACAACTTAATACCACCCCCATCTCTCCTTCATCCCACCGGAAAGCACCAGGGTCGGCACACCAGATACTACTGTGATGAAGGCTGGATGAACACACACATAGCTCAAAGGACAACCTCCCTCTTCTATGTAGTTGTATGGGCCTCAACTCTCATAAGGCTATCCCTGCACCTACTCTATATAATGCTCCCCATCAGAAATGGGTTTATTAGCTCTTCAAACCATTGTCTGTAGGTTGTGGGATGATAGGTTGTCCACGAGACCAAAGAAGAATGGTATTTTACCTGAGGCAGGCAATGTATTTTTCATATGAATTTCCTCATGGTGAGTTGTAATAAGGCAACATTTTCTCTCCACTCATTATTACTCTACGTGGGAAAGTGTAGCATTGTGCTGGAAGCATCCACTTAGCCTCACCTGCTGTGGTCTTATTCATTGTGTATCTCCGTAAGAGGCGCTTGGGTACTATGGTGATGAACATGTATAAATGCAGAGACTGGGGAGAAAGTCCTTGTCGTCTTAGGTCTGCAGGGCAAAATGCACTGACTGTCATTTACGTTGTTTGTACTGTGCCTAGAACAATTGATCCTGGGCCTCCAGGCTCAGATGGACTTTCCTAAATATGTTTGTAACCATCAACTATGAAATCAGTACCACAAAGCAGATCAGGAAGTGCAATCTCATATGGCTATGATGTTAACTTACAAAAAAAGAAGACATTATTTAAAACAAAACCAAGAAGGAATAAAAATGCAAGCAAAACAAATTCCCCATAGGACCCTGACAAACACACGCAGATTACAAAAAGGCCCCGAGATGATATCTAGATGTGACCTACACACCTAGAAAACTTTTTTCAACTGAGCTTTGTGGTAGAATTACAAAACAGAGAGAGAAACCTTGGAATAAAGATGAAATCCACTAAAAAAACGCCAACATTAAGCAACTACTGCAGCAGTTAGACTCAGAAATGAAATAATCTGTGCCTAGGAAAAAGGAACTGAGGGGTAATGTCAGCAAGAGCTTCTAAGGAGGCAGGTTGTTGGTGAGGTAGTTTCATAGTTAGACATTCACATCTCTCATGGTCTGGGAGCACAGACCCAGGAGCCGGGATCTGGTTATATTATGTGTTTGGGGAGAAATGTGTATTTTATCGAAAGCTGTATAGAATAAAGAATCTTTAGGCATAGCAGCAACTGCAGATGCATGTTAGCCAATTTTCAAGGTTAACTCTCTCATCCACTTGATTTATTTATTACTTTGAAAAGAACAAAAGTAAGAAGAACATACCACGGACTAGGTGCTTGCCAAATGCCATTTCTTAAAAGAAAAACAGAAAAAAAACACCAAGGCCATTTCTTTTAGTTATGAGAACACAGGAAGGACCTTAAAATGGTAATGTTCTGGCATCTCTCTCGCTCTCCCTCTCCCCCACCCCGACCTGCCTTATTTTTTTTTTAAATGTGCACAATGAGACATTGCGGGCCAGCTGAGTTTTTTCCTATTGCAGGTACTCACTCCTTCCTCTCCATGGGAGTGTTTTGCGTTTTTTTTTCTGTCTGTTTAGAAACAAAATTCATTCTGTCATTCAATTTGGATTAAAGCATTTTTCCCATGGAAATATCTCTTGCACACAATGTGCTGCTTTATTGCAGGACTAAATTCTACCAGTTGGTTATCACACTATTATTGTTTGCTTTAATTCCTGTCGTGCTCCCATGTCTTGTTTTTCAGCACCTCCCTGTGGTTTGACTTGCAGGGTGGTATGCTTTGGTCTGGGTGTCAATCTATTTATTTTGTCGCCAGCTCACCAGTGCTGTGAGCTGGTAAACATGTGAACCTCTCTGGGTCCATCAATCATCTACTGATGGCGGTATAAAGTGTTTCAGCACAACTTGGCCTCACCACAAGATGTCCGATGTCCCACATCCCTCGGAACACGCGTTGGGAGTAGCCAGTCTTTGACTGGCATATCTATTTCCTGGCCTTGATGTTTAATACTGTCAAATGGTCATTCTGACCATCCTGGCATCTGTCTGCTGTCATGGAGATTCTGCTACAGAGAGGACAGAGAGTAGCATATGTAAAGTTGCAACAGATGGCGTTAGACTTTGCTGTACCTTTTCTCAGTGTGTCTTAGGCCTGGTCTACACTAGGACTTTAATTCGGATTTAGCTGCCTTAATCCGAATTAACCCTTCACCCGTCCACACTACAGAGCCAGTTAATTCGAATTAAAGGGCCCTTTAAATCGATTTCTGTACTCCACCTCGACGAACGGAGTAGAGCCTAAATCGATTTTGTTAATTCGAATTAGGGTTAGTGTGGACGCACACCACCGAATTACTGTATTTAAGTTAATGGGGTAGTGTGGCCGCACACCACCGAATTAATGTGGTTTAAAACCGAATTAAGGTGCTTAGTGTGGCCGCGCACAATCGAATTTATACAACCTGTTTCCCAAATTCGAATTATCTAAATTCGGATTAATCCTGTAGTGTAGACATACCCTTAGAGGTGAGAACATGCAGGGTAATGTTGTATCCTGTGACCACTTTTCCCTTGGCTCTCTCTTCTTCTCTCTGTCAGGCCTAGCATATGCACATGACTTATGCTGAGCTATCCACCCTTCTCCATGCCCTGGGGCAACATCACATTTTCCATGAGATACATTACAGCAGTTACCTGCTGCTGTAAATTGCCTCTGACTGCACCTGTAAGTGTCAGGTTCTGCCTGCCCACATTCAGATGTCAGGAGCCTTGCTCGATAAGTACTGTGGTAATGAGCTGAATAAAGGGAAGTCTACAGCATATAGAGAGTTAACAATAAAAATAAACGCAGAGCATGCACTTAGTAAAAAGCACTATATATAAGAGCAAGGAAGCCATTGTTAAGATATATAAGAATTTAGTGAAAGACCAAATAGAAATGAGCTTCTCAGTACTTGAGCTATAATGGAGTTGAATTGGCATGATTGCTGGTATTCTCCATTGCTGTATGCAGTGTTGTTATAGCCATATCAATCCCAGGATATTAGAGAGACCAGGTAGGTGAGGTAATATCTTGTATTGGACCAACTTCTGTTAGTGAGAGAGAAAAGCGTTAAGAGCTCGATGTAAGCCTAAAAGCTTGTTTCTCACCAACAGAAGCTGGTCCAATACAAGATATTGGCTCACCCAACTTCTTGTCTCTGCTGGTATTCTGTCAACCTATATTTTACTGAAAGTAAATTAATTCTGTAATGCTGATGAGATTATTATTCAAGAAAATGTTAATGTGGAGATCAGAAAAATAGACATGTCTTTATGGGGGAGAAAACAATACAGTTACATTTCTGTATATGCAGGAATCCGGATTACCACAAGGCCCCAAATACAAAATAGGTGTGCCCACGGTGTAAAATTCAGAAGCAATGCAAAGAATGGAAAGCCTGTAAATCTGAAACTAATGAGACGTTTGAGTAGTGGTAATGAAAAAGAGAATGTGTTCAGACACTTAATCTAACAGCCAGTGAGTGAAAATTTAACTGAGATTAAATTGGAGATGGGCCTCACTCACTCCAGACATTCCAGCTTGCCTGAGGCCAATTCCGAGGATGTGTTTGTTCTTAATGGAAGAGCATCAGTGTTTACGCACAATCACACTACTAGTCAAGGGAATATGAGATGGGATAACACCTTGAGTCCGAATGAACTAATGTGATCAGCCACATAAAATCCATCCTTGCAAATCACAGTGATAAACCACTGGGCAATGGACTGTGGTTTAGACGGTGTAAGAGCAGGCATTCAAACCCACCAAGGAATCTGTGACATCCAGATTCTGTATCATCCCATCATCTACAAGTCCAAATTGTTTCAATGGGGGCTGCGGGAAGCGGCGCGGGTGAGGGATGTGCTGGCCGCGGCTTCCCGCCACCCCCATTGGCCTGGGACGGCGAACCGCAGCCAGTGGGAGCCGCAATCGGCCGAACCTGCCATCGCAGCAAATAAACAAACTGGCCCGGCCTGCCAGGGTGCTTACCCTGGCAAGCCATGTGCCAGAGGTTGCCGACCCCTGGGCTAGTGTGTTAAGCGCATGGCTTGAGGCCGGGAGCTCATAATTTCTTTCCCAGCTTCTGCTATTGATTTGCTGAATGGTTGAGACTTGGTTAACCTCTTTGGTTAACCCATTGGTAAAATGAGAAATAGTAATATTTGCTTACCTCTTGGGTCTGTGTCTCATGTTTGCATGGCATTTTGAAAATTTGGTGTATGCAACAAGTGTTAGTTTTTTATAATTAAAAGTGATAAAAGACATACAGTTTACTGAATTCAGATTATTGTATGATCCTCTGGATCTTGCTGGAGATGCCCAAGTGTAAGCGGTGATCATGAGAAAAATTCTGTACCACTGAAGTTAACAAATCATTTAATTCAGTGGGAGCAGAACTGGCCCTATACACTCATGTTTTGAAGCTGTACAAGATTGCAATATTTTGGGAGAAGATTATTGAAAAAATTTGAAAAAAATAGTTGAGATTTTGGGTTTAATCCTCCCAGTTTTACTGTAATATTTAGTGCATGATACGATGGATTGCTTGAAGGCATAAAAGGAAAAGACATTAAACCTGAACCTGAGAACACTTACTCATGCTAGTAGCCTGACTGGTTTTTTTCCAGGCATAAGGACAGCTAACAGTTAGTATATGTGGCCTCAAGCTCCTTGTTGATATCTATTAGTATATTCAGCTCTAAAGGGGTGTGTGCATGTGTGTGGATGCTTTGCTTTAAGAAACTGGAAAGTAGAGGTCCCATCAATATAAAGGGGATGGAGCAGACAGCAGATGTCTCCTGAGATACAATTTCATACTGATTTATATACTTACAAGGCAAATTGTTGAGCATTTGTTGCCTATTCTTGGCACACATTTTAAGCACTTTGAGATGCTCAGATGAAAATTTGTAAGTTCAACATAATCATCGTTGTTATTAGAGCTGGTAAAAATGTTTTCTTTTAAACATTTTTTCCCCAAAACTAGCTTTTCAGACAAAAAGGATTTTTGTATATTTTGGTCAAACTTTTACAAAGTGGAAACTGAAAACACTAAAAAAAAAGAATGGTTTCAGTAACAATTTTCAGATTTTGAAAACCACCTCTTTTACTGAAAATCACATTATTTTTCACAGGAAAAATGAAAAAAATGATTTTTCTCCCCACAATTTCCTATGAAAAATAATTACCTTTTTGGACTCATTCTTCTCATTGTTAATTTATCTTCCTCTTCTTTTTGGTGTTTCCATGCACTTCCTCTTTTTATTCCTTCTTCCTCTTCCTTATCTCTTGTGTTTTCACTCCACAAAAGCATGATTTAGACTATTTGAGGTTCTAAATTAATCTGTTCTTTCTTGTTTTACCTTGTTTCTTTTATAACATCCTGCAGCTGTATTGCATACCTCAGTTCAGACTATATAGACTTAGGAACTGTAAGTTTAAAAAACCAGTAAAATTGTATATTAAGAAAATAGAAAGCTGTGCTAAGACAGCTCTGCAAAATAGCTTTTGAAGTTAAGCAAAGTTGACACGATCCATTTACAAAGTGCAAATGGCAAATGGAAAACACCTACAGTGAGACACATGGAAAATACCCATCTTTCACACATAACTGGAACATCTGAGGGTGTAGTGTTCAGGTAGGTGGAAATAAAACAAAACAGGATATAAGTGTTAGGGAAATTACTGAAGACTGCACAAAACAGGATGAAAAACCCACAGTGGCAATAAAGGTAAGTATCAAAACCATCTAAATATTTTGCACTTTGTCTTCCATTCCAGGATCTGAATCCATTTTATAAATATTAATGAACTGAGCCCTACATATCCCCTCTGAGGTCATTATCCATTATCATCCCCATTTTATGGATGTGGAAACTGGGACACGGAGACATTTAAGCCACTATTTTCCATGAGTTTGAATGATTATATTCCAGAGTTTTAGTGGATGAGAAGATTATTCTGCCCTGTATTTTCACATACTTTCACCCAAATGCAATAGCCATTTTATGGAATACTCTGCCACTATAAGGCCCTGATCCAGCAAAGGACTTAGACACGTGACTAGTCCCGTTGAGCTCAGTTCCCATTGGGAGACATTGTGTTCACTGACTTCTGCAGGACCACTTGCATGCTTGAAGTGAGGCGTATGCTTGAGAGATTGGACCTTGTGTCCTGTGTTCTCAAAGCATTTTCACTTGATCCTTTGTGGCTCATGATGGATGTTTGGAATAACACTTAAAGCACAGGAATGACCTATGTGAGTAGACTTCCTTTGTGAGCTAGCAAAATCCACTTTGGCCTGCATTTTCAAAAGTAGCCTCCAGGTTTCAGCTCTTCAGGGCCCAGCTGTGCATCTTAGGACTTGATACTTCTGGGTGCCAACACTGCAGTGCCCCAGTAATACATTGATGCCTATTAATATTACCGGGTGCAGTTTGTTTAATCTTCGTAGCGTGTGAGTAATCCGGGGCATTTGTAAGCGACGTTGCAGGGAGCTGAAATTCACCTCTCCAGCGTGACTCTTGGTCTGCAGCACAGACACTCCATGGCTCCATGACATCTGGATAGAGCACGGGGGTTTTAGCATTTGTATAAATGTGGATCCAGTCACTCCTTCTGTAGCCTCAACATCACTACTTTCGGCGCTGGTCCATGAAGGACCAGTGCAAAGATCCTCTTTGCAGGACACAAGGGTTCCATAGGCAGCCCTGCATAGCTACCCCATACCAGCAGGTGTCCCCTCTTCCCCACTCAGCTCTAATGGAGATTTCTAGTGGCGTAGAAGGTGCATAGAATCCATTCCAGCGTGTAATTATGTACTCTGTGTGTGTGGCTATGCTGCTTCCTTGGCATGAAGGCCTATAGGAAAGAGTTAGATGAATATGCCTGACTAATAAGTACCTCATCTCTGCACTGCTGATGTTATTAATATTACAGACAGAATGATTCCAACTGATTCAAAGCATTTGGAAGGTTTAAATGATAGAGAAGCTGCAAGAATGAAATGTTATTAGACCAGACAGCTCTCTCATTCCAAATGGTGAAAATCACATTTTAATATTTTTAAATATTAACAAGGAGAGGAATGGGGAAGGATAAAAGGGACTCAAGAGACTGTTATTCTGGGTAAAATTCACCCCTGTGCAGAGCATGTACAAGGCCTACTGACTGTACAATCCATCAAATTGGGGCTCAAATGAAGCATAGGCATTGTGCTGCCTTTCTGCACAGGGATCTGAGCATCATGTCAAGGAATAATAATAATATTATTCACCCAAGACACAGACAGAAGTCTACATGCCTGTGAAAATAAATGACTTAGAAAAATGCTAGGTATTAAATGGAATGAATTTATAAAATACCACGATTTGTCAGAGTTCGACAACTCCTTTTCTCCAAAGTTATCCAGAAAAGATGATGGAAATATCTGGGACATAAGAACATAACATAAGAACATAAGAATGGCCGTACTGGGTCAGACCAAAGGTCCATCTAGCCCAGTATCCTGTCTTCCGACAGTGGCCAGTGCCAGGTGCCCCAGGGGGAATGAACAGAACAAGGAATCATCAAGTGATCCATCCCCTGTCGCTCATTCCCAGCTTCTGGCAAACAAAGGCCTAGGAACACCATTCCCTAGCACATGTGTTAAGAATGAAGCCAGAGCATCTGCCATGGTAGGTCTGCCATTAGGCAGCTGGAGGAACATGCCAAAGGAGCTGACCGAAAAGTCGAACACTACTCAAAGAGAAAACATATGGGCCTCGACAATATGGAGGACATGCAAAGAGCAGCCCAAGAGAGAAAGGGGTGGCAGAACCTTGTCTGTAGCCTAAACAACGTCTGATAGTGAAGGAAGGATTCAGATTCAGAATGCTTAATACATATACCATTCACAACATTCACATCACTGTCCAAACATGAACTAATGATCTTACACTGGGATAAGATGTGGGGACACAAGAACATGGAAAGGAAAGGGGCAAACATTCCTGTTGTAGTTTCAATGTCATTTCCTTCTTTCAGACCAGGGGGAGATTAGACACTTTTCAAAATCTCCCCTGGAATGACTAGTGAGCTATTCAGACACAGCTATTCTGTTACTCCATTTAGTTAGTATTATGGGCTCTTTTTCGTGCAGGTTGCTCCTTGGGATATGATTTAAACTTAGACACGCTTAAATTACTTACAGCCTACCTGATTTTATCTGACAGCCAGGAACACTTTACAATTGGTAACTGGTTCACATTTTTTAGAAAATCTGAAGTAGAATCAGGATTTTTTTTCCCCTTTAGAGATTAGCCCTGTGTGTTTCTGATAATTCAAACTGTAGAACTTTCCTTAGTTAATTAGTATGCAAATTCATATTTCAGTACTCTATAGTCCTCCAGGGAATTTTACATGGGATACAGCTAACTCTTAATGATTAACCACTGAATGAAGAAAGGGACACCAATGTAGAGAAAGATGTTTCACATGCTCTCACGTGTGTCTTGATATTACTGAGGCAATTAGTTTACTAGTATCTGTTGGTATACTGGGTGGGGTGAAGTCAATGCAAATGACTTCACCCTTCTCCCGCTCTGCATATGGGGCCAGGGGAGAGGGAGAGGTGGAAGAGGCACACAGTGCTATGCCCGATCCTCGGCTGGCACAGCATCTGGCTGCAGCTGGAATAGCTTGGAGGTTGCAATAAATTATGTTGGGGCCATTGTAGACCCTAGTCAGCCCAGGGTCACAGGAATGATGGCTTAGATCCACCTTTCCCCAAGCTCTCTCCAGTCATAACCATTGTACACACAGGGTATGTCTACACTGCCATTAAAAACCCACAGCTGGCCCGTGCCAGCTGGCTCAGGCCAAGGGGCTGTTTAATTGCGATGTAGACGTTTGGGCTCAGGCTGGATCCCAGGCTCTGAAACCCTCTGAGATGGGTGGGTCCCAGAGCTCGGACTACAGCCCAAGCTCGAATGTCTACACCACAATTCAACAGCCCAGCAAGCCCAAGCCCCGTGAGCCTGAGTCAGCTGGCACGGCCTGGCCATGGGTTTTTAATTGCAGTGTAGACATACCCTCAATCTAGCTATGGACTCAGTCCTATATATTTACTCTGACTCTGTGCCCTATATTTACACTGGTCACTGGTTCAGTCTATAGCACCCTATGTTTCCTCTGGTTACTGTGTTAGCAGAAAAGGAGGAAGTGGTGGGTTTGGGGGTTTGTGTACAGAATTCTCAGACCAGCCGTTTCCTTTCTTATGTAATCATAGATTCCTGTAGATTTCATTTCTTACCGTCTAGGACCCATCATCCAGAGAAATAACACTGACTGCTGTTACAGCACTCTCTCTATTTCATTCCCCAAAGAATGGAAATGGAACATTAAACATAAATAAATAAGCGTCTTTTAAATAGAAAAGTAGGTTGCCCTTCTGAGGGGTTATTTTTCCCTCCCACAGTGTTGAAATGGGCAAATTCAGGTATATCTACACTTTTTCCATGCAGTCACCTAAACAGTGCAAATGCCAAATATTTGTTCAGGATTGAGTACAACAAGTTATTGCAAATATTTTGTGAAAATGTCAGGTTTCACACCTGATTAACCCAGAAGCAAGAATTGTTCATTTCTTCCCGCTCTAAAGAGAACTGCAGTGCAACAGCTAATGTAGGGTTGCTACACTCAAGAGGCTTCTGCCCAGCCTATACATTTGTGTGTCAAAAATTTGTAAGTGCACAATTTTTGTTGTGAAGTTTTTGGTGTATGTTTTCACCGCCCTGAACTCCGATTTTCAAGTACAAATAGTATTTGCATATGCCAGTTGTGTACTTAATCAAACTACCTGATGTCTTGTGCACAAAACTGTTTTGGGCATGCAAAGCTTCATTTTTAGAGACACAAAATGTATGCGCCCAAAAATGTGCATGCAAAATTTTAGGCAAACAAATATTTTGGCCTGTTTTAAAAATTTGGCCCTAAGTTTCTTCATAGTAACTTTGCAGGTCGATGGATGTGAAGGAAAATGTGTGTGAGGCTGATTAGGATCCCTAGTGAATCCAGCACGTGGACTAAACTCAAACATGAGACTGAATGTGAACTATACATGAGCAGATTTATATCCAAGTAATTATTCAACAACAAAACAATATTTTTACAGAAAAAAACCCTGCAACGTTCTGTATTGTGGGCTCTGTTATTTAATAGCATTTTAGAGATTGTTGCGTGCCTTGGCTGACTCAGCTTTTCCCCAATATGATCTTCTAGAAGTAATACAACAAAAGATGGCGGGACAAATTCAGCACTATTATCAGTGGGCTGAAGTTAATAGGTGCTGCACATGTTTACACCAAAGCTGAATTTGATCAACTGACTGCAAAATAGGCTCTGAATTACACAAAGTCCTTGTTAAACCCACAGTAAATAAGATCAAAGCTCATTCTTATTCTTGGTATACTATGGTGGTGCAGGGTTTGTTATCGTTGTAGATAATGCCGAGTGAAGTTTGTTTATTCTAATCAAGTGTTTGCCCTCATTATTAAGAAACGTGTTAAATCTCCTGACAAGTAGCCATCATTGATGTGGAAACCCTGACTGGGTCCTGAGAGGGGAGAATTTCCTCAGCTGCAAGCCTGTCAACTGTCTCAACTGGATTGTCTAGATTTGGGACAGGTTTCAAGTCTTGCTCTGCTTTTCAAGAGTCAAAGATTCCAAGGCCATCTAGCCTGACCTCCGGTAGAACACAAGCCATGAAACTTCCCCAAAATACTTCCCAGAACTGATCTTTTAGAAAAACACACAATCTTGATTTTAAAATGGTCATCGATGGATCATCCACCACGACCCTTGATAAACTGAATCCAACTGGTGCAAGATCATTGCCGTATTGCCAATCCCAAGCATTCAAAAATCATGCGATTTAAAAAATAATAAATGCTGGACTCGTTGTTTGCCATCTGTTTTTGGCTCCAGGAGCTGGGGCTTCGTAAAACATCAAATATTTGCAACACTTGCAATAAAATTGGACTGTCTTTTTTGTGTGTGTTTGTACACTGCCTAGTACAATGTGATCCTCGTACATGACTGGGACTCCTAGTAGACTTATTGGCAATACTATTGGTGGGTCCCCTCTTCCTGCTTTCTTCTTACACTGCAGCCTTCCCCCAGTTCCCCAAAGCCTTCCATGTTGAGGATTGTGCTTTCTGTCTGGGGGACTGTATAAAAATTATTTCTCCCCATTTGGGAATCATGTAGGCAAAATTAAAACGCAAGCAACCTTTACCTTTTGCTTTTTACCTCCACCTCTGCGATGAGTGATGCAGATGCAGATCAGAGAGACATGTGGTCTAATGCAAGACGGAGGCATGATCCAGTTGAGAAATGGGAAGCAAGTGTTGGGGTTCCCCCGAGACCTCTTCCGCTTAGTTTCCCAAGAATTCAGTTTGACTCCAATCTCCTCAGTCAGGTTCCTTTAGTTGGCATACGGCAAAGTTATGCTGAGTTGATCAGACTCAAGCCTATGAGGTAGGTATAGAGCATACCGTACATCCAGAGTTATACAGCAAACCTTTTCCTTATGTACATTTCTACCAACACTAATAACATGCATTCCTAACTATACATTGCATCGCACACTTCATGATTGGTTTGGTTACTTTTCAGGAACCAAACCCTGTCTATGTGCTGTTCATGTATAACCTGATCTCTAAATTCCAGGTATATTTTGTCCATTGTCCCTAGTACCAGGGTGTTCCTGCTTCTCAAAGGGCACGTCTACACAGGGATAGAAGATCATCTACATAGCAATTTTTCTGCCTTGGATCCTGTTCCCACACACCAGAATCAGTTGACCTGGGTCAGCTGTGAGTTTTTTATCCCTCTGTAGACGTACCCTTAGCTAGCACAGACATACTGACTGCAGCCTGATGCTTGTTACACTCTTATTTACAACTTAACCTTCCATTCACATTCCCAATCATGCCCACTGAAAATGAGGCAAGTTATTTATGTCAGTTTACTTATACCCAGGCCTTCAGCAAGATGTCTTGAGTGGATTAGGCAAAACGGTGTGGGCTAAATGCTTTTAAATAGAAAATGGCATTTTAACAAAACAGAAATTATGTGTGTGGGGGGGGAATTTCATTTTCTTTAAACTGGTCAGCTTTTGAGGACAATTTTCAAAGAAAATGGAAAATAAAAATTCAACAATTTTAATGAAGATAATGAAGATAAAATATAATTTACTCTACTCCCGAGGTCAGTTCTTCTCTGCAGCGTGCCTCGGTTTTCCCATCTGCACAGTGGAGATAATGATACTGACCTCCTCTTTAAAGTGCTTTGTGTTTTAGAGATGAAAAGGGCTGTTTAAGAGCTGGGTGTTGTTATTATTATTTATAAAACCCAAACTTTTTAACTAACATAGAAAAAGCTGGCTCCTGTACCAATATTGTGAACTCTGGCTAACTTGTACAATGATGAATTATGATTCTAAATTATAGCAGAATACATTTTGGCTATAAAATATGGCCTGTTGGAGTCCTGCTGCTTCCTGAGTTCTAGCCAAACATTTAAGTTAATGTTAAGGATTCACTGTTATAAGCTTAATAGATTGTCTCCTTAATATCATAATAGAGAATCATAGGCTAGGTCTACACTACCCTGAATCGGCGGGTAGAAATCGACCTCTCGGGGATCGATTTATCGCGTCCCGTCAGGACGCGACAATCGATCCCCGAATCGATGCTCTTACTCCACCAGCGAAGGTGGGAGTAAGAGCCGTCGACGGGAAGCCGCGGAGGTCGATTTTGCCGCCGTCCTCACAGCGGGGTAAGTCGGCTGCGATACGTCGAATTCAGCTACGCTATTCGCGTAGCTGAATTTGCGTATCTTAAATCGACCCCCCCCTGTAGTGAAGACGTAGCCATAGAATCATACAAGATTAGAGTTGGGGAAAAGACCTCAGGAGGTCATCTACTTCAACCCCCTTCTCAATGCAGGACCAACCCCAACTAAATCATCCCAGCCAGGGCTTTGTCAAGCCTTAAAAACCTCTAAGGATGGAGATTCCACTACTTCCCTAGGTAACCCATTCCAGTGCTTCACCACCCTCCTAGTGAAATAGTTTTTCCTAATTTCCAACCTAAACCTCTCCCACTGCAACTTGAGACCACTGCTGCTTGTTCTGTCATCTGCCACCACTGAGAACAGCCGAGCTCCATCCTTTTTGGAACCCCCTTTCAGGTAGTTGAAGGCTGCTATCAAATCCCCCCCTCATTCTTCTCTTCTGCAGACTAAATAACCCTAGTTCCCTCAGCCTCTCCTTATAAGTCATGTGCCCCAGCCCCCTAATCATATTGGTTACCCTCCCTGGACTCTCTCCAATTTGTCCACATCCCTTCTGTAGTGGGTGCCCCAAAACTGGACTGTACAGTGCTCACTGTATTGTCCTGTATCAACACTGTTTAGTGTAGCGCAGTAGAGTTCTTAGCTAGAGATAGTATTGAGATATTGTCTTTCCATTATAACTTGAAGAGACCTGGCTCTCAGCAGGTTAGAATATGCATTGATTGGTAATACAGGTTTGGTGAACCTTCAATTAATATAACTGATAGATTCATTTCTCTTCATTTAGTAACTTTGGTCTCTCACCATGTATTTATTTATTTAAAAGTTGTGTCTGTAAATTTTACAACAACCTTTTTTTAAAATGAAAAATGACTTTTAGACTAAATAAAAAATCTCCTCCCCCTCAACATTTTTTTTTCATTGCAAATTTTCAGGTTTTCAACAAACAATTTTTTTTGGTTTTGTAAAAGTGTGCGTGTGTAGTCTGTACATTGCTCTATGCTCATGTATAGCCCCGAAGCCGGTCCATAATAAAATTCCTTCTATCTGGTTGCTAAGGGGAAGTGTTTTTCACAGGAACTCTCTGCTGTTCAGTGGGTTTGATGGTGCAAGGCAGGGAGTCCCATGCAAGACTGTTGGATGTTAAATCTTGTGGACTGTATAATAAAGCTTTCAACTCTATGATAAAACTTATTGTGTGCAAAATGAATTGGGAGCCAGCACAGATCATAGCACACAGAAATGATATGTTTCCAGTGAGAGACACCATTAAGTTAAGTGGGCTGCACACTAGGGGGTTTCATCCTGCACTCAGTGAAGTTAATGACAAAACTCCCATAAACTTAAATGAAGCAGGATGAGGCCTTAAAAAGTTCATGGTCTTCAGGTGTGGCCTGTTGGAGAGCGCAGTATAGTTAGTCTCCGGTGTGTTTCATTGTGTTCAGGCTGATATACTTGTATAACTAAGGATCATCTGTACATAATAAAAAAGTGTGTTTGTGGATGCTAATCTCCATATATTTTACTTGCAAAACTCCTTGGTTCCTAATAGAGAAACTTGGCAAAACCTTTAGATTTTGCAGATCCTTGTACAAAATTTTAGGCTCTCTCCTTTCAGTCTCCCTCCTGTGATGGTTCTTGGGGTACACAGGGCTGTGAATCTCCTTGTTTCCCCCCCTGCCTTCACTGAGGTGGAATCTTGTCTGTGGTTAGCTGGGTACCAGCTACCTAACACTGCCAGCCTCCTCTGGAGTGTGCCAGCCCTGTCTTACGCTGCAGGTTAATAATAGCTGCACCCCAGTCGCCAAGTCCCTTTGAATCATTCCCCTGCAATATCCAGCCCCTGACATTGGCAATGTGCTCAAGTTTACTAGTTGTACCATAAACCACCACTCCTGTAAACCACATTGCATTTATAACCACTTATAATAAAGCAAAAGCAGGTTTATTTAAAAAAGAATAAAGATTCTACTAGAAACAAGAGAGAATGATGGCAACAAATGATTACAGCACAAAGCAAAATCATAAAACATGAACCTGGGTCTATCCTTATTAATAGTTACCTTGCCTATATAATAAAGTCAATTCTCTGCCTCCCCCCACCCCATCCCCAAAGTTCAGTCGGTCACAGGAACCTGGATCCAATTTGTCTTGAGAACATCCCCACTCTGGAGATGTGTCCTCAGTGAATGGATGCAGAGGATCTCTTCCCTCCTCTGTGTTAAACAGAAACAATCTTTTGTTTCTGTTCATAGACAGGGAGAATCCCTGTCTTGTTGCAATGTTCCTTTTTTACCTTCAAGAGGTTTCAGTTGTTGACAAGTTACAAGCAGGGCCAGCTCCAGGCACCAGCCCACCAAGCATGTGCTTGGGGCGGCACCTGGAGGGGGGCGGCGTGGCGGGGAGAGCGGGGCCCCGGCCGGGCTCGCCGCCCTTCCCCCGGCTCTCCGGCTGGTCGGGGATTGCGGGCCCGCGGCCGGGCTCGGCACCCTCCCCTGCCGCAATGGGGGGGGGAGCGGCCGGTGGCTTTTTTGCCTAGGGCAGCAAAAAAGCCAGAGCCGGCCCTGGTTACAAGTTTTCTTTTGACTAGAAATCTCTCTGTCAGACCTCCTACCCATGCTCCCCCCCAAATGTATTTGCATTATCCATTGACCTTATCCCTTTCTGAAACTTCAGAGTTTTCCTTGTGGGATCATGCAGTAAGCCTGAGTCAATAAATACTCTTGTACAGAACCTGCCAAATCTTTCACATGGAGCATTACAGTCTTCTCAGGTATGGCTCCAGGGCAAAAATTGCCTGATAACACACACTGCAGAATGGGTTAATTTTGATATTTGTATTTCATTTCATATTGGGAGGATGGGGAAGGTCGCTGCATTTTTGGGTCTGCATTTTTAGTAATAAGGTGCTGAACAACCACACTGCAGACCAGTATCTTGATATACAAATTTAGATATTGAATGATTCTTATGCAAGAGGCTCATGATCCAGAATTAATTAAATCACGGTGGTGGAGGAATCAGTGGATACTCTTACCAACAAGTCCTTTTAGTTCCGAAATTATGGGACCAGTTGGGTTTAATATTGACGTTGACTGGGGATAAAGAAACCACAAATTACGTTGGATGATAAATTCCAGTGAATAGTTACGGCTATGCAGGCATAGGCGTGTTTGACTGCAATCTTTGGGGGGCAGGGGAAAAGCGCGGGTGTGTATGCATTGTCGGAGAAAAACTGAGTTCTCACTTTTTGTTTGGGTACAGCAAGTCAGATGCTTTATTAACTCTCACAATTGTGCAGAGGGAGAGAGCTAAGCAGGTCTCCCCCTGGTAACTAATTACAGCAAGCATTTATACCTTTCATTACAGAAATAATGAGGGACAGCTGCATTTTGTTATACATAGGCCATCTTGATATCTTAATTCCTTACTTGTTTTGACTCTTGCCAACATACAATATTTTCTATACCTTATCTATACAAGGTCACAATAATTTCTCACACAGTTCTTTCTCACCCGCCTCACACAATCCTCGCTTCTACAAATCTCGCGTTATCAGGGTTACAGTTAGCCTGACTCTTGCTAACTAACTGTCATGCATTGCAGTTCCTTTCTGTCAGTTCTTTCTCTGCTTCCACAGCATGTACGCCCAGGGCTGTCCCTAGGGGGTGCGGGGCCCGGGGCGGAAGTGACGAATCCATCACTTCCTGGACCGACCGCATTGGGCGCGCTCTCCCTCGGGTGGAAGGGGCGGGCCTGGGGGCTAGCCTCCCCCAGCCAGCGGTTCACGTGCCACCCATGTGCGCTGGCCAATTGTGCCGGCTCGCGGGACCCGGAGTGGTCGCCCCGATTTGCCCTACCCTAGGGACGGCTCTGTGTACGCCCACATGTGCATGCTGAAGCCAGTTCCCTTGGCCCACTGGCTCTCTCCCCCTGCCTGTAGTGGTACCTGGGCTGCTGGTGCTGGGGGGATGGGACAGACTGTCTTAATGGGACAGTCCAATGTGGCTGGTCTGGTGCCGCCCCATGCTGTTGTGGCCGCCTCTCTGCTGGGGCTGCTGCAGTGGGGATATCAAGTGTCCCCTTCTCTTCCCCATCTCCCTTCGCCTCCCCACTCAACTGCTTTGCCCCCCGCCCATGGGCACTCACTATTGTACAGGAATAAGGTGGACACTAGGACCTGGAGCAGCTGCTCTGTCCTGTTCTCCGCCCAGGCCTGGCTACAGGGTTTGCTCTGCATGGCCTGCAGGCGTGGGGAGGTGCAGTGTGGGAAAGACAGAGCCCCCCTCCACCCACAGGCTGAGCAGAGCAAACCCTGCAGGGCGGCTCGATGCTTGCAGAAATGGGGGGGGGAGTGGCACGTGCCCCCGCTTGTCCCCCCATGCCTTGCTCCTGTTTGAGGGGGCAATGCCCCCTCCCCCCCGTAGCACCCCAAACTACACCCATGCATGCAGTGCAGAAGGAGTATTTGCAACTAATTAATAGGATGGTAGATTATCATAGGTATTGGAACAATGAGACACTTTAACTATTTGAATGATGAATTAAAGATACAATGTATACATGTAAACATTTCGAAGAGGATCGCCAAGTGTGGCCACCGTTGATAAACTGAAACTCATGCAAGAGCGGTCTCAGCCCTAGCCTACTAAGCTAAATTTGGGTGGAAAACAAAAACTGGTTTTGATTTCACAAAATTAGGAGCAACTGAAAATTATTGTTTATTGAGCATTTGAAAGATTTCCCCTTTTTTGTTATAATGCTGCAAAATGACTGAAAAACATAGATTCATAGATTCTAGGACTGGAAGGGACCTCGAGAGGTCATCGAGTCCAGTTCCCCGCCCGCATGGCAGGACCACATACTGTCTAGACCATCCCTGATAGACATTTATCTAACCTACTCTTAAATATCTCCAGAGATGGAGATTCCACAACCTCCCTAGGCAATTTATTCCAGTGTTTAACCACCCTGACAGTTAGGAACTTTTTCCTAATGTCCAACCTAGACCTCCCTTGCTGCAGTTTAAGCCCATTGCTTCTTGTTCTATCCTCAGAGGCTAAGGTGAACAAGTTTTCTCCCTCCTCCTTATGACACCCTTTTAGATACCTGAAAACTGCTATCATGTCCCCTCTCAGTCTTCTCTTTTCCAAACTAAACAAACCCAATTCTTTCAGCCTTCCTTCATAGGTCATGTTCTCAAGACCTTTAATCATTCTTGTTGCTCTTCTCTGGACCCTTTCCAATTTCTCCACATCTTTCTTGAAATGCGGTGCCCAGAACTGGACACAATACTCCAGCTGAGGCCTAACCAGAGCAGAGTAGAGCGGAAGAATGACTTCTCGTGTCTTGCTCACAACATGGCATTGTGAGGCTCCATTTGTGTTTGACAATGACTTCCAGATCGAATATTCTCGGTTCATAGTTACATAATCGGTAATTGCAGCCTTCTGTTGCCGCCAGCTAATGCAGTCGGTCCTTAGTTCCAATATAGAGGTCTCTGGTGCAGCGCTGAAGGTTTTTAGAGGGTTAAATCCTGCTGCTGCTGTGTAGAGGGAAGGCTTGTTACAGTTTCAGCAGCATGTTGTGTTTAGTTTTATCCTTTTCCAAAACACCTAGATGCAAGAAAATGCATGAAAAGGTCATAGAATAAAAGACGATATCATAATATATTTATACAAGGGGCAGAATTAAGGTGGCATGGGCAACCTTAAATCTGCCTTTTCCTAACTTACTTAAACCGTCTTTTAGCATTGGTTTGTGAATGATACGTAGAGAGATTGTTTATAGTGTAGTTTGGTAATGTGAAATGGGGCCATTTGCATGAAAGCGAACATATTTTATATATGTCTACTTTCAGTATGATCACATACATGTGGCGGTTACTGGACAAACAGGTGCTTTTCTCCAGGGGGGTGGGGGGAAGCTATACAAAAAATTCACACACCAAGCAGAAGTGTCAGGTCAAAAATGTTGTCGATAAGCTGTTTTTATAAAATACAGGGAAAAGATACACATTCTCTTCTGCAGATTTGTCAGCGTTAGCCAAATGAAACTACTTTGCTCTTACTCAAAATGAAACGTGTGTCACAGAGAAGCTGGAGAGCTGAAAATGAAAGGTTAGCGTTTTCACAGAGCAAATGTTAACCCTGTGATCGATGGTTATTGAGAGTCAAACCCAGGAGCAGACAGGGATATGGGATACAGAAAGAAAGAGAGATCAGGTGAGCATCACCAGAGAAAATATTTGAGAAACTGACAGCAAGGCCAGGAAACTGGTGCAATCTTTATTTGGTTAATAGCTTTATATTTATCTTTTGTTTAGGGGGGATGACATGATGGTGGAAGGAAGCTAGCTAGGTAGGGCATACTGCAGAGGAATTTACATACAGAGCTTAGCAAGAGACAAATGATGCAGTTTATCTTTATATAATAAAGTGCCTAGCTATTAAAGCTGCATACTCGCACATGGTCAAATGAGGAAGAGTGGAGTGGAAGTTTTATTCTACTAGTGTTTTTTAGTGTAGCATTCATTACTGTTGTGAGGGTGAAATCAGTGTGGATAATGGTAACAGGACAATTCAGTTAAAGTAGGGCTCAAGGGAGAGGAGGAAAAAATGTAATGCCCGACTGACCTGTTTTCTCTGTATCTCCTCTAACCGAACTGCTGCAAAGGGAAGTTCAGGAAGCATGAGCAAGTCTTAAAGTCACCGGGCTGACAAGACCATGGGCAGTGACATGGGAGAAATGGGCATAGCCATGCTGAGGTTTGGAGCCTGATTTTGCTCCGCGTTGCATTAGTGGCTCCACTGACGTCAGGGGAATTGCACGTGGGTAAAACTGGGATAAGTGCAGGCGGAATCAGGCCCTTTGTCTGCAGCTTGGAGAGCAATGTCATTGGCTCAATTTATAAGTCCCTGGGAAGCAAGTTTAACCTGGAAATTATGGCTCGCCCATAAAGATAACAATGCAAATGCTACTGAGCTATTGATGACGGTGTGTGTAATATTAATTCTTACTCTTGTCATTATGATTTACAAGCTGCTGCAAAACCACTGCCTAACATATTGCGGATTAACTGGGTAACTCTTTATATGCCTGTGGAAGTATTCACTGTTATACACACCGTGCAGTGACACAGTAGATGCATTGAGGGGCCATGTAATGATTAGACTTGGTATGCTTCAGAACACCATCTTCAAAACTCTTGAGGCTGCAGTTTGCACTGGTGGGTGCCGAAGCATTAGCACATGTAGATCAGTGAAACTGGAATATTATCAGAAACCCATCACCATCTGGATGAAAGTTATGGTGCACTTCATTGGATCAGGGTGTGATGCTGCATAATTGGAATATGACCATTTATATAAATGATATTGCCGCTGTTATACAATTGCAACCAATCTTGTGCAAAGCATGCCCTGTACCATGTCAATGGAAAAGTCATGATTTGCTAAGTATGATTATCCAGTTTATAGGCATGTATCATTTTCGTATCTGAAATTATCAATATTGGCCATGGATTTGTATTTTATGCATGTGTTTGTATTCCTGGGTAACACCCACTTGATACAATTTACATTGAGGCCAAAGAGCTACGTATTAACGGCCCATCAAAGACACTTAGTTCTCACAACTGGCCATAGAAGAAACTCATTCCACCCAAATAGCTCTTCCTGTGGATGCCTCAGCCTCCAAGGGGCCAATGGCTACCCCCTGTGAGTCAGCAAGCCAGGTAAGGACATGGGATATGCTCATGTTACCCTGGACTCCACCTTGAGTCAGTAGCTTTCCACAGCCTGGGCTGTGAGCTTTGTTTGAGACAGTAAATTTCTAGGCACATGGCAAAGGATATAAAAGACCCCCGAGATATCTCCATTTTGTTTCTTTCCTGCCTGATTCTCTGGGCTGTGGATTTACAACTAAAATGAACATATTGAACTCCAGACTGAGGACCTTCCAATCTTTTGGAAGTTACCAGAGAGACTTTACAAGCCAGCAGTCTATTCCATCACTGCTACAAACCTGATATAAGGACTTTGCAATTATTGTATGTATATGATCTATTAACCATAATTAACTCTCTTCTTCTTTTCTTTGACTAATAAGCCTTTAGATTTAGTTACTAAAGGATGGTCAGCAGTGTGATTACTGGGTAAGATCTGAATTATATATTGACCTGGCTAAGTGGCTGATCTCTTGGGATTAGAAGAACCCTATGTTTGATTCAGTTGCTTTTCAGTAACCATTCATCATTGAGCCCAGTGTCTGGGTGGTGAGTCCAGGGCTAGGATGCCTCAGGAAACTGCATAGTTGACTTCTTCATAACCAATGTGGTGAGACAGTAGTTTAGTTTTTTTTACTGGCTTAGTATGATTTAATGAATAACCCTCAGTTTGAGGTGAGTCTGCCCTATTTCTCAGCAGTTTGTCCTTTATCTGGCATTCTCAGCTATGACCTACTGAGGCACGGTCAGACCCTCAATGTTGCATCAGTATTTTTTATAGTGAGAAGTCGAAGCAGCCTCTATACTTAATTGCTTAACACTTTTGATATAAGAGGCTCTTGCGTCCTTTATTTGAGAAGCTCGAACACCTCCATTGTTTGCAGCTGGCCTTTGGAATTCAGCAGGGAGAAAGCCTCAGGCTAGAGCAGTGCCTTTTATTTTTTGGTTGTTGAAAAAGTTCTAAATTGTTAATAATCACCAATTCTCCTCTCTCACCTGTGTTCTTCAGAGAAATTTTGGAACCCTATAAAAACAATAACTGACCCCCAAACATTTTAAAGAGCCAGGCCCATTCTGCTGCCAAACTAGCAACAGCAGTAGTGCTTTGCCCTGGGGTTGAATGGAAGATGCTGCATCAGTAAGTGTGGGGAGCAGATAAAGCACACGACCAATGTGGTTGCAAGCTGACTCAAACTCTGTTTATTACAAGCTTTCTTTTATAGTCTTTCTTAACATTACATAACACAATTAGGCTATAATCACACATCTACCGATTGGACAAGAAGGAGAATCATGTGTTTATCACATGTACAGCCCCACACCGATTGGTTCAGATGTTCCTTACATAAGGCCTCATCTTATATAACCACTAGGGGGCATTACATAAGGCCCCATCTTATATAACCACCAAGGGGCTTTACATAAGGCCATGATTTATTGCCAGGCAAGTGTCCCATCGTGACCCTTACCCTCTCATGGAATTTTACATCCCCACAAGTAAGAGAGACAGTTCAGGCACAATGTGATACAGTTTTTAATTGCATGATTATATACTATTTTTTTTCCACAGGACCCTGGCTTTCAGTACAACTGACAGGACAAGGAGACAGAATTAAGGTTGCACAGGCAACTGTAGACCTGTCCGTTCCTAATTTCTGAGTGTTTGAATTTAAAAAAAAACCAAACCCACAATGTTATTTAGGTGTAATGTAGGGGGCTGGTTGTATGTTGTTATTTATATAGTGCTCAGAACATGCTGCTTTGCTATAAGGACAAATTTAAAAGAACAGTGCTTGACCCAAAGCGTTTTCAATCTAACAAGAGACATGGCGACAGGCTACCTCATTAATTTTTTTACACAGCTTTGTGTGCATTTTGTTGTGTAATCTCTTTCTGGGGCCTGCTATCTCTGGAACTAAACTTAGGAAAATTAGCTGGAAAATTAGCGATGGGTGCAAGTCAGGTATCTCCAGTGACCTGACTGTAGGTGCAAATCAGGTTACTACAGGAGCAAGATTTTTGCATCGTGGTTGCAATTATTTTGTAGATTTAAAAATGCTAGCACACACTGCATTGAGTGCAAAAAGGTAGGCCGGGCCTCAGTCTGTTAGAAAAGGTAGGCCATGGTCCTGTATTGAGCCCCACGTGAGGAAACCTATTGAAGTTAATAGGGCTTAATGCTGAGTTTATTGCAGAATTAGAGGTCATGTTTTGTAACACGTAGGGACATATTCATTGCTGGCTTGTTTCTATTGATAACAATGGAATTACATTGGGGCAAGATGGTTCCACAGATTTTGATTTAGTTGGAAGATGAAGCTGTGCCAAAAATTGCCAAACTACCAGGAAAAAAACAATAACTCCTCAGCTTGCTTAAGGTTGCTTAAGACCTTCTGTTTGTTGATTGCACAAACAGTCCAATGAGGGATTCAGCAAAAGGTTCATCTGAAGTCAGTGTCTGTTCCCAATAGATGTGGTTTTTATCCTCCATATCGTAATCCTTTTAACATGGCTGGATCGACTTCTTATTTATTGCAAAGTGTCCACTTCTACAAGTACTTGGATAGTTACACGTTAGTGGTGATCAGTGGTTCATAAATGAAGTGGACGCCTCTTGACTTGCTCATTTGCAATTGGTAAAATTGTTAATCATGTAGAGTACTCTTGCACTGTGATGTGCTAGAGGATAATAAGGACCCATTAGCGCACAATAATACTAGGCCATTCTTTCCTGAGCCGTATTTCATTATAGAATGAAAATGTTAGTCAGTGTAGACTCTTCTGCCCTCATTGAATTTCTTTCCTTTAAAGTGAATTTAATGTTCCTGGGAGGTGTTCCGGTGATATCTCTAGAGACTCAAGTCCTCTAGTAATCTGTAGCATAGGTACAGCCTGAGAAGTGCACCTTGTCATCTGGTGTCACATCTAACCTGATGGGATCACCTCTAGCAGCAAGAGGCTAGTTCGTCTTCAGGGTACTTGGCCTGACCTCTGAGAGGGAAAAATGGATATAATTAGCGAGGATGGAATTTTGTCCACTTCATTGAGATCTCATGAAGTTATTCAGTATGAGAGAGAGGAACAGAGAGGACATTAGGTTAGGGATCTAGCCTAGGACTCAGAAATCCTGAGGGTCATATGAATACCTTGGATAGATAGAATATTAGACTACTGAGCAAATATCTGATCTCCTCATCTTGCTAAAGTTTGTCAGACTCTCTTAGGGTGACCAGATGTCTCGATTTTATAGGGACAGTCCCGGTATTTGGGGCTTTGTCTTATATAGGTGCCTATTACCCCCCACCCCTGTCCCGATTTTTCACAATTGTTGTTTGGTCAACCTTTCAGAAGTAGTGTGTCGAGTCTTCATTTATTCACTCTAATTTAAGGTTCTGCGTGCCAATAATACATTTTAATGTTTTTAGAAGGTCTCTTTCTATAAGTCTGTAATATATAACTAAACTATTGTTGTATGTACAGTAAATAAGGTTTTTAAAATGTTTAAGAAGTTTCATTTAAAAGTAAATTAAAATGCAGAGCCCGCCTAACCGGTGGCCAGGACCCGGGCAGTGTGAGTGCCACTGAAAATCAGCTCGCATGCCGCCTTCGGCACGCGTGCCATAGGTTGTCTACCCCTGCCCTAGACTCTCTATTTGTTGATTGCACAAACAGTAAAATGAGGGATTCAGCACAAGGATTCATCTGACGCTAGTGAGTTTTATTGCTCGTGTTTAATTATAGGATTGAGAATCTGATGAATGTCACTAGTTCTTAAAACCACTGGGTGTCTGTCAGAACTCACTAGTTTAGTCTGAGAATTGCATTGGGTGCTGGGCTTCATTTGAACCCTAAACCAAAAGCAAAATAAATTGAAAAAAAAACATGGAAATATTGCCTATAAACCTAGACAGACATATTTTTCACAGTTTAATGCCAGTGATTTCAGGATTATGTTTTTAGGATGCATTTAAACCAACAACCTACAGGAGAAAGCCTCCATAGTATATTTCCAATCCTTGTATATTTACAGATCTTTCACATTGAGTTACTTCTAAAAGAACCTTGCAATTGTCTTATAAATGGCCCTTTGCAGACACATTTGAATGTTTCAAACAATTTCCTCTCTTCCTTTGTTTCTTTAAGAGAGAGCCACTGCTCCCACTTTTCTTCCTTTTAAGAAGAAAAGCTGCTCTGATGCTGCAAAAAGTTGACTTTAAAGGCTTTGAAGCAGAGTTGATGTGCTCTTTTTGTAACAGAAATCAACTTTAACTGAAATGAGGAAGGCAGAAGAAACTTCTTAAAACACAGGAATAATTTGGGGTGTTTCATTTTCTAATAATGGGAGCAACATGACTTTTTTTATGGCTTGTAAGCAAGGTAGGATGACAAGCATTAACTTGAATGCTGACTTTTTACATAGATTTAGGTATAATCACAGAAACTCCCAATTATTCTTTTTTTCACCCCATCTGCCTGCAAATCAGGAAGTCTGACAACTAAATGCTAGAATTTGCACTTGAAATGAACTTTCCCTCTAATTTGTACCTGCAAGTCCTGAAGGTGGATTGAAGCCTATTTTAAAATTATGTTGAAAACTTGCAAATTTAATCTCCTGACTTTGGGGATTATTTACATTCTAGTAGACACACTGGCATAAATCAAATGAAAAATATATTTAGAATTCCAAACATTTTAAAAAAATCATTTATATTAATCCTACTTTTATTAGGAAAGAGTATAAATCCATTACTTTGAGAAGTGAACAGAAATATATTGTACAGTATACTATGAGATCATTTCTATTTCATCTGATTTCGTCTGTTCATAAATTAGAAAACATCCATCATATAATACAAATTCCACATTAGATAGTCTTGTGACGTTATACATGATGCTATAGAAGTGTTCCAGATAAAAGTAATTACCTGCTCCCCTCAAAAGTAAGTTATGAAAGAGTGAAACCTTGTTATAAATTGAGTTTAAAATCTCTGAGAGTGACGGGTGTGAATACACCTATCAATTAATATAATTGTAAAGATAAATGAATCACAGTCTGCCACCTAAAATAATCTGGGGACTATAAAACAAGAAACTACGCCTTTTGCTTTTGGTTCTTCTTGCTTTCAGAGAAGAGGACTTTATACATCCCTTGTAAATAAACAAAACTGCATCAACGAAAATATCTGACTCCATGAATTTCTGCTCCACATGGAGAATCCCCAGGGCTCAGAACTGTGAGTAGGTGCTTGGGTCTAAGGCGGGCAGCAGTACATCCAATTTCCCCTCCTCAACAGCTTTCTCCTAAATTTCCTTTTCACCCAGAAGCAGTGCAAAGTGCAGGTGTTGTATAACCGTGTGCTGAACAGTAGAACTCCATTTTCCACTTCCCTTAGTTTGAAAATCTTGTGTTACTGTAGGGCACGTTGGTGAATTATCTGTCTATTCTTTAAATATAAAACTGGATTGCCTTAGTTTTAGCTTTCATTTTTGATAGTCCCTTTTCTTTTAGGGAGATATTTAGAGTACATTCAAATTGTATAGGAAAAATATCCAATTTCACACAGTAGATGCATATACACCTCTACCTCGATATAACGCTGTTCTCGGGAGCCAAAAAATCTTATCGCGTTATATCGAACTTGCTTTGATCCACCGGAGTGTGCAGCCCCACCCCCCCGGAGCACTGCTTTACCATTTTATATCCGAATTCGTGTTATATCGGGTCGCGTTATATCGGGGTAGAGGTGTAGTTTAGGAATTAAGGTGCAAGCTATGGATCTGATCCTCAGATAGTGAAAAGTAGGGTAGTTCCATTGCGGAGCTATATTAGTTTACACTCGCTGAGGATCTGGCCTACATATGTTTGCCTACAGGATAGAAAATGGACTGTTGTCAGTTTATAATTTTGTATGTGTAAGCCACTTATCAGAGGAAACTATCCATCTTAAACCATTAGCTTAAAACACTGGTACTCTGTTAAGTAATCAATACAAACTGCTTAAGATGCAAAAATGCATGAAGAAACTCCAGCCAAGATCAACCGTATCACTTTCTAATCTTCACCAAACGCTTGATCCTGCAAAATGCTAAGCATCTCTGGCATAGTGCTGAGTGCCCTCACCTTTTATTGACCTCAACTGAATTGCTCAGAGTTCAATGAGAGTTGAGGATGCTTATCAGCTGACATTTAATGATGTTGAAGGGCCTAATACATGTTTGGTTGTTATAAAACAATACATAATAAAGGGCAAACCCTACAAAAAGCAACCAGCCCCTTCCAAGATTGAGTCCTTACAAAATATTTTACCGTTACGGGCTATGTTCTCCAATGGCATAGCCCCACTGACTTCAATAGAGCTACGCCAAGTTACACCAACTGAGGGATCTGGCCCATTAAAGTGTAAGGAACCTGGACCCATATCCTCAAAGATATTTAGGCACCTAATTCATGGGAGTTAGGCTCTTAAATACCTTGGAGGGCCTGGGCCTTGCTGCCTCATTACTGGGTACCTTCCATCCACTCCAGTTGAGCTGGCGGGAAAGGAACTAGCCATTGGAGGGGGCACTGCGTTACCCAGTTCAACAACCAACTCTAATTCCCAGAGCACAGGAGAAGGAAGTTTTACACCCTTAGGTCAGAGGGGACTAAGATAGGAGAGACAGAGGCTGTGTGTGAACCAATGCTGGAAGCAGCAGCCTAGGCACTAGCTTCAGAGAGAAGACGGTGGGTAGCCTAGGGGGCTGGGTTAGGATCTTGTAACGGTTAAAAGTGACTGTGCCTTGCGTGTTTGCACCTTAATTTGTGGCAGGCCTAGTGTAAGGATCTTATTACTTCCTTGGAATGTGTGGGGGTTAATGGGAACCCACCGAAGGTTGGCGTTTATAGACCTAAGTGTCTGGAGTGCCTACAGAACTTTCCTCCGAAGTCATGGAACGCAAAGCATGTTCCCAGTCCCCTAAAATAGACAGAACGCTCACAGCAACCCCTTGCAGCAAGGCCAGTACAACTTGCTCTATTTTAGGGAATGTATAGTTCTTTTCATGATGGAATTTTAGGTATTTTATTTATACCAGAGGTAAATGCAGGGAAGGTAACAGAAAATAAGCTGGAAGGAATGTTTATTTAGAGCAATGCTGTTTTGGGCCATAGGCCAATAAACTAGTGTTCAGAAAACAATATTTCTGTTGACTATGACATGTACCAGCATATCAGCCTGTCAACCTAGGCATCTGGTACAAATGTTCATTTCATGCCAGTTTTTAAGCCATTAATTAAAACTTGAAGACATTTAGACAAATGACTGAAAATGAGGATGAGGCATTTTATCAAGTGCTTCCATTCATTAAATAATCAAAAGACTGAGCCTAATCCACTTCATTGCCAAATACAAGAGGGCATTTAATACCAGGTGACTACATAAGCTGTATGTTTTTTATACCACATATCCCGGTTTATTAGAGAAATTGAAGCTCAACTGACATTGTTTGTTATGCCTCAGCTTCTTTTAGGAGCATTTACACCTGTTTGGTTTGCACATTCAGTTTAGCTATCAGAGAAAGATTTTTGTTAAATAGCTACTCAGTCAGATATGACTGTCTCAGGATTTCCATCATAGTCACTCATTAACTTCTAGGGCAGGGGTTGGCAACGTTCAGCACGCGGCTCGCCAGGGTAAGCACCCTGGCGGGCCGGGCCAGTTTATTTACCTGCTGACGCGGTAGGTTCGGCCGATCGCGGCCCCTACTGGCCGCAGTTCGCCGTCCCGGGCCAATGGGGGCAGCGGGAAGCGGTGCGGGCGAGCGATGTGCTGGCTGCGGCTTCCCGCCACCCCCATTGGCCCAGGACGGTGAACCGCAGCCAGTGGGGGCCGCGATTGGCCGAACCTGCCGCGTCAGCAGGTGCTTACCCTGGCGAGCCGCGTGCCAAACGTTGCCGACCCCTGTTCTAGGGAATGGTTTTCTATCCTTCCTTGGAGAATGATATGAAGACTAGAAGAAAGGCTGCTAATGGATGACAAATGCCCATGAAATTGTCTGTTTGATGTTTCCTTGATAGGGAAGGTCTTTCTTTGTTAGGAGACAGTTGTCATTCCCAAAACTACTGATTTTTTTTCAGTCGGTGCTAGAACTGCCAGTGGTTCATCTTCATATTGCACACATCCACTCTGGGACATCCAGTTTCATACAGCAGTCTGTTAGTTCCATTTCCCCCTCCATATTGAAGAAATCAGCTGCTGCTGAGTTACCAGTAGACCCTGATTGAGAGTTACAATTTTTGAAAAGCGGCGCAAGCTTGAGCCCCACATGTAGCTTGAACCTAAAGCATAACTCAAGTTGGTACTGTACAAACTTCCCTGCACAATTCTACCAACGTTTCTCAGTCTTGACCTGAAACCTCCATCTTCTCCACCCTGGGACCTCTCTTGGTAAGGGTCTGTCCATTGGGTGCTATGCCACTGGAGGTTGGTTGCTACATGGAATGCTATTTTCTTTTATCCAGAATGAACATATGGGAGTGGAGGGGACGTCAATTACATAACATATTTTAAATGTCTATTTAAAGATGATGGATACAATCGATAGATATTACAGAGAGCCGTGGCAACAATCCTCAGCTGGTTCAAATCAGGAAATCAGTGGATCTATGTCACTTTACACCAGCTAAAGGTCTGGCCCTTAGTTTGTATTGCGCAGAGCTAACCTGGTAATATTTTCAGAATCCTTTATTTTCAACAGCTACTGTGAGAGTAGTACATTTATAGTTCACTGTATAGAACAACAGGTAGCCTGTCTAAATAACCTTGTGACACTAATTTGTATTCATGGCCATCACGGGCATAAATTAGAGAAGTGATTCATTTATAAAACTGTCTTTAAGAGGAGCTTGTGTTACTAAAAGACTAGGTTTATGGCTTCATCTAGGTTCCATTTGTTAGGTGTAATTGTTTGTAAACTTATTATTGCTAAGGAGGTTATCAGAAGTCTGAAATGCCAGGTTTATTAGACAGCAATCTGCCTGCACACCTCACTCCTGATGTTATTATAGAAAGGTAATTGAAAATGTTTTCGGTCTTTACGTTTGCTGGTATTTTGCTTAGTGACTATAAAATTAGTATAGTTTTTATGAGACACATTTAATTGCATAATTGTCATGATTATCCAAATTACTTCCCATAAATGCTTGAAACACGTTGTATTCTGAACTCCACAATTTGGTTTACCTTCAATGGTTACCTCTTCTGTTCTGATGCTGAAGAGTTTCATTTGGAGACTAAGTAATTAATGCTGGGCAAAGTAAATTGGTATTAATACAGGTATTCCTGCACAATTATATAACAGGATATTGTCCTTGACCAGGGACAAGTTTAACAGGCTTGTCTCCAATCCATAAAAGTAATAGGCAGCCTAGAGATAAGTCAATAGAATTCTACAGCTCTGTGCTGGGATAGGAGTAGGGTAAAGCTTTATATATAATTTCTCCTGAGTTAAGCCCCTCACACTGTGTAGAAGAATGCTCACTTCCCCAAAATATAGGGCTTAATACAATAAGTACTGTATATATCTATGACTTAGGCATCACCCCAAAGTATTGGATCAGTCCATTACAAATATTTGGCATGGTCCTTTATTAATATTTACACGGTTATCAACACCCACTGTGGGCAACCTTAAAAACTGTTCCATTTCCAGAACTAACTCTTTCTTAATTCCAGGGCCATAATCCTGCTTTTGCTATGACAGGAAGAAGCCGCAGAAACACTGTCATTCTTTTCACTGCTATGCTACTCTTGCAGACTAGGTGTCAGCAGCTCTATCATTTCCTGTTTGCTCCCTCTAGCAGCCAGGGAGAGAACATCAGGGTAAATATAGTATAGAACACATGGAGAGATTTTCAAAGGCACAAAGGGCATTTAGGCATCCAACACCCATTGAAAGGCCATGGAAGCCAGGTACCTAACTCTCTCATGCGTGCCTTTGAAAAATCTCCCCAACATTGCTTAGGTAATTTTAATTAACCGGCCACCCATGCCATGTTTCTTATGAATTCTCTGAATTTTGGGTTGTTTGGCTAAAATACAGACTGGTGAAATCTTACAATTCTGTACATTTTATTGATCAAATTAAAATGTAATGTTCAAAAGGAAAGGATGGGAAGTAAACTAAAGATGGTTGTATGTTGGGTTGGCCAGAAAACAAGAATTCTGTTCCGGGGTGGGGAGGGGGGATGAGGATTTGAAATTTGTTTTCATTCCACATCAAAATGAAACAAGACCTTTTACAATTTTATGAGACACACACCACATTTTAGCTAATCGTCTGATCGAGAATGGGGATTTGAACCTCAATATCCCACATAACAGGTGAATGTCTTAATCACCAGATTATTGGCTATTCTGGTCGCCATCTGATTTTGACTGGAAATTCCATCCGGGACCTGAAAAATACTTCTTGAAAGTTTTTTGCTGATGTTATGTTTCAAATTTGTTGTTGTTGTTGTTGTTGAATGACATTGTCTGATGGGAAAACACACACACACACACACACACACACACACACACACACACACACACACATATAAATTCCCAACCAGCTCTAGTTAGTGTGTACAAAGTTTGAATTAATTTAACATAAGATTATTCAAGAAGTAATAGATCACATCAGAATAAATCAAAAAGTTCTATCACACAATTTATTCAAATTATGTACTAATTGCAGGAAGTGATCCTGGTACCAATATGGAACTGTGGATTTTTAATGAATTCTTTCCTTACTTGCCTTTGCTTATGGGATATCAATGCCAGTTTAATCCAAAGTCATTGGAAAGTAACATTTAAACAGTTACTTAATTAGCAAAATGTCCATTCAGTTCAAAATTGCCTGCCTGGGTGATAATTCATTGTCAAGCCTTTTCTTTTCACACACTAACCCCATGCATGCAGTAAATGATTCAAAGCTGGGTTCTTTGCAACACACCAGTAGGTGTAACCATGGCTAATCAGTAATCCTAACCTTAGTTCACTATCAGTTCTTATGTTATTTTTACCAGACGTTATAACAGTGGTAAACTCTTCTAGTTTATATATCATACATTCCTGAAATCACGCTTCTGTCTCTTTAATAAGTTGTCATTTTTGAGTGACAAATCATGTTATCTCTGGGTTGTAATTGCTGCTAGCCTTGCAAGGTTTCCAGTTTTTTTCTAGTTTTTCACTACACATAAACACAATTGCTGTTACATTACTTTGGGAAAGTGCTTCTTTAACACATTTTCTCTAGTCTCCCACCATTATCTGAAAGCACATTACAAAGGCTGGCAAATATAATTTTAAAGATGGAGACACTGACATTGACAGAGTTACAGATAGAAACCGACTATTGTCTGCTCTAACCACTAGAAAGTGTTTCCTCTGCACATGATGCCACCCACCAATCTGACGTTGGAAATAACACTTTGGGGCAGTACCTCATGGAGCTGAATGGATCAAAGGATGAATAGTTTGGGGGTGCATGCGTATTGTGTGCTGTGTCATCGGGGACCATGTGGGGCCAAAATGTCTCATTGAGGTAGTGGAGAGTGAGTGTATGTGTCTCGTAGGGTAGGGTGCACGTAGGAAGTCTTATAGTGGGTGGGACAGTCTTGGAGAATGGACAGAGAGGGATTAGTGTCTCAAAGGAGCAGTCACAAGTGAGCTGATCTTGCATGAGATGAGGGTGTCTCCCTGGATTCATAGATTATAAAGCCAGATGTTACCATTGCGATTACGTAGTCTAGCCTCTTGCATAACACAGGTCATAGGACGGCCCTGAATTCATTTCTGTTAGAACTAGAGCAATTCTGTTAGAAAAACATCCCGTCTTGGTTTTAAAATGTCCAGTGATGAAGAATCCAGCTGCAAGTGAGTTGCCTCTTTTATAGGGGGAGAAATATGTGAGTAGTACATCAGAGAACAATCAATAAGTGTCCTCCCTACCTTCATCTGGTCCAGGGGCCAATCTGGAAAGCAGCAATCTTCTATCATATGTACCCCGGGGGAGGCATCCGTGTGAGTATCTTGGTAATTAGGTGGGTGTCAGTATGATTTAAGACGGAGAAGAAAAAATATTTTTACACAGTGGATGATTACCTTGTTTTTTCAATATTTATTTTTAGCTAAATGGAAAAGGCATTCATGATTATCCAAAGTCGTTCTATTGCTTGCACATGATGGATATGCTGTATGGAAGACAATTAATTTCCTTTTCAATTCCACATTGCATTTACTGTGGAGTCAATAACATTGGATGCTAAACTAAGAAACACTTAGGCAGTTTTAATGCGAAACATCAGCAGGGTCAGGATTAGGCCTGAGGGGCTTTGTATTTGCTCCCTCGTACACAGCATGGGTCAAATTCTGCACCACATCACGTCTGAAATCTCCCTGAGGAGCAGACTAACCCCAGCGATCACAGCAATTCTTGCTAACGTTTGCTTCATTCCAAGAGTGAGAAAAAAATATTGACATTAGCACCGATGTGCTATACGCTACATTGTTAACATCCTTTCCTTATTCCCATCCAAATCTGGATTCTGCCATTTTGTTTATTCGGAGCAGCACCATACTCTGAGAATAGCTCCATTGATTTCAGTGTAACTACATGCTGGGTCAGGTGGGTGACAGTAGCAAAATCTGTCTCTAAGGCTGCAAATGAAGGTGCTTGATTGTTCCTGGCTCCGCCGGACAACAGAAGCATGGGGGGAAATAGTCCACTGTGCAGGACTGGCCCAAATTAGTACTTGCACACTGCTAAATACAAGGTCTATAGAAGTCTAGAACTGCTTCCTGTCCTAAACGCTCCATCTCCAGAAAGAGCAGATACAAGTCCTCAGCCCCTGCACCAGGCACTAGTATTACTCGTGTTTTGGAGAGGAAAAGACACATGGCACATTGTCAAAAGATGCATGGCTTTGGTAGCTTCCAGAACTATTACAACCATGCTTATTTATTCATTTACTGAATTTGGGGGCTTTTTTCTTCATTTTTTTTAAGCTGGACCAGATTCTGATCTAAATGACCCTATTAAATTCAGTGGAGTTACCCAGCGTTATCCCCCTGTAACGGAGATAAAATTTAACCATTTATTTCTGAATTCTGTAGGCCAGAATATAACGGTGGAATACACTGAACCAGTGTAGGTCAGTATAGGTTCACTGACGTCAAAGGAGCAATGCTGATATAGACCAGCTGAAGATCTGGTCCATTATCACTCAGACTTTAATCAATAAAGACTTTCATGCCAAGAAGTCTGTTTTGATCCAGATAATACTATGATATAAAATACTTGTAATGTGAAATCCACTTAAAAGAGATTAATTTAGGAATTCAAAACAAGAATAGTTTGTTTTTAATAATTAGTTAATAATTCATTTATAAGGAGGCTAAGAAAAAAAACACATTACCAATCCAAATAATAATCTTGTGAGTGTCAGGCAATCATCAGTGGCTTTAAAAATATGTGCATAAAATTGTAATTAGAGTTAAGAGGGAATAAGCTAATCTGACACTTTAATCCTCGCTGGGAAATACTTGTGTGCCATTCTATACCTTGGGGGAGCATACTGTAACCCCCATATTCCTCATTTTCATATAATCGTGATCTTACATATAAAGCATGCCTTGTAAGGTATCAGGGGCAAGATTATGATCTGCTGAAAGTCATTTCTCTATCCATATATGTGTATCATTAATGCATATTTAATTATGAGAATTGTGTTGCATAGTAACTAAAACATGCTGTAATTTGGGGAATCAGCCAGATTTTAGCTTCCCAGAAGCAACAGCAAGGAAAGTAACCAATGCCTGGGTGGGGTGTCAAACAACCTATCAGCAATCATTGTCCAGCAAGGGAGCTTCAATGCAATGACTCACCTGCATGAGGCAACACCAGGGGAATTGCTCCACCTTGCTTGGAGAGACTCAGCAATGCCCCCCAGATATGCCTGGACTTGTGCTCCCCAAGCACATGGACTGAGTGTATAAAACAGGCAGAGTGGACACATACTGGGCCCTTCTCCTACCCCCACCTATGCAGCAAGCAACTAAGACACTGAGAAGAAGACAAGACTCCAACACAGGAGATTGGCCCAGGTTTAAGGAACAAACCTGTATATTAAGGACTGCAGTATCCAGTGGGGTGAGCAAAACTGCTTCATCTAGTTGCTGCCCAGTCTAATAGGGTTGAGAGTTTAGACTGCATCAGAGCTGTAACAAGGAATTTTTGCGCCCGAGGCAAGGGCCGGCTCCAGGCTCTTCAGCAGCAATTCGGTGGCGGGTCCTCGAGTCCCTGTCGGAGGGAAGGACCTGCCGCCGAATTGCTGCCACCACTTCATTCATTCTTCAGTGGCAATTTGGCGGCAGGTCCTTCTCTCCGAGAGGGACTCAGGGACCCACTGCCGAATTGCTGTCAGCAAATAGTTCTTCATTTTATTGCTGTTGAGGTGAATGATCCTGTAGTTCTTGCTCAAGCAATGATCCATAAAATGATGATCATCCTAATCCAAATATTTGTAAAAGAAACTAATTCTCCATCTTTCAAGGAGAGATTAAACTTTACTAGACATTTTCATGGTGAGTCTCATCACTCAGCTAACAAGTGCCTCTGGTTAACATTCCACAAACTCATGTTCTGCATTGATCTTCAAAAAGGACAGGAATCCTTCCCTAGCATTGGCCCCAACTGAGAAAAGCAGGGACTTAAACATATGCTGAATTTGGCCTCGAAAGACAAAGAAATTGTTTCTACCTAGATGGGTAAACTCGATTGATAAATGAGGACAAACACCCCAGCACTAATAGAACAGGAAATTGGGATTCCAAATAAATACATTAATAAAACTAAAATAAAATGTGTATATATAGTGAAAAGTGTGTGCTTTCCACTGAAAATTTCAGTTTATGATTGAAAAATTGAATATCTGTACAATTATTTGGTTGGTTGGTAGGTTCTTTGTTTGTAAATTTTGAGGCAAAAACTGCAAATGTCAGTTGAGACATGCCATCATGGTGCCTCATGGGAGTTGTAGTTCGGGCACCACATACCCCCATTTTCCTGTATGGGACAGGCTTGCCAGCGGAACTATTATCCTCCACAATATGCTGCCACCATATGGTTCGGAAGAAGGTCTACAGCAGCTCAGGAAGAGGGAAAGCCATGGTGCATCATGGGAGATATAGTCCAGCCAAGGAGCCAGGCCCAGAGAGGAAAATACGGGCATAACGCAACTGAACTTCCGTTCCCATGAGGTACCATGGCATAATTTCTGAATCAAACTTTTCAGCCTGAAGTTACCAAGTTTTGGCCAAATGAATGAACTTTTGCTTTGTTTTTGTTAACATTTTCCTGGGGCAGGGGCAGGGGCTGGGGGATTCTAACCAGCTCTAGGAACAGGTGGCTTAGATGTACCTGACAGATCAGTATAACTGAACCCACTATATTGCAAGTTTTACTGGCTGTTTTATGAATATTCTGCTGTTCATTTCTGGCTGAGTGTTGGGTCTGGCTGAGTCATGCTGGCTGAACCATTTTTACTTGGAACTCTACATATGACAATTGCCTTTTCATTCTAAGCAGATCATGACCTTCCAGGGAGCTCAATGGCCTTTTTTGCAGTAACTCAGCACTTTGGCTCAGTCCTAAAGAAAAGGAAGAGCAGAAGCATGTGCACTGTGACCTAATGGAGGGAAAAACCAAATTTTGCTCAGCCTCTGGAAAGCTTAATTTTGTGTTTCAAGCAAAGGTTGCTGTGGACTCTTAATTTAACCCTAGTAGCTAGTCCAGTCTCTCTCACCGGGCAGTCCCTTGCTTTACTGTTTCTGCAGAATCACACTGACATTGCTGCAGAATCTTCATTTCTGACACACCGATGATTTCACCAGTGAACACCTTCTGTTGCCCTAATCCTCAGTAGCATGTTATCACCTTTGATTCTGCTCAACCCCTCTTTCCTATCCACCTGTGCACTTCCCTCTCTTTCTGCACAGGATCTTGGTAACTTCTTTAGAGGTGACATTGACACGATCCAGCAGGAGCTCTCAATCCTTTGCTCCTCTCCTCTTTGACTGACCCCCCTTTCCTCCTCCGATTTTATCTCTTTTCACAGGTGTGCCCTTTTCTGAAGTTTCCAGGCCTCTGTTCACCTCAGACCTGTGAAGTTGACCCCATCTTCTCATGCCTCTGAAGCTCCCCCGGTAGCCTCCACCTCTCCCTCCCTTCTGGTTTATCATCATCAAACACTTTCTCTCCTTCGGGTGCTTTCTCTCTGCATTCAGGTGGTAGTTCCCACTACCTTAGAGCTTGTCTTCACTACCCGCCTGGATCGGCGGGTAGAAATCGATCTCTCGGGGATTGAATTATCGCGTCTCGTTGGGACGCGACAATCGATCCCCGAATCGACGCGTGTACTCCACCAGCCCAGGTAGGAGTAAGCACCGTCGACTGGGGAGCTGCGGCGGTTGATTTGCCGCCGTCCTCACAGCAGGGTAAGTCTGATCGGATACGTCGAATTCAGCTACGCTATTCGCGTAGCTGAATTTGCGTATCTTAAATCGATCCCCCCCCAGTGTAGACCTAGCCTTAAAGGAAACCACTAGACCCCGCATCTCTCCCTATTGTCCCGACCCCCTCTCCTCTTCCCCTTTATCTCTAGGTTATCTCAGTGCCATGACTACTTCTCCAGTTCTCTCCTCAGTCCCCTCTGGTTTGCCTTTTGACGTGTCTCATGGAGGTCACTCAGGCCCAATGCTCATTTTCACTCCAGCTCCTTTGCACTACTCTGGGAGTGTCCAGGAGTCTTACAGGAGGTGTGTCATGGGAATACAGACCATATAGTATCCCCAGCAGCTAAATGGTTAACAGGAGTTGAGCTGCCTCCTCTGCTGGGGCTGGTGGTCGGCCCACAACAGCTAGGTGAGATAACAAAGTTACAGGGCAGAAGTGAGGGGTGACTGCCAGGGAGGCTGAGGAACCACTGAGAGCAGGATCATTCCATAAGGGACAAACAGGAAACTTGGGTCTTCAGCAGAAGAGGATCGCGAAGTGTGAGTCTGATAAACGGCCTACAAGAGAGGTATGGTAGGGAGCAGTCCAGAAAAGCAATGAGGGACTGGGAGAAACCAGTTCCAACTACCTCATACAGGGTCCTTGGAGGAGTGAGTGGACCTGAGTTCCCCTACTAACCACAGCAGAGGGGACAGTAAAGCCTGAAGAACAAAGACTGGAGACGGTCATCCCTTCACCAGGGTTACCGGCCTCCTGATTCACTAGACTCTGGCCTGAAATGGAGAGACTGTTAACAATCTGGCTGAAGTCATACTGAGGAACTACCAGACATGGGACAAAATGGTGATTGGTTGAACAAAGGGGAAACTGAGGCAGGCTTATCCAAAAATCCTGCTCAACCGCAAGGGAGCGCCAGTTGCTGAAAGCAGCCCTGGACATGTCATAAATTTACATTTACATTTGTGTTGCTTCAAGGCCCCTTTACACCCCCAGAGTGGTGTAAAGGAGAATCAGCCCCCATCACATTTCTCCGTCTCTGTTTGACACATCCTCCACTCTCTTCTCAAGATGCCCTATACCTGGGGCTTCATTGACTAATCAAAATACAGTTTTCACCTTCGATTCTGTTCTATACTGTTCCCTCATCTCGGTAGCATCTGAGCACCTTCATGCATTAAGCAATGCAACTAACATCTATCACTTCAGGTTCATTCTCCTCCTATTCCCAGGAAGAGAATTGTGTATGCAATGGAGTGTTTTAAGGTTTTATTTATTTGTGTCCACACTGCTCTATGAATGCTAGAGAAAGAAGGTTGAAGGAGTGAACCTTACACTTGTCGCAGAATATGGTCAAGTTTGGGATGGTCCTTGGTTCTGGTGGGAGTTAGTTCCACAGTCTCAGAGTGGCATCTGAGGAGAAAGTTCTGTCACCTATATAGCTTTAACCTTCTGGTAGAAAGTTCCATTGTACCGGGGGAGCAGAGTTGTCAACCACAGACTTCATCCCCGAGTTTTAGGCAATCTTTTAGATATGCTGGGACTCGGTCACTGAGCTCTTTGAAGATAAGGATGGACACCTTGAACTTGAGTCAATATTCTATGGAAAGCCAGAATAGAGTATCCCACGGTGGCTGAAGAGATATTCTGCATGTACCACTCTTTCCCCCACTGACTTCCTTCCCTCTTGGCCTTTCTCAGGGTGCACATAAAATGATCACAAGTCAATGGCAAAACTCTCTTTGTCTTCAATGAGGACAGGACTTCACCGATTATATCTATTTCTTTTACTCACATCCATCTCATCCTTATCCCCCATTCTTCTGTCTATCATCACATTCTATGTTAGTCTCATTTAGATTGTAAGATCTTTGGAGCAGGGACCATGGCTTTCCCACCCACCCCATGTTTGAAAAGTGCCAGGCAAAATTATGGAGCTATGTATTGTGTTAATAATATTGCCTTTTGCTTCAGATCATTGTACTAATTCAATAAATGTGCATTATAGATATTTTCTTTTCTCTGTGGATGGTATTGTATTCAGCAGTTCAACTAGAGGAGAATAACAAGTCTGGAATGTGGTACTGTATTTTCTTAACCATCTTTTGTTCCCTTTGTTCCATCAAATGTTTCACTTAATTGATATAAATCCAGCAATTGTCAAGTATTTCTCCATAAACCTTCTCTGGAGTTTAGGGAAATTTACAGCTAAATAGCATTTGACATTTTAATAAAGAGGAAGTGTGGCATTATGCTGCAGTCAGCATGCTTGACTAGAAAACAGCCAACCATGCAGAGAAGATTATAAAGCTTTTCTTTTGCCCTTTAACTTGAATCCAGTCATCAGAAGATTGATTTAGTTCCCAGACTTAATTTGACGGCATAATTCTATTATTTAAAGAAAAAGACACGATCTTTTTAATCCGTAGGTTTCGCTCTGCTCATAATAAACTGATATACCTCACCACTCAATTATTCCCAAACACTGCAATTGCTGTGATAAGTTTGGACTTCATTACCTTAAAGAAATGACATCATTGCTCTCATTACAGTCGAACCATGTCTGTGATTCCAAATAATCTTTATCCTTTAGATATGGAAGGATATTAGTTTTAAGAATTGGGACATGTTCTGTAATCAGTTCAGGGAAAGGAATATCAAAGCCTGCTCCTGGAATGTATTCCAGAGTACAAAAAGAAAACTCAAATATTAAGACAAACTTACAGTCGTGTTTAGTAAAGATAGATGTAATGTAAAATAAAGCTCTTAACCTTTGTTCTAACAAAGATACAGCTCCAAGTCTCAGAGCTTTAATTAGCTTTTGATATTTTCCTGGTGATCTACATAGGAATAGAGAAATCTGTGTCAGTGTGCAGAAAGTTTAAGCCAAATAAACTGAAATCTGTATATTAGCACTGGAAAAGCTATTAAAGAAAAAAACCAACACTTTGCTACCCACTCTTCAAAATTGGAATAGATCAGATGGGCAGAATTTTCAGACATAGATACTTTAACATAAGCATCAAAATTCAAATTTAGACACAGACTGGTATTTTTCAAAGGCTCCAAGTGAGTTAGATACCCAGAGCTCACTGAAATTCAGTGGGAGTTCGGTGCCCAACTCCCTTAGGTCCATTTGAAAACCCCAATCTTAAATAAATGGCCTATTTTCCAAGTCATTGAGAACCAACAACTGATCCAGACTGGCAATGCCTGTGTTTCCTTAAGGTGACTTGTACTTAAGGGTGAAGAGACCATTCTTCCCTTCAGTTTTCCTGCTATATATGTGAGTGTGTCTAGGGAACAGAGTATCAGAGGGGTGGCCGTGTTAGTCTGGATCTGTAAAATGCGACAAAGAGTCCTGTGGCACCTTATAGTCTAACAGAAGTATTGGAGCATAAGCTTTCGTGAGTGAATCTGACGAAGTGGGTATTCACCCACGAAAGCTTATGCTCCAATACTTCTGTCAGTCTATAAGGTGCCACAGGACTCTTTGTCGCTTTTTAGGGAACAGAGGTATTCTATCATAGCTAATAGGAAGGCTACCCATCTACTGGCAATGGAGACATTGTCTCTTTCACCCTGCCCCACTCCAATTGCTGATTTCATGATTCAGAGGAGCGATAAAGGGGTCTCTTGTCCCCTCTTCATATCCCTACATGACAGCTCCATTTCAAAGCTCAACCAAGGGTGTGCCACTCATAGAATCATAGAATATCAGGCTGGAAGGGACCTCAGGAGGTCATCTAGTCCAACCCCCTGCTCAAAGCAGGACCAATCCCCAACTAAATCCTCCGAGGGAAATAGCCACCTCTTGACGAACCCCCTTGAAACAGAGGGAAAACTCTATGTCTGCCTCATAGAGCTGGTACAATTTTTCTGTGTGGAAAGTGTTTTCTACCAAAAATATCATTTCATCTCGACTACTTTTTTCATGGGGATTCCTGAACCAATTGTTCAGATTGGTTCAGGACTTGCCAAGGGAAATCTGACATTTTCCAACAAAAAATTTCAAATGTTTCTCTTCCCCAGAATTTCTTAGTTTTCAGACATTTTGGTTTTCTGACCAGCTCTGCTGCCTAGCGAGGGAAGCTTCATAGATATTCAGTGAACGAGCATCTATGGAGCTGGCTTTCTGCTAGTTAGGGGTCTTTAGCTGGATTACTGATCAGGGCAGTAGATAACACTACAGCGCTGTGAAGATAGCAGTTTAAAACAGCCTATTAAAATGGAAAAAAAGGCCAGAGCATTTCATGAATGTGAAACTAGCCCACTTCATCATGCAGTGACTCAAGAATGCTCAACAGAGAGAAAGACATTGCATACTAACTCTGAAGTTATACTGAGCCTGTGTATAGCCGTAAATGGTATCTGAGTGATCATATGCTCGTCTTAGACCTCTGAAAGACCAATTCAAAACAAAGTGAGTTAATGTCGGAAGGGAAGCTGACATTAAAATACTCTGGACTTTATGGAGTTAGGCCAGATTCAAAAGTTTATTTAACATTTTAGTTAATCTAATGAACTCCCCCTGTGATATGTACAGAAATCTTTTGATTTCCCTCTTATTTTTTCCAACATTAATAATCTAATATTTTAATATGATGTATTGCAGGGGAGTTTTACTCTAGGGTCTAGTCATTACCTTTCTTGCAATAAACTTTGCAGGAACAGAAGGTAGTTTTAGAGATGTAAAGTTCTTTCAGTCTTCTAACAAGGTAATGAGAGAACTATTTTTTAAGTTTTGATTAATTAACAGCTGACCTGCCAGGGAAGAGACCAAAGAAATAATTCAGGAACATCAGTAAGATGCATGCTATACAACTTGCAGAGAATGAATGTGTTGCAGAAGAGATGCAGTTGCTGTCCCGAAGGGTGTTGATCATTTTGCCATTGGGCATCCTCTGGTAGCCTGTTCATGTTGGTCTTTGGAATAATCTATTAAAGAAACTGTGTCTAATTAGTATTTGGGGATTTAAAAAGTGCACCCCGTCTCTGAGCACACGCACACAAATAAAATCAACCTAATCTGTATAATATTGACAAATGTCAATTTAATAGACTCCCACCCCAGAATAAAGATCCGTGTATTCCCCTCAATCACACCAGCAGGCAAAAATAGGAGTAATAAATAAATCAGCCTCCCTCTATGCTCTGGAGGTCGAGAAATGTGGACTCTGCTGGACTAAAAAGGAACAGTTAGTTCCAGAGCTAAGGACTCTTACTGAGAATGTCCTGTCTCCATTTGTGCACAGCTAGGAACGTGTAGCCATAGCATCACAGCTGTCACAAGGAGAAGTAGGCAGAGCATGGGACACAAATCAGATAGGGCTTTAAAGATCCATATCAGTACCTCTGATTTCATCCATAAGGAAAAAGGAAGTCAGTGCAGTTTATGGAGGATTAGTGTGACATGCTCCATATGGTTATCACCACTAGATAAGCAAGCAATCATGTTGTGGAGTAGCTGTAGCTTTTGAATGGTCTTCAAAGGTATTTCTATATATGGAACATCGTAGTAATCCTGTTCTGGAGACCACTGAGAGCCATCTAATATCAGAGATCACGACTACATGGACAATGCCAATGAGATCTTCTTCAGAAAAAAATTCTTTCAGACAATTAGCGAAACATAGCTGGAAAAAGGAAATTCTTGCCACCAAAGTTACACAAGGTTCTAAGAGCAGTTAGGAACCCAGAACGCCCACCCTGACTGCAAGCCTCATGATCAGAGCCATCAGTCCCTTCTTGATGTTTTCGAGAGCAACACCTCCGTTTGATATGGAGTATGCTTCAGTCAGCGTACCCTCAGAAATCAAAGGACTAAATTTTGCTCTGATGTAAACCTAAAGGAACTCCATTCCACTGGAGTAATTGAGAGCAGAGCCTGCCCCCCAGGCTTTTAAAACTGAGAATTCATTTCATCTGAGGAGCAACTCATAGACTGTGTTAAGGTCTAAAGTTTTTCCATACATCAGCGGCTTGTCACTTGGCATGCATGTCCTCAGTCAAACCCTGAAATATGGGGTGAGATCCTGGCACTACTGAAGTCAATGGCCAAACTCCCACTGACTTTCTATAGAGCCAGGATTTCCCTGCTCCGGTAGGTATGGGTTAAAAGATGGACATAACTGCCAGTTTAAATATCAAATCCAGTGGAGGCCCTAAATCCTCTCTATGCTACCAAGGGAAGCTTAGATTTCTTCCATTGCCAGACACGTCCTTATGGCAATAAAAAAAAAGTCAACTTCATTAAAAATAAAATGACATCTGAAAATCTTGAACCCCAAATGAGTTAGTCAGTGGAAATCTTTGGTGGTGGCATCACGGGGGCTGGCCCACTGAGAGGAGACAGGCTCTGTTAAAGAGAATAAGCCAACCAAGATCCACCTGTGCATGGCCAGTTGGATAAGTAGTTGGTCAGTAATTAGTTAAGGAGCATCTGGGCCTAATAAAAGGTGAAGGGCTCATGAAGAAGCTCAGAACAGAGAGAGTTAGCTGTGGGCGAGAGAGCTTCTTGGAGAAGTTGGGTAGGAAGCTACTCCTAGAGTTGTCTCCCTGGCAAGCAGAGGCTCCTAGGAAGAGGAACAGGCCCAGAACCCAAAGAGAGAGCGCACCAAGGAGAGAGACTACAAAGGTCTCCGGGCGGGTAGGCCTGAGAGAGACCCTGCGTCAGCAGAGAAGAGACTGCAGAGCTCCAAGCAGGGGAGAAGCCTGAGGACTTACTGCAGAAGAAGATGGCTTGTTTGTATACCATGTCTGATGGCTGATTAAACTAAACCCTTCAAGAGGCATTGGAATTGTATACAAGCTTCATTGAACGTATTGAATGCCCACTAGGAGACACTGAGGCCGAGATGTAACTGTGGTTCCACACCAGGCTGCCAGGGGGCACTCCAGGGCAAGTACCTTCTATTACAGGTGGCGAGTTTCCATTTCTTTATCAGTAAAACTAGGCTTGAATTCTTTTACATGGCTACAGAAGAATACTATTCAATCAGCGAAGCATGTATCTGAATAATGTGTTACTGTGAACACTGCTGTGCTATGAGTGTTTTAGTATAAACATTGGTAACCACCTGAGTGGAGATTGTGTGTGTTATTGCGTGGGGGAAGGGGAAACGTGTTACTCTAGCGATGATTCAGTCTCCCACTTCAACTCAATCTTTCAACGCTTGTATTGCAGTAATGAGTATGAAACTTCTATGCCATATTCTGTGAAAGTATTTTTTAAGGTCAGATCTGTCAGCATTTACTGAATGAAAAGCAAGAGAGAAATACAACTAACACACTTCCACCATTGGTTTGGGGTTTTTTTCTGTGCGATTCTAAATTCCCTGATAAGTTTAATATCTTGATGTTTAACTTGTCAAAAATATGCTTTACAATAATAAGCCCTAGCTCTTATCTCGCCCTTTTCATCCATAGATCTCAAAATGTTTTTCAAAACAAGTCTGTATCATTCTTCCCTTTTTACAGATGAGGTGCAGAAACTTGCCTATGATCATATAGCAGGCCAATGGGAGAGTGAGGAATAGAACCCAGATCTCCTGTCCATTGTTCTATCTACTAGAGCACACTTGACTGAAAGGTTTAAACGTACAAGATAATATATAGGTCTGCCTCCACACTGTTCAGAAAGTAGTAATCACAAGGATGGATGGGTGGGTGGATGTACAACTTGCCCAGCAAGTAGAAATATCAGATTCTAAAATTTTGTCTAGATTTAAATATCAGTTCCTAGTCATACATCTATACTCTGCCGTCTGAGTTGGAGCATCTGGGTGCTCCGCACCTTTGAAAATCAGGCCACTTATCTAGGTAACTAAATATGGATGTAGGCGCCCATTTTTAAAAAATCTTGGCTGATGTGTTTGGTCTAGGAGGAAGGATACCGAGGTTTTACAGCCAATCCATGGAACAATATGGGAGTTAGCTTTTGAAGGAAAATCTCTGAATTCTTCAGAGCAAGGAAAGTTATTGCAATTGCAGCTACCGTTGTAGATATAGTGTGCCCGGTCATCGGCGGGCAGGATCAAACCTGGGATCTCTGGAGCTTAGTGCATGGGCTAAAAGCCATATGGCCCTTAGGTAAGGCTGTAGAGCAGACTCATTAATCTCTTTCTAAGTAGTCTTGGTGCCACTAGATGAGACAGAACTCCACACTCAGGAGGTGTGTGGGTTACACAAGGCTGGCTACATATTATGTGTATTAAAGCTAACTGGAAATGGCTTTAATTATGGAGGGAACTAAAACATATCAGAGAGGTCCAGGAGGGAGAGTGAGAGAGAGAGAGATTGGGGAGCACAAAGTGCTATGTTTGTAAAGCCACTGTGGCAAAACAGAGCACGAGAGCTACATAGTCATATAAGAGAAATGAATGCAGAGCTGACTGTTATTTTTGTATAAAAATTATAGCAAGTAGAGTGCTTGTCGGAAAGGAAATCAGATTTCATACATCTTTGCAGCATCCATCGCCTGCAGGATGAGCGTTTGCTGTTAGAACTCAGACATGTGCAAACACTGCATTCCACAGACTCTAGCGTACTGTATGTAAAACGTGCGCTGAAGGCTACTTTCACAAGCTGCTCCTGTGGGTTCACTCCCATCACATACTCTTTGTTTTACAGTCTTAGACCAAATCCACTGTCTGGAGCAAAGCTGATCTTGTGTGTATTTTTATAGAGGTACATTAAAGAACTACTTTCTCTCTTACACACACACACACACACACACACACTGTTGTAATCCTGAGACGCTTGCTCCATATTAATGCCTAAAAACAAATGAAAGTTATTTCTGGCTAATCACATGACCTAGCAACCAGCTTTTACTTTAGGAGAGCAGGAGAACTAGCCAGGTCGGAAATTTCATAGTAAGGATCAACACGGGTGCATTTACTCACACTACTCTAGTTCCATTGACTTTAATGGGACTAATAGCTTGAATAAGGCAAGCAGGGTTTGGGCCACTGTTCTTTCTTGGAACAACCAAGTGAACTATCTGATTCCCTTGTTCCTCAGCTCCAGGAGAAGTAAATGATTGACTGCTTGGTGCTTTCTGGTTATTTAAAGTAAAGTTTTCAGGTAGAAGTGGTGCAGCATGTTGATAAATTACCCAGGAGTCAAAGGAATTCAATACAAAACTTAATGACCCCTCCACACTCTGTAGCTCAGTATTAGTCATATTTCATGAGAGCACTGAGCCTAGTTAGGTCAACAAACTCTTTTATTTTCACATTGTGAACTTAATGGCAGCTCTTGTATAGTCCTTCCAAGTGTCTCCTGGCATTCTAGAGGGAAAGAAGAAACATGGAGAAGCTTCTAAAAGAATAATCGCTCCATTAAAAATGAATAGATAAGCAGCAATTCAATATACCTTGTTGGCAAAAGGGTCTTGAAATGAACCAGATATTACCTTATGTGTCTGGTTCTATGCTGAATAAGCACAATCATAATAAAAATAAGTACTATTCATTTAATGATTTTGTTGAATACGTATTATTAATTATTGTACCTGAGACGGGGCAGAAAGTCAGCAGCAGAACCAGGACCACAACTCAGATTTCCTGACTCCCAGTCCCCATGCCCTGTCCATAACGTCGCTTTCTTAAACAGCCCTCGGTGCTTTTTACAAAAATGTGTAAAAAACCCAGTACTGCAAGCCACCCATCATACCTGCCGTGTAACTCATGATTTTACTGATGCTCAGTTATAATCCCTCATGTTCAGTCACAAGACTCAAAGAAAGTTCCATGTACCACCCCCATAGTATATGGCCCTCATCCATGTAGTGCTTGAGAATCCATTAATATATTGACCCTCACAAAAGCCTATCAAGTAGGAAACATTATTGTCCTTATTTTACAGATGGAGAATAGAGGCACAGAGAGATTATCTCACTTAAATAAATAGAGATATCCTATCTCCTAGAACTGGAAGGGACCTTGAAAGGTCATCGAGTCCAGCCCCCTACTTTCACTAGCAGGACCAAGTACTGATTTTGCCCCAGATCCCTAAGTGGCCCCCTCAAGGATTGAACTCACAACCCTGGGTTTAGCAGGTCAATGCTCAAGCCACTGAGCTATCCCTCCCCCCAGGAGCATTAAACAATGCCCAGGCTCACACAGAGGGTCTGTGATGGAGCCAGGAACTGAGCTCAGGTCTCACCAGTCCCAGTCTGGAATATCCTTCCTGTTCTCCCCAAATACCCAAGATAAAGGACGGGCTTTGTAAAACACCCAGAACATAACAAAACTGGGCTCAGAGGAGCTTGGAGGTGGGAGGGGGAGTTGCAGATTCAAGGGGCATTGGGTTCACTGTTAACAGTTCACTCCTATGGAAACTGAGGGAAAGACGCACCATTAAATTAGGTAAAATTCAGAAATGTATCTGGCTTTTGTTTTTCAGGTCTAAGTGCTGCATTTAATAATGTCACCTATCACCATAATATCATAGCACCAAGGAATTGCACAATTAACAAGGCTGAGTGGCACAGTTACTTGCTGTATGATCTACAAAACAGGGGCCCGGACACTGTACTCTTAGATTGAGTTTTTTTTTTAAAGTAATTTAAGTACTATACATAGCCTATGCCCAAATCCTTACAAAGGATTCAAGTTGTTTCTTACTTTAAAGCTCTGTCAGGCTGTGTAACACAGTATCTTTTGAAGTGTAATACTGTTTAATGTGCACGTCAGCCTTTTAAGATCCTTTGGGCTGCATGGTCTCTCACACAAAAGCATTCTTCAAAAATCAGCCTTGAAATACATCTGTCAAAGCAGCTTGTCTCTTCCTCTCGAAGGGAGAGGCAACAGAGCCAGAGGACTTGTCTGGAAAGGCTGACTCCTGGAGCACAGATGTCTGATGGAGGAAGCTTCTGGAATAGGCTCTATCCCTGTTGGGCAAGGAGAGAGGAAGCATGTCTACACGGCAACCCACCCGCCCCCGCCCACCAGCGAGACTCAGAGCCCAGCTCTTCAGACTTGCGCAAAGGCCTTAAAAATAGCCATATGGACAATCGGGCTCTGAAACTCACCCCCGTCCCCGAGCTTCAGAGCCCGAGCCCCAGCCTAAGCCTGAACGTCTACATGGCGGGAGCCCAAGTCTGTAGACCTAGGCTCTCTGAGACTCGCTGCCATGGGTTGTTTTGCCATGTAGACCTACCTAATGGGTCTGTAAATCATGGGCCAGATTTTCTAACCAAAAGTTATTTTCTTTGATTTCTTAGCAAATCTTATGAGGACAGTTAGATCCTGCAACGCTGGAATCTGAGGTCATCTCAGGCATTGGAAACCAAATAACTGGAATCTGCAGAATGAGGTTTGTTTTCTTACAACAAACTCCCTGTGATGTGTGTCTGCTGTGCTGATCCCAGGCCTTTGACAGAGCTCACATGATCACATGGCACAAGTGATTAAAACTATAAACATGGGTCATAGATTGAGACTACTATTTTCAGGAGACTAAGTAATTATTAAAGAGGCATTTGGATCCAGTTTGGCATAAGAACAGATACCTCTAAACCCTTAAGTAACATTGAAACTAATTCTGGCCCAAGACCCTCTATACCCCTCCACCATATAGGGCCTCAATAAGAATTCCCTTCATGATGCCCCACCTAGGGGTTGGATTGGAGGTGGGATGGGATTGTGCTAGTACTGCTCAGTGCCATGATTCTGGACTGCCCATGGTAGCTGTGGGGATCCCATGGTAGCTGTGGGGAGGCTGCTGTAAGTTAGATCAACCCCACACCCTCTGTAACTCACACCGGGGGCTTAAAACCATCTTTGCCATCCATCCCCCTAGCTGTGCCTTTTACATGGTGCTTCTCTGGAGCCGCAGACCAGAATAGGCCCTTTTTAATAAAATGGGCACCATCAAAGCCTTTACGAGGTCTCTCTTCATGTCTCCATGTGGATCTCAGAGCAGTTTATCAATATGAATGAATGAAGTGTCATCACCCCTGTGAAGTACTCACATCCCTGTTTTAGTAAAGCTAGAACTAAGAAACTGCTAGTCTAGGTGACTTGCCCAAGGTCAAGGAAGTCTGCTGTGGAGGTGAGAACTGAACCCAGAACTTGTGTATCTGAATGAAATGTTTGAACCACTGCACCATACTGTTATGTCACAAACAACCCTAGACAAAGTTCAGCAAAACACCAGCATTGGTCTTTGCAGCATGTGTCCTGTAGTACTTAGGGGTGGAGTTACAGTTACAGGCCCGTAACCTCCAGGCATGGCTGGTGGCACTGCCAAGGTTGAGAAGCTCTAAACTTTCCTTGGTTTGTACATTCTTTCGGGCTGGAATCACCTTTGTGTTCTGTGTGTACAGCACCTCACACTATAGAGTCCTGGTCCATGACTTAGTCTCTTAAGCACGCCTATAATACAAACAATAAACTTCATACTTGTTCTGGCCCATGCTGCGCCCCCTAGCCCCACTAGCAGGAAGGGCATTGCAGGTGGCTTGCCCTGGGAAATAAATCTGATGCCCAGAGTTTGAGCAGTGTGCTAAATATAGCAAAGTGGGAAAAGATAAGACAAGATGCAGGACAAAGCATTCTGAGCTGCATTGGAAGTAAAGAGCTGAGAAGTATCCGCAGTGACTCAGAAGGCTATTTTTTTTACTGTTTTGTTTTTAAATTGATTCTTTTTTTTTTTTTTAATTAAAAGATCTGCCCGGTGCAGAGCCGCTCTTTCCTGTTCAGATCAATTCTCTTTTCCAAGCCTAAATGTGGGAATAATGCAGTTGTAAATAAATGAAGAGCGGGATAATTTAATAATCCTGCCTCTGCCGTTCACTTGGTTTCTCTGATAAAAGGCAAACCACTTTTCAGGACTAAGTGCGCTAACTTCTCTGCGCTGTGGCAGGGGGATCTTAATATAGCTTGGGATCCGAGATGAATGAACCAAATCAAATTCCTGCGTTAAGTACAAAATTTGATTTCACCTCAAGTAGGAAGCCAAGCCTGGCACCTCCAGCATAATGACAAACTTGCACTTATACTGCATCTCCCAGCCAGAAAGACCCAAAAGCATGTTACAAACTCAAGGCCTGCTCTAGCACCCACTGAAGTGAATGGAAATCTTCTCATTTTCTTCTCTGCAGAGAGGCTAGATGGTGGCGTGCCAGAATCCTGCCCAGGACAAACCCAGGTTAGAAATTTCTTCCTTGATCCTGCTCGACTGGTCACATAAGCTACCCCCTGATACATTACAGTCTCGGTGTCTATTTAAGTGGGTAACCAGTCCCTGTACAGCTATCTTCTCTCTATAGGGCTGCTCTTTAGCAGCAATGCTATTTGCCATCTATGGCTTAGTGAAGGAGGATGTATATCCCATAGGACAAAGACTGCCCTTAAATGGTCTCTCCCTGCTTTTTGGCCTCTGTCATCTCCTTCCCTTTCATTTGACCATTTTTTCTTTGCACTCTGTGAACCTAAGTAATAACAAACGTAAGTGGGAAAAGCCATCCATGCTTCCTATGACTTGTACCCAATGAACATGAAGGCGGAGGAAAGGCAGGAATGAAATATACATTTATTGTCCAGATCTTTCTAGGATGGTTGTTTGTCAAAGAACAATTTGATGTTCCAGTTTTTAACCCCCCACCTTCTTCCCCCCCCCCCCACTGCCTCCCTACCTTGCATGTCTCGCTGCTATGGTTAACGGACTGTGACTGATCACAATCATCTCATTGCTACCTTGCCAGACCGGTCTGTCTGTATGGGTCCGCTGTTGTCTCTCATCTTATTCTCAGAGCGTAAGCGTTTCTTCAGGGCATTTTGGTTACATGTCTGTACAGCAACGTGCTCAGTGGGGCTCGAGACCATTGGCACTACTGCAGTACAAATAATATTTAATACCCATTGTATCCAACTTAATGTCCACCCTGTCACAGTAGAGTTTACCCTTTCCCCGCATTGCATAGCAGCTTCCATACAGTTGAACGCCTCTGTGGTTTTATTTAAACATTTATTCGAACATTAAGCTTTTTAAATCATCTAGATAACACTATAATTAGTTGTGTCATACGGAAAACAGAAGAAATAGCATCTCAGCTCAGAGCCTTTGGTTCTTTAGCTATTTTATCTGGTAACAAAAAACAAAGCAATTTCCCATTCAGTGAATAGCCAGAACAGGGCTAGCCTAATGCCAGCAGGAGATATGACTGGGCTGCAACACCTCCAAGATCACTGATAGAGTATAGTCCAATGGGTAGCGTACTAGAATGAGAGAGTGGGGGGTCTATCCCTGGTTCTGCCACTGGCCTGTTGAATATCCTTGATCAAGTCACTTTGTTTCACTGTGCCTCGGTTTCCCCATCTGTGAAATGGGGGAAGTGATACTTGATTCCTTCATAAAGTGCTTTAAAAACCAATGATAAAAGTAGCTATCTAAGAGCTAGGTCACTGTCGTATTTAGAATCAGTTCCAGTTAAATGAATCATTGATCCTACTGCAATATTCTTTTGCAGGCTTGTTTTATTTTCACTGTAGACTTGTGGGCTATTCTGTATTTAAGATTTACATATCTAATTATTAAAGGGAGTTGCAACTTCACAACTTCAAAACTGACACTTTAGCTGATGTGACAGTTTCTTTATCCTGTTGCTTCAAAGCCTAGAAAACAGATTTGCAGAAACAATAATTTATATCACAAGCCCTGGGTCTCATGCTTTGTAAAGTCAGAAATAGCATGCTAAGCCAAAGCTAATAAGTTATCCACTACAAACTGCACATCTATATTGGCTTGCCAAACATAAAGCAGTTCAACATTATAATCATTTGTACATCTGTCTGTGACTATGAGAGATGTCTCTCACACACATACTTCGTGAATTTACCTTTTCAAATGATTTTAAGTCACAGAGGAAAAAGTCATTAAGTCTGCCTACTGCACGTATTTTGTTTGGGTAGCCAAAGAGATATGAAATTTCAGCGTTGCCTTGATTTAGTGGTAAGAGTGATACAACACATTGCCATACAGGGTCCAGTTTCCTGTGAGCACATCTTCAGTTTTAGCAATAACTCCACTTCCCTGCATTAATATTTGCCACCCCTCTTAGCTGTACTTCATCTTAGCTGCTGAGTGTAACAAACTGTATGGCCAGGCTATTATCAATCAACCTCTTTAGCACCAGTCAAGCAGACACATAAATGACATCAATTCCGCCTACAGATAGGTGCAGGTACAAAAATTGCTCCCTCAAAATGGGAGGCTGAGTTGGGCCGTCTATCAAAATCAGCGTCTGGTGTGTTGGAACTTGTATACAGGGCTGGGAGCACAGCAAGGACTCAGGGGGGAAGAAGCCAGCCTGGAGGAACTGGGAATAAATGAGCAGGGAGACTGGGAGTGTGGGGAGACCAAGACTGGCAGGACAAGAGGACCGGGGATGAGAAGTATGAGGACTGGAGATTGGGACTGGCTAAATAAGAATAGGCCTGGGATGAGGAAGTAGGAGGGGGGAAGAGATAGGATTGGCCAGGGCCAGCTCTGGCTTTTTTGCCGCCCCAAACAAAACAAACAAACAAACAAACAAAAAAACCCTGCGGCGCGGCCGGAGCGGCAAAACAGGAAAAAAAAAAACTACCTGCGGGGCGGCCGGAGCCAGGGTGCCGGGGGACTCCCTGCTCTGCAGACGTGCCCCGGCTAGCGGGGGGGAGGGGGAGGGAGTGGGGGGAGAGAGAGAAGGGGGGCGTCCAGGGCTTCAGCGGGGCGCTCGCCTCGCGGCCCCGACCACCGCGCCACCTGCCGGGAGGGCTCCACGCCGCTCTGGTCGGCGGGGAGAGAAGGACGCGGGCTGCCCTGCTGGGCTTGCTACAGACCTGGCACTGGCTGGGGCAGACGGAGTGCGCAGCCCGCTCCCAGCAGGGCGCTCCCCTCCTCCATACCCTGGGATTGGCCCTGGGATTGGCACAGGGACAGGTTGAAGGAGATGGGGCAGAAGGGGACAAGCTTGGAGGGAACAGGAAGTGGAGTCATTCAGTGTGCAGGATGGACATGTTCAGGGGATAAGGGTTGTGTAGTGAAGTAGAGTATTTTCTGTAATAACTGTTTTCTGTAGCTTCATTTGTTGCAAAAGTTGGAAGGTGTCTAGTGAACGAGGCAAGGGATTGCAGGAAGAGAAAGGATAGTTTCATGGTTAAGGCAGTTGAATGCTGCCCTGGAGAACGGGATTCCATCCCTGCTACAGAGTTCCGTCTGATGCTGGGCAAGTTACTTAAACTAGGCTTTTCACAGGCAGTCACTAAGTGTGTGTTCCTCATTTTCTGGGTTCCTGGATTGAGACCTCGTGGTCTGATTTGTAGAAGTGCTGAGCACTCACAACTGCAGCTAAAGTCAATGGGAGTTGTGCTTTGAACATATGGAGTGCTATATAATGCTAAATACTCTAAAGACCTAGATACCTCAAATTGGGCCCCACAAATTAGTGGATACTTTTGGCCTTAATCTTTCTGTGTCTTTGTTCCCTATTTTACAAATGGGGATAATATCACCTCCCTCCCAGGGATGTTGTGAAAATGTATTAATGTTTGTGAAGCCCTCAGTTACTATAGGTAATTGCAACATAGAAGAGCCAATAAGAATATTAATAATTCTGTCTTCAGAGCAGGGTTTGAATAATGTGCGTTCTAGGGCCACGTACAACAATGAGGAGAGAACAAAATGTTGAATGGCTGCTCATTCCATGAGTACTGTCCATCCTGCATGTTGAATAAGTCAGGGTCCTCTGGAAAAGATAATATGTGATCATATAACTAAAGACTGTATCATAAAGTATATGCTCATGGGGGAAGAATTAAGGTTGCATAGACAACATTAATTCTGGCCTTTCCTAACTTTTGAGAGCTTGACTTACTTTAAGAATAAACTGCGTATGCTTGTGTGTGTGCAAAATACATACTGATAGATCCTCAGCTGGAGTAAGGTACTATCCAGTGTGAGTAAGAGTGGCAGAATCTTGTGTGTGTGCAAAATACATATTGATAGATCCTCAACTGGAATAAGGTACTATCAAGTGTGAGTAAGAGTGGCAGAATCTGGCCCGTACTGCACAATGTTAGTTAATTGCCAGACAACTAATGGAACAAATATGTTCCTCCAGAAATATGGATGCCCATGCAAAGTGTACCAACCTATGTGTCCGTGAGGAGAGAGATTAAAAGAAGGAGAGCTCCTGTCATTCATTTGGTGGAGATTTATACTGTAACGAGCTAGATATTTATTTAGAAAATGAACAGGAAAATGCTCAGGGACTTTTCCTATTACACAAATTTCTCCATTGCAAACTCCCTTAGTTGTCTGTCAGCATTGGCAGCTGGCTCTGTGTGAGAAGGATGCTATTCTTAGAGAATGGACTAAAAGATTTTATTACTGTGTAGGTATAATTGATTTTATCTGACACAGGTCATGAGAAACTGAATCCTTTTGTTTCCTCAATGTGGTTAACAAATACAATCACATTATTTCCTCGTGCTTGAAATTACACCTAAAGCGGATACATTTTCCATGAGAACTGGAGAAAGATAAGTTAGTTTACCTTTACGTGGTGACCCTCAGTTTTGAGAGAAGACTGCCCATTCTAAAATTAATTTGAGTGGGGGATAAGACTATTTCATGATCTGTATTAAAAACTCCTCTAACCAGATTTAAATTGAATCGCTAACATCTGGTTAGAGTTGACCCAGGGACTCATCGGTCACAACATGCTGAGTGTGACTTGTTTGAGCTCAGTTTTGTAAAGCAACATGACACAGTATCAATTTGCTTTCCACCTGCATGCCATTTTTCAGAATTAAATGAAGAATTGCACAGGGCCAAATTGAATTAATTTTCATTTCTGATATGTAGTCCTCATGCCTAATCTGGTTGTGAAACAGACATTTGCATGCATGTTTCACTACTTCTGTTTGGGTATTTCATACATAATTCCTTGGCAATGTTTTTCCAAGAGCTTTTGTCCTCGAACATAAGTATGAACCAAAGCATTGAAACCACATGCACATAGATTGGGCCAAAACCTCAACTCCTCTGGAAGGAGTAAGTTATGACATGAAACCACAGCTCTTCATTGGGGGCAAGATGGAGAAAGAACCCACATCAGATCTCTGTGAGGCTTAATGTTCACCTCAACTCCTGCGGAGCACAGGAACCATACCACCTTAGAGAGGTTACAGTGTTCTTCTCTGTCCATTCCTGGTCATCTCTGCTGGCTGGTGCAAATGTGTGGAGCCATTGTCTTGCATCCTCAGTGTTCCTTTGCAAATACTAATGGACTTTCCCTTACTCGCACTATAGGCTGTTTCAGCCATTGGTGACCTGAATAGATCTGCAGCCTGGAGACAGGAAAAAACATCCTTTTCCTCCTGCTCCTTGACTTTGTGCATCTGTCCACTATCTGCCCTGGCTGTTTGGTCTGTGTTCAGAGTCCTGGATTTGGGTCTATCAAAAAGATAATACTCCATAGATAAAGCTACTGATGGAATTAAAAATGCAAGACCAGACCTGCTCCTGCTGGAGCATTTCTATATGGGGCCCTGTTTCCATATACAGCAGTCATTTCCCCCTCCCCCCCCACTTAGAATAACAGACTCAAGGAAATGTTGCCAGGGTCAAAAATAAAAATAAAATGCAAATTTAGAAAGAAATCTTTCCTTAAAGCCGCCTTCTTGGTGATTCATTGGTGGGTGGTAAATTGCCAACGCCGTTAGAAATGTTTCACATTAAAAAAAAAACAAAGCAAACACACCGTAGCGGAAATCAGAAAAGGCAGCCTCAGAGCAAATGGTCAACCTGCTGATCCTCCAACTGTGGACAAAGGATAAATACTGTGTGACTTGCTCCATTTGCACTTTACAAATGACCTCAGTTTGAACCCTAAATGCATGGCAGCTTCAGAACATTTAAGGATAACCTCATAGAGCAAAACTGTTCATCTCCAGTCTCAATGAAAATTTGTTGACATATTATATGCATATATATATATATATATATCAAGCGGCCCATTGTTAATTCACAAATTCAGGTCAAGTTTGAACCAAGGCAAATTTTGAGAGCATTTAAGATGAATATTCAGGATGAATATTTCAGATGGTAAGAAAGCAGTCAGCAGGAGCTAAGCCATCAATCGAAAGAAGAGCCGTACTCTTGTTGTTTGAGACTCTTTCTGCACTTTTGCTGTGAATGACTTCTATGCATTCAAAGTCAGGACCAGGATACTCCGCTTTTGATTGGACTAATAGAAACCTATTTGCCAACAGCACCAAATGAGCTATGCAAATGAGCCAAATTAAGGACTTATTCCAACTCCCAGTGAAGTAACTGTGAGACTTCCCATTGCATGCAGTGGAAATTGGATCAAGCCCTATGCCACAAGCTGTTGTATGGCTGTGTATCTGTCAGGTGCATTTTTGCATTTGTTCTTCACCTTCTCCAGCCACATGGAGTCATCTTTTAAAAATGCAACTAAACACAGCATGGTACCGATGAAACAAGACAGGGTTTGTTCCCAAATATAGCACCTACTGAAGTCAATGGGAGTTTTTCCATTGACTTCAGTGGACTTTGCAATGGTCCTTACCCAGTTACTCCTCATAAAGGTTTTAAAAGGCTCACAGAGTTACAATAATCTGATGATGATTCTATACTCTCAAGTACTTAATATTCTTTTTCTTGTCAATTAACACAATCATTCTAGGGACAGACAGTCTCCTCAGGGATTCTATAACCTTCCTTTAATCTTTCTGGTACTCATTAGAGTTTTAACCCCCGGGGGGGAGGGGGGAAAAAGCAGGTGTTATCCTTTGGTATCCAAATATTATCAAATATTTCATAGTTACCTGGCCTGTGTATTACCACACAAATATGAGCCAGGCATTTGATATTCAGTCAAAAGAAATAACACCGACTGCCTTGGGTTGGATCAAGAGGTAGCTCATCAATATTAGCAACACTAATGAGAGGAAGAGGAAAACAATCAGAAAGTAAGAGGAATAGAGATAAGAGGGAAGATGTAAGGAGAGAAAGAAAGTTGTTCTTTGATTGTACTGTAGGCTTTTTCCCTAGTGCAGACCCTTCTCAAGCCAGCTGGCATGTGATAGATTCAACATTGCAGATTATATGACTGCTGATTAGACAGACTCATGCAAAACTGGCACAAAGGTTATGATTTGATAGTGAGTGGCAGACAGCTTTTGTCTGGGATGGAGCTCCGCAGTTCTTCCACAGAGATACATTTTCCCATGAATTCTGTTCCATAGACACACTGTTTGAGTCGCTATTTTCAGGTTCTTTCCCCTTGACTTTGAGAAATGAACATATGCTTCACTCTGTGTGCCTGCCCTTAGTCCTGAGAAATCCCTTTATGTTTGGGCATGCTCACAGCCTTTTTCACTTGTTCTGCTCTTCTTGAGTATTCATTACCTAACGGGCTACATTTTCTGCTATTTGTCTTCTCTTTCATTTAAGATTTTGTTTTTAATTTTTTCTGAAGGCTACATGGATCTGATCCAAAGCCCGTGAAGCCAATAGAAGTCTTTTCTTATGTCATCACACATCATTGTTAGGCTATTGTCTAACACAGCAGCCTGACTCTTCTAATATCTGCATGCCCCCAAACCACTACCAGGAGTCTATGAAAGGAAAGAGGCTCCATTGGTTCAACCACAGAGACAGGAAATTTAGGTGGAGTGGAAGACCAAATGCCAAGTCTTGTTCAGAAGTTCTTACAGCAGTGCAGGGCATGAATCCTCTTTGGAAGATGATGATCTTGAAGGCTTTTCCATTTTAAATGCCTAATTCGAAAATCTCAGGGCAAGCAAATTTTCCATTGACTGCCGATGGGCCTTAGCTTCTGTAAGGACAGTAGGAATGATCCCTAATTTACAAATGTCTGAAAAGTTGCAGTCTGGTGACTGCTATTTTCCTCTCAGATTTCTCCCTGGTGCTCATCCCCATTCTGAAGAGATGAGAATCCAGGGATTTTTTTTAAGAACTGCTGCATTGTGGGGGTATTATGTAGCAAGGAAATATATCAGCTCACTAACATAAACCAAGTTTTTCTACCGCAAAGCATCTGTTCGTTAATGGTCTCCATGGGGTCTAATCTAACTCCCATTAAAGACAATGGGACTCTTTCTATTGGCTTTAATGAGGCTTGGATCAGGCCCCATCAGGATAATTTTTTATCTACCGTAATTTCTTTTGTATTACAGCACATGGGGGTAATTCTGTTTGTTGTATAGCAAAATAGCTTAACTGCCAATTTTCATTATGGTATTTGGTGCAAATATTATTTATGCCAAGAAATGTTCTAGCCATATAATTAAAAACAACAATCATGTTCTCTGGTTTTGGTTAGTTGGAGGAATAGACCTAAAAATATTTAATATTTTTTTAAAAATAAACAAAGTACTGGAAACAGCGAGGGTGTCTGATAATCACAATTAATTTTACACATGAAATAAGTGATTTGTGCAAAGCAATATCCTTCCTTGGCAGAAAGTCTTGTAACATCTGAATGTTGATGGTTTGCTCATCCCTGATCTATTTTGAAAGCATGGAAAACTTGCTGTGAAGATGTATTATGCCCACAGAGTACTTGTAGCACACACACATCTGCTCTAGGAATTATTTTGGGGAAGTTCTATGGCCTGTGCTATCCAGCAGGTCAGACTAAATGATCACAATGCTCTCTTCTGGCCTTAAAATGGATTGATCATATTCTATAAATCTTTCCTTTCTGTTATTTCTCTTTGTGTAAAAATAATGTTGAATATCATCCTTTTGATTAGCTCTTTTTTAGCTAAGATTGATTTAAATATAAGCATCAATATTGTAAGAAAACAGGAACTGAAAGCAGTGTTCTATACAGAAATGTGTGGGTACAAAATTAGGCACAACTTGTGCTGATTGATAGTTTTGTGGTGTTCTTTCCCCTCAATGTATAGGGTGCCTTCTCCAGCATCATAATAGGTGCCTTCTCCAGCATAATATAGCATGATTTCCCTCATGATTCATTAACATGTCAAATTCATCTACATGCTCAATATTAATTGATGGCTATATTAAATTAAATGGATAATTTATTAATATTTCCAAAGCATGTTGAGATCCTCTGAGGGGAGGTAGCATAGAAGTACAACATATTGGCATGACATAATATTCAAGGAAGTAACAGATTTGTTGGAGAGGATCAGTGCTACCCAGTTGCGCTACAGCATGCAAATTTCACACTGCACTGTGTGGGTGGTTAGCTGAGAAGTTTTCATCCCACCAAGGTATATGTTACAGTGTCAGACTTTATAGTCTTCATGCAATTGCCGCTGGATGGCACTGTTCATTGATATGTAATGAATGGCCAGCTATCTTTGTTTATTAAACCTTTAGTCTGCAAAACTAGGAGTTGGGTATGCTGTTGAGTATTCCGAAAAATCATCCAGGTGATGCTTTGTGAAGTTTGATTATACAAGCTGAAAATTGTGATGTGACAGAGGTTGAGGAGCAAAGAATCCAATTATCGAGTTCAGCTAAAATTTTGCAAGTGATTAGAAGTGTCACAAATGGGGACAACTCATGAATTTGTCTGAATTTGTCTAGCTTCCACTTCCAGCCATTAGGTCACGTTATAGCTTTTTCTGCAAGACTGAAGAGCCCATTACTATATATTTATTGCCCATGTAGGTACTTAGATTGTAATCAAGTCATCCCTTTATTCTCTCTTTGCTAACTAGATTGAGCTCCTTGAGTTTATCACTATAAGGTATATTCACATGGATAATGTAGTTGGATGAACCAGATGAATTAAATCAGGAAGGTTTTTTCCTGGCTGACTGATAATCAGTTTGGGCATCGAAGGAAAGAATATTTGGGTGAAATCCAGATCTCATTGAAGTCAGTGGCAAAGCTCCCATTAATTTCAATGGAGCCAGGATTTTATCCGCTGTGTCGCACGTCTTCACTACCCGCCGATCCGGCGGGTAGCAATCGGTCTATCGGGGATCGACTTACCGCGTCTAGTGAAGATGGCTCTACCGTCGACTCCGGAAATCCACCGCGGCAAGAGGCGGTAGCGGAGTCGACGGCGGCGCGGCAGCGGTCAACTTGCCGCCGTCCTCACAGCCAGGTAAGTCGACCTAAAATACGCCACTTCAGCTACGCTATTCACGTAGCTGAAGTTGCGTATCTTAGGTCGACCCCCGCTGTAGTGTAGACCTAGATCTGGATTCATTGTTCAGGAAGATGTTATCTTTGTAGTTAATGATATCTTGGTCTATCTGCTAAGTTCTAGTCACAAGTTTGGCCTGACCAAAACTGTATTCAGTCTTTCAGAAGAGAGGGTAAGTTTTGGATTCATTAATGTTTGTGCTATATGGGTGGATTTGTTTCTTTATCTTTCACCCTTGTTCTCCTGATACTCTACTCCATTTTTCTCTCCTTCATATGCACACCAACATTTACCTCCCAAAATACCCATGGTCCATTGAAAAGATTGTGAACTCTCTATCAGGTTATGCAGAAGAGGCATCTTTCTTATCTCTTGCTCTTCTGAGCCAAGTATATGAAATAAGAAGGTCCCTCAACAAAAAGTATAAGTTATTCCAGAATAGTTTATTTTATAGAGAAATAAAATTATTTAAATAGAAGATAAATTGTATGCAGCATCTATCAAATAATATATCTATCTAATTTTTTAAGGCAATTCAGCTTTTCTCTTGCATTATAGAGTATTTATAATGTTTAAATATAAGCCATAAAAATACATATATACACACACAACACACACACACACACAATTTTGTGAGCTTGTCATACAAACAGAAGACTCAGCTATAATATTATGCAGCTTGGATGATAATAGCAATGCCAAGAATTAGGGGTTATTTAAAAGGTGAGTGAGTGATGATGAAATGACTCAGAAGAGTATCTTAAATCTCTAATGGTCATTCACATAAATAACACTTCACCATTTCCCATCTGTCATTCTCCGCGAAGATTTGTGGTACCCTTTGATCAAACGACTTGTCCTTGAAGTACAGTTCGCATTCTAGTGTGAAATATCAACTGTTCTGCTGTGACAGAATGAGTTCAGTCAGCAAGCGTCAAAAGCTCCGCGTGACACTTCTCATAGGAGCTGAGAATAAAATGTAATTTCAACCAGGTGGAGCAACCAGCACTAGCTGCCGTATTATAGATAGGCCTGTGTCACAGATCTGCTTAGGCTCTCCCTACTGGGCACTCACCGGATTGCTGGGGGTGCTGGGTCCAAATGCTGACTCCTAAATACCCTTAGTTTGCTGGAGTTGGTCAGAGTTTAGGCATTGTTGCTGGCTTTGTGCCTCTATGTACACACTCCAGGTGCAGACCTCTTGTCTGAAACCCCTCTTGGCAATGGAGACCCCCCTGTGGTCCAATTGCCTAGTCCCTGAAAGTAGTGTAGTCTCCCCTTAGCCTCCCCAGTACCTCTTGCACATTCCCCAGAATCTCACCAAAGGGGCCCACTGCAGTGAAAGCCAGCAGAAACAGAGTCAGACTTTGCACAGGATTCTAAACACAATTTGTTCTTTACTTAATGACACAAGAGACACACAGACCTAGACAAAATAATAAACACACCCGTATTCGTTTTCCCTGTTTCAGTTTCTTCCCCACTGTGGAGAGTTCTTTGGGTGTAGGCCAGAATCCCCTAAGGGATCTAGGATTCTCTTGCACAGGGCTTCTCATCCAAAACAAGGAATCCCTATGTCTTTCTTTTTCTTAAATAGCTGCTGAGACACTCTCTGTTTTATAACCTCCAGCCTCCTTTGTCAGAAGACTGCCTGATCAGCATCAGCAGGTGAGCACAGAACCCTCCCAGGCGACTTCATTGCCAGGTGACCTTTCCCCTGTAAACCAGTTCTCCTGGGTAAGTGCCAACCTTTTGTCTCAAGGTATTTCCTTTTGAATAGAGGACAACAAAGATTTAATGAATCTCTATTCTACTATTATCTCTTGGAATTTCAGTCCAGCATGTAAGTAAAAGGACAACAGGGAAGGCAAAACAAAAAACAAAAAAACCGCCTCACATTCAAAACAGAGTTTTCAGTTTGATAAGGATACATAGAGTTCATAATCTCACATACAATTCTTAAATTGTACTTAGGCAAGTTCCCCAAATTGTCACATCTTGTACCATAAAAAAGACTTGATGAATAATATTGACAATGTGTAATCTTAAACTGAGTGTTAAATAGAGCTAGGTAATTTCCAATAATAAGCTAAAAAGAGAATGAAAACAACATATTACTATGTTATGTTGGGGGAGAGGTTAATTAACTTGATTGTCATTTTATCAGCATCTAGGGTCATTAGTGGCCTGAACTCAGACCCTTCTCAGGACCTCCCTATATTGCCTCCTAAAAGACTAGATCATCAGCTGATGTTAATTGGTATAGCTCCATTGTCTTCAAGATGAATGGAAGTGATCTCAACACATATAAAGTATATACAAATCCCCCTCCTAAAGGATCAGCTCTTAGAGCTACCACAATTCACACCAGCTGAGGGTCTGAACCTCGAGGAACCCCAAACAAATATGGTGGGATGAGGAATATTTGAAATACTAAATATTTGTAAATGAGATCTCTACATATGGTGAGGGGTAACGGGGAATGCAGGACATACTTTAGTAGAGGGATTGTACATACCTTTTGTGCATCAAGATGACTTTAATTCAGACCCTTCCTGCAGTCATTATAAATGGAAAACTCTTGCCAAATGCACCATGATCAGCTTCATTTGAATGCAGACTATATGTCCAGTCACAACAGCTATGGAGCTCATGAATAATTGACTGAATGCAAGACTACAAAGGATTATTACTTTGTTTTTATTCATGCTTTTCCTTCCACTACCATTAATTTGAATACAAAACCAAGAAAAATGCCATTGCTGTTATGGTACTGAAGTCCTTATCCAATTATATGCAATAAGCTTTTATTCTCATATTGGCTTCAGTGTTAGTTTTGTCTGAAGAAGGAATAAGCAAAAAATTAGTAAATACTTCATGAATTGGCTCATACAAAATACATAGAAATAGAATAGTCATCACCCTATAAGTCCATAGAAATATAAATCTGTTCACAATTTATATGTAGAAAAACTAGAGGGCTTTAGTTGCAAGAATCTGAGAAGGTGATAAGAACAGGGGGTCAAATTCTCTGGTGGTGCAAATGGGTGAAATGCCATTGAAGTCAATGGAGGTGCTCCTATTTACCAAAGTTTGGCTCTTGGGTTGGAGATAGATAGGTCCTAATAAATATTGCTTTGCTCCAGTTACATGCTGTCATTACTCCAGTGAAATTAATAATGGCATAAAGCCAGGCCCATAAAAAAGAAAAAATACAAAAATAAGAACTAAAATAGTCACTAAGGGACATGCATAAACACTGCCATTGATAAAGACTGAAGGACAAATTCTGCACTGACTCACAGCCCATGTAAGCTACTGAAGTTAGTTTGGCCCAGAACAAGGAAGAGAGATTTCCTCCAAGCAAACAACTCACTCTAGATCAAAGTGTGCTCTTTGATTTGCGCATGCAACTCCTGTTAGTGACAATTTATGAATGCATACAATGGTCTAATTTGATCTTATATATTTGATGACACTCTTCCTGGTCATAAAGGGTGAAAACTACTCCTGTTCAGAGCATAAGGCATATGCACTGTTTAAATCCCACATAAGTCCTCAAAATAGGGTTTAAATGGTTTGTACAATGGTGCGGGCTTTGGATTGGCTTGCTAGGTGAATTTTACTCCCCAATGAGTGACTGTTTTTCATGATGTCAAGTATCAGGGGGTAGCCATGTTAGTCTGTATCCATAAAAACAACAACGCACCAGCAACTACACATCACACCACAGAAACACGAACCCAGGAACCAATCCCTGTAGCAAACCTCGTTGCCTACTCTGTCCCCATATCTACTCTAGCGACACTATCAGAGGACCCAACCACATCAGCCACAGCATCAGGGGCTCATTCACCTGCACGTCAACTAATGTTATATATGTCATCATGTGCCAGCAATGCCCCTCTGCCATGTACATTGGCCAAACTGGACAGTCTCTATGTAAAAGAATAAATGGACACAAATCGGACATCAGGAATGATAACATACAAAAGCCAGTAGGAGAACACTTCAATCTTCCTGGACATTCTATAACAGATTTAAAAGTCGCCATACTTGAACAAAAAAACTTCAGAAACAGACTTCAAAGAGAAACTGCAGAACTAAGATAAATTTGCAAATTTAACACCATTAATTTGGGCTTCAATAGGGACTGGGAGTGGCTGGCTCAACTACAAAAGCAGCTTTGCCTCTCCTGAAATTGACACCTCCTCATCAATTATTGGGAGTGGACTACATCCACCCTGATCGAATTGGCCCTGTCAACACTGGTTCTCCACTTGTGAGGTAACTCCCCTCTCTTCATGTGTCAATATATAATGCCTGCATCTGTAACTTTCACTCCATGCTTCTGAAGAAGTGGGTTTTTTACCCACGAAAGCTTATGCCCAAATAAATCTGTTAGTCTTTAAGGTGCCACCGGACTCCTTGTTGTTTTTGTTTTTCATGAGTTGCAATAATGACACTGAGGAGGATTGGAGAAAATAGGGCAAAGTCTTTAAGGTATAGCCATAAACTTTCAGTGTAAAAACAGATACATTCCTTCAGTGTTTTGAATTGCTAGAATGGCCATCTTGGATCTGTCTGTCCCATTTTGTGAGATGGGTCAACAGGTTTACAAAGGCCATTCAAAGGATAACTACTGCACCATCTCCACTAGGCATGAGATTGTTTCCAAGAGTGACAAGCAATGTTTGTGGCATTAATCTGATATCCAGAACCCATCCAGATCACCCCATCACCCTTAGATGACATGAGGCATAGTGCTGATATGACTTTTTTCCCTCCTTTTTCTACAATGGCGGTTGAAGTGAAGAGCAGTTCACTGATGCTACAGTTTCTCACATTCTGCTAAAAGCCACTGACTGCATGCATGCTTTCCTAGCAACCCCTTCCAAAGGGAGGTCTCTAGAAGCACAGAAAAGCACATCTATGAATATGTTAGCCTCCCGCCACCATAATAATCATAATTTCTGTAGGGCTGAGCAGTATGAGTCTGCATACATTGTAAGTCATTTCCCAGTATCCCAGCTCACCGATACAGTAGCTGTGAAATTGCCAGTGGACAGAAAACTTTTGGTGCTTGTGTAACGCCAACAGAGACCCCAGTCGTGGGCAGGTGGGATTGAACTGGGGATCTCTGGAGCTTAGCGCATGAGCCTCTATTGCATGAGCTAAAAGCCAACTGGCTATTAGCTAAGGCTGTAGAGCAAACTCATTAATCAATATCTTTCTCTCTCTCCCTCTCCCCCACCCCTCAATGGTCTCAGTGCCACTAGATGGGACACAACACCACACCCAGGAGGTGTGTGGGTTACACCTGGATCATAATTTAAATATAAAGCTTAATCTATTCACTAATCATGATATTCCTCATAGAGAGGTGAGATTAGGTAACAATTTATGATTGGAATAACTGTCCGTTATGGGAAGGTACAATTTGCATAAGTCAGTTTCTTTCCAAGATGATCACGGATCTTTAAACCCCGGCTATGACATTTACTGCCCTTGGTCCAAGATAGCCCCACTTTAGCAGCCTGATGGTCAGGCTGCAACAGATTTCTGTTTGATAGAATTTTAGGTATGTTTTGCAGATGACAGAGAGGAGGTTTTATAGGTGGCTGACTGAGTTCCTTTTGAATTGATTATTTTAATGCAATTGATTTAATTGTATTGTTAATGGTATTTTAAGACACCTAGAGCCTTGGATAGGTGTCTCTTTTTTAGTTTTTTTTTTTTAGATTTAAATAATATTTGCTACTCTTTTTCACATCAAGAGCTGTATGGGTCTGATCCTGCATTCATTCAAGTCAATGGCAAAGCTCCTATTGACATCACTGAGGAAAATTTAGGCTCTCTACGTATGAAGCACTGTATGTGTGCATGTGTGAGTATATTAATATAGGTATGATTTTTCAGGCAAAAACTACATTAAAAGAATTTTTATCTTGTGACTTAAGCCCACAAAAGGATGAAAATTCCCTGTTAAGTGTTGAGCTTCTAATACCTTGCTGCAAAAGGATGCAGCGAGATAAAATTAAAGTGGCTCCCCCGTCGTGCCTTGATCCTCACTTATGAATGTCTATTCTTTTGTTGGTGCAGACAAAAGTCAAAGTGATGTTCTTTTAAAACTAACACAGGCACACACCTCTCCATGGGTTGTGAAGGTGGAGACGTCTGCACTGGCTTGTGCATTCAGGACTTGCAAATTTCCTTCTGTGAGTCAGCCTCAAAGAAATAGACAGAGCTTGAAGTGTGGGCAGTTTCACACTGAGGATACCAGTTGTTTTGGGAAATGCTACCTGGGTCATCTCCCCAACGTACCACACAGAGGTAATCGTCATCCGCTCCTATTCTAACTGCTGTAACTTCTTCTTGGAGACCCAGCAGAGAAGTGTCTGTGACTACATTCATTAATGTCCTCCTCTCATTGCTCCACTAAATATAAAGAGAAATAGGGGCCAATACTGGGCAAACCTATGAAGCTACAGAATGTTAAATGGTAGCTTAAGGTAACCGATACGGATCAGCTGCACAGTGGAAAAGCAGTAGTGGAAATCATGTGGAAGAGGAATATTTATCCTTTGCAACCCTATGCCAACGAGCAGATCTCTGTGGTATGTCTCCGCCATGCAGCATAGAAAGGTGATAGGACAAGCCAGGTGACGGTCTAATGCAGTGGTTTGCCAGCTCATTTGATTGGGTCTCCCTTCTTTGTGTCCGTAGTCGCTTATGTGCCCCCTCCCCCACATACATATACTGCCGCCCAGTTCTGGAGGCAGAGCGGAGAGCAGCGGCTCCTGGCTGGACGCCCAGCTCTGAAGGCAGCGCCACACCAGTAGCAGGGGGGAAAGGAGAGCCTGAGCCTGGACTGCCTCCCGGTGATGGATTGAGTCGGGGGGGTCCGGCTCTCAGCTCCAGGGCAGCGAGATTCCAGCTGTCCTCTTTATCCCATCTCCCACCTCCCAGGTGTGCAGGTCCCTTCTACATGAGCCCAGCCCCCCAGGGCTGACAGCCAGAGTTTTTAAAAAAAAAGAAAAGAAAAAAGCAGACATTCCTGCCCCTCCTGTGGGAGGCCCACCCCGCAGTTTGAGAATTGCTGGTCTAATGGGTTCATATTCTGTACAAAAGCCCTGTGGCTTAGGTAAACGGCTGGCCCTGTCTGCTATCCCTGATCTTGCCCCTTAGTCAGGGCCCTATCCCACTTGTGCAGGCAGTCTAGTCAGCTGAGGTTAAAATACAGTCCCTCATCTGCGGGAACAAATCCTTTCTATGTGGACTTCTCCAGGATTTGCCACCAGCCCAGATAGCTGGCTGGAATCCTTCCCCACATGGGGGAGGAACAGCAGTGGAATTACTAACCACCAACTACTGCAGTCGCCACCATAGTCCTAATGCAGATGTTCTCACAACACATGTTTGGGTGGCCTCAGAGTGCGGCCACCAACTCTTGCTGGTGGCCACTCTGACATTTTTTCCTAAAATACTTAATTAACTATAGAAGAAACAAATAAATATGCACATATACATGTCCGAATCATTGTAATTTATTTATGTAGGGTTTGTTTTGTTTTTTGTTTTGTTTTCAGACTCAATAATTAAAAATAATGTACAGTTGTCTCGATTCTTTACTAAACAGAATAGAAACACAAATAAGGTGCTTAGCATGTTTTGCTTTTTTTGGTCGCTTTTTTTTTTTTAGACTTGCTAGGTAGTAAGTCTACTACTGAGAAAAGTGACATTTGTATATTTGTTAATATCACTTTTCACAGCAGACTTACTCAGCCCTGCTAAGCTGGGGAACAAATTAAGCCCTGCAGGGCCGGCTCCAGGCAGCAGCTTGCCAAGCAGGTGCTTGGGGCGGCCACTCTGGAGAGGGGCGGCACGTCCAGCTATTCGGCGGCAATTCGGGGACGGTCCCTCACTCCCGCTCGGAGCGAAGGACCTCCCGCCGAATTGCCGCCGCAGATCGCGATCACGGCT
>NW_020664482.1:7147307-7212517 GCF_002925995.2 Terrapene triunguis
TTTTTTTTTTGTGCCGCTTGGGGCGGCAAAAACTCCGGAGCCGGCCCTGAGCCCTGGATGGGGAGGTGAATAGGGGGCTCAGGGGTGATGGGAGGCAGTGGGGGTCAGAGGCAATGGGGGAGGGGGAGCCCAGAGCGGAAGACTGGGGTCCCACTGCATGGCTGGGGACTGGAGGAGGCAGAGGAGTTCAGGGGCAACATGTGGATGGTGAGCTGTCAATGGATTTGCTTGTAGAAGAGTTTCAGAATCAGGCCCTATGCACTCCAAAACGTCAGACTTCCATGCTCCAGAGAAACTAGTGTTGTGTGTATCTATCAAGGTTCATTTTACGTCATGACTGAGAGCTTCATCTGGCCCAACTGACCTAATTTGCACAAGGTGAACAATCAGGGTAAAAGGGCTCCTAAGACACTAGGGAAACTTTCATCATATATATTGTTACAGTAATTTCAAAATTCATGATGGGCGAAAAACGAAAACAAAGAAAAACAAAAAAAGACCTGAGCCAGATTACTAAGCCGCTTCTGATATCTCAGATTCTTCAGCGTCCCTGTATCCACCAGTCATTATATGGTCCTCAGAACGGTTTGCAAAATTGTTGTGAATGTTATCTTAGCTGCATACTAGCTTGTTCATTAGACAAGAAGCTGAATCTGTTAGATATGAATGAAGATTTCATTTGTTGGAGAAATACTACTAAAATCAGACTCAATTTATTTGTCTCTTTGCTTCTCCAACACTAAGTGAAGATGATGGTAAAGAATTATTGCTATAAATACCTCAATAAACATTACACCTATTAAAGTGACTTTTTGTATGTTCTGATAAGAGTGCTTTGGTCCTTTCTGAGAAGGAGCAAAGTTCCAGTGCTTAGCACTGTCACAGCAATAACCTAAATTACCCATCAAATTCAGTCCTGTACACATAGTAATAATAGAGCTCTCTTTCTAACTTGGCTGGAGAGTTACTGCTATGACGTTCATTATCACTGAGTGCTCAGACTAAATTAATCTTCCTCCTGTCAGACATGATAATTGGCTCCGGTACACTATGTCTAAGACAAAAGCTTGTGACTTCACCGTTTTACTGTGGTAGCACTTGGAGCATCACCAGACTGTACGTTGAGTTTATGTACAGTACTAAGCGTCGATACTCTCCCTGACAATCTATAAATATATCTATGACAAATTACAGAAAATCATAATTTAAAGTAATCTTGGCCTGGATTTTTATCAGTTACTAACAGATTTTATTGTAAAATAAGAACAGACGAGTGCATTTGCTGGAGACAAAAGTATTATCTTGCATCCTGGAAGATTTCATTTGCCAATATTTGTCAAATATCATTTAATGCTTTAGATTTCATGGACATTTCTTTATTCTCCCTTCCATGAAAATTAAATTCCATTTATTGTATATTTCAATGTAATTTAATAGGATTCAGCGGTAATCTAATTTTCTGAAGCCCTTTACTGAAAAATTCCTTGCTTCAGGAGTTTCAACTACAGAATCCATAAGACTTTGACATATAATGTAAAGTTCTTCAAAATGAAATAGACTGATTGGAAACCTTCGATAAAATGCATCACTGAGGTCTGAGAGAAAGGAATTGCTATCTATACATTTTTTAAAAAATAGAGTATGTACTTTAGTCAATGGGAAAGTAAAGGAAGTTCTGTATAGAATCATAGAAATTCTTGTGCAAAGATGCTTAAGCAACAGATGCTGAAAATCCTTGAAGTCCTCCTTCATGCAAGAATTCCAGTTGAACCCACTGGGACTACTCACATGAGTGAGCACTACATGCCCTTTTACCTGTGTGGATTTGTGGTATCTGGCCTATATTTGGAGGTGGGGCAGTTTGAAAAAAGATTTTCAACCCATATAAAACTACAACCGAGAAGATGATGCAGTTCGGAAATACCAGGCACAATGACCATGCATACAACAGTCTTGGAGTCTTCGTGTGAGGCCCCAAGCACCATATTTGGAGGCACTTCTGGGAATGAGAGTATCCAAGGTCACAGTCTGAACAAATTCAGATGAAGGTTACAAGGGAGAAATACATGCCCGACCTGTTGGCTTCAGAGCACTCCTGGTTTGATAGGTGAATGTAGCTTGCAAAACTAATTTGGTTGGTCTGTAACAGATGTATGCAATGATCTATTTTTTCCCCAGTGTGACAGTAAAGATAATCTTCATTTTGTTTACCTCAGCAATGAAAGAAGGACTAGAAAACCTAAACTTTGCATTACATACACGGAAGGGCTAATGCGAGCTGAAAAAAAATCTTATTACTGATCTCCTGGGCATAGATCTATTTAATTAAGGGTGACAGTTGAAGTCACGACCGACAGTACCTTTAATCTGCTGAATGACAGGCCCATTGTGGAAAGTTATTATACTGCATGTGCATAAAATGAAGGAAAATAAACAATTTCAGCTGAGGGATTAATTTGTGATAGGTGTTTATTCTTAAAATAAAAATAGGGACAAAAATCACAAAGGCTTTCAATAAATACCTATATTGGTACTGAAATTAAAAACACTGTTACTAAGAAAGATGCCTAGCAGTGGAAGTAAGTCTTTAATGAAATTGGAAGAAGATAGGGGAAAGAAAGAGAGAGTAGTGAGGCCGAGTGGCCTTCCTCCGACCTGGAGAATGAGGGACCACGACACTCCCCCTGGTGGGCAGAGCTAATTTCTGTGCTGCTCCCCTCACCAGAAGTCCCAGGGTAGGACAAGAAGAATAAAAGGAGAGCCCTGGAGCTTAGTTGATGCTGAAGCACTGGAAGGAGCAGATGTCTCTTCCAGGAAGCTGAGATCTTGACTATGCCCTGAGTGGAGATGTTCCCTGTGGTCAGGGGAGACAGATGAATACCCCGAGTAGCTGCCAGGACTGCTGACGGCCGAGTACCCTGAGAACATGGGGGATCTTTGGACTAGGTGTCTCCTCCGAACACAGGGGCAACTGAAGCAAACTATCTGTAGCATGACCCTAGGCCATGAGGTGGCATATGGGAAGTGGTTGGTCTGGTTAAGGTCTCCTAAGCAAAGAAGTGAAAGTTCTGACTAGCTTCACTCCACGTCAATGTTTCTGCCTTTCTAATGTGTTTGCCTCTCAGACACACTGGTGGTGAGACCCATGTAAGTATCTAGATAAGTTATTGAATATGGTGTAGTATTTTATTATACATTTCCAGTAGTTCCAGCGTACTAGCCGCTTTCCAAACATAGAAGAAAATCTAGTCCCTGCCCTGAAAACCTTACATATGATGGTCCTACTCCTGCAACTTCATCAGTGCATAGATAATGTGGTTTGATTTTTGCTTCCATGGATGCATTTGCAGGATGCCTAAATCTAATAGACAGGGAAACAGTAAGAGGCAAAGAGCAAAAAAAAAAAAAAAAAAAACCCCAAATGCATCAGGTGCGTGTTTTGTTAGGTTTTTTTTTTTAAACAACCCTGTAACTCCATTCCTGTTACTCAATTCCTGCCGTCTTCAATCCCTATCTACTCAATGAAACTTGTCCTCTTCTCCCCTGCACAAAACCTTCCATAGGGTCAAGTCCACCATTTTCAGAAGAACCCAGGCCCCCCCGCGCCCCTTTTCCAGTTAAAAATGCCGTAGGCCAGACCTTGAGTTGTAGCAGAGCTATGCTATTTTGCACCAGCATGGTTCAAAGAGTGGTGGTCTGATCAAAAGTTGTTACCTCCTTGAGGAAACGGGGGCCTTTTTATTCCTACTGCATGTAACCAAAGGGCACGGGGAAATCCCAGTGTAGGCCAGATGCCCATAATGCAGAGGGGGCCCCAGCTGTCTTGTAAACTGCTCTGCTTCTCCTATGCTTCTCAAAAGGAGCTAAGGGCCTTCTAAAATCAATAGGTCCATCAAAGCTGGGAGGGATCGAGAAGAGTTTCTGCTTGAGGCCCCATACTCAAGAAGGCAGGTGGGAAAGCAGTCAGCACACTGCTCCTGCTGAAATGATATAACAGCGCCAAATATTGTGTGTGATGCCTTAGAAACCATGCGAAAGGAAATATTCATGTGCTGAGTATACATAGTTATCAAGGTGATATGCAATACATCATGAAGGGTATTGGTTCCTAGACAATTAGTACACAGCTTTGCTCTTTAGATGTTTTAGGAAATACTCATGGTAGATGTTGAAGAATCCGTTTTACTATGTGAAAATGCTCCTTTTCCATGTGGTTAATTCCCCCACATGTCTGGACCATAATTCCCATATCCACAGAGTTCTGTAGGGTGTATTGCCCATGATGTGTCACTTTTATCTAAGGACACTCTGCCTAACTCTCCTGTTTGCTCTTTCTCCTCTTTGGCATGACTAGAGAAGCCTCAATATATCATACATTAACAGTCCTATGTTAACCAATATATGAGCTCCGCAGAGTAAAGCTATGACTTGTTTACATGCTGCCTTTGTTTGCACCAGCTGGGGTGTAAATTCTAAAGGTTCCCTAGTGTGTGTTCATGTGGGACTGTTTGAAATGGAACCACATTAACGTGCACTAGGGAATCTTGGGTGTGCGCCAGTAGGGTCCAAACAGGCAGTTAGTGCGCAACCCACTGGTGTGCATTAGAATTTACATCTTTCCTGGTGTAGACAAAGGCACCAAATAGACAAGCCCCTAATCTGTGCAGATCGTATCTCCTTTGCTGGATCTGTTCCCCAGGATTTGAGACTGCGAATTTCTTTACGTATCTATCCTGTCTGTGTGTTAACATATTCCTTGTCCAATTCCTTATAACACCTAGCTTTTACCCAGTGCTTTTCATCAGTAGATCTTGAACGATGTAAGTATTACTTAACAAGGAGAACATAAGAATGGCCCTACTGGGTCAGACCAAGGTTCCATCTAGCCCAGTATTCTGTGTTCCAACAGTGTCCAGTGCCAGATGCCCCAGAGGGAATGAACAGAACAGGTAATCATCAAGTGATCCATCCTCTGTCGCCCATTCCCAGCTTCTGGCAAACAGAGGCTAGGGACACCATTCCTGCCCATCCTGGCTAATAGCCAGGTCAGTATCATTATCCCCATTTTCTAGACAGGGAAATTGAGGCACAGAGACTTGTTCAAGGTCACCCAGCAGAGCCAGGAATATAATCCAGGTCTCCAGTTCAGTGCTCTAGGTTCTAGGTAACACTGCCTTAGGCTTGAGTTGCCACATGAAGAAATGTTACATGGTGTGTTTTGTTTCTGGCAATGGTGTCCATTGGTTTATAACACGAATCTCTGCATCACCTTCCCCACAAGAAGATTTTCAGTCAAAAACTCCAGAGCAGTTATAACATAGGGATTTCCTGTGCATGCATACATGCCGCCCACTCGTAGGTCTAGTAAATCAATAAGCTAAGACTTAAAAATAGTTGGGAATAGATCTTGACACTGGAAACCATAGTAACAGGTCCAGAAGGGCTGTTAAGTTTTATAGTCTCAATTTCTCTTATAGGCACTCACTGTAACACAAAGCTGAGCTTCTGCTATTGCTTGAGTCATATGCAGATCTTGCCATACTTAATTTGAGATGCCAGCACCCACAATGTATTAGATACTGAGTCAATGTTGCCATGGCAATGGGAAATCTTTTTTGAGTGTGAATGACTTCACTTTTCTCTTGATGCTTGGGGGGAGAAAAATAAACCTGCCCAGGTGCTGAAAGTCAAATATTTGGGCTTGATTTGCTCCATGAGGATGGAGGAGGGGCCCCACATCCTGGGGGAGGGTAGAAGTGGAACTGCTGCTACCTAACTCCATAGGAGACTAGTTTAATATAGGGAGCTCTGTAGGCATTGTCACTGCATCACAGCTATAGGTTTATGCTAGAAGCCTGCGCCTAGGGATTCAGTGGTGTAGCCAGCTAACTGGGGCAGTGAATTTGTCCCTCTTACTTCACTAGCACTTACCTTGACCCTCTAAAATGAAACCAGATTTGCTTTAAAAGCACATAACAAAAATACATGGAACGCTCATTTACAATGGGAAGGACTATGCTTTTCAGAGGAGTGCCACATGAGTAACATAAGTAATGATGTTACAAAGTATAGTCAAAATTTACATAATAGAGAATAGGGCTTGCCCTCTGGCAACAGTCATGGCTGATTGAGTCACATCTTCTCCCCCCACCTCCCTTTTAAATAGCAACTCTATAAATTAATAAATCTCACCTGGAACTATCAATAGGCTGAGGAGTCATGTCGGGATTGGACTTTAAGACTTGTTTAAATATGTGGAGGGAAAATAAACCTTATTGGGACCTCCTCCTTAAGCTTAAGATCTTGAACTATTAGAGATCAGGAGGAGATCTTAATGTAGGGGGTAGGTTATCCCACATCTGCTACTGAAAGATGCATACACCTTCCTCTGAAGCAGCAGGTACTGGCCACTGTTGAAGGCAGAATACTGGACTGGATGGCACTCAGGTGTGATCCAATCTGGCAATCCCTATGTTCCTTTGAATAGGGATGAAGGATGTAATTTCAACAATAGTTCTGATGAATGAATGTGTGTGTGTGTGGGGGGGGAATAGAGGAATGGGGCAGCTCCTCAAACTGGTATCAATTGGCGTATCCCCATTAACCACCAGTGAAGGATTTGGCCCAGGATTTATAAAGTATAGGCAATAAAAGAAGAATCTTTAGTGTATTGTTCCCTCAGGCGAGCATGATACTGTAATGGAGAATACTGGAAGTCAATGGGTAATGTCCAGGAGCCAGCTCCCCAACTGCTGTAAATTTGCATAGTTCCATTAATTTTACTGGAACTTTGTTGACTTACCCCAGCTGAGGCTCTGGCTCATTGTAGTTTGCACTTTAAAACATTTCCTCTATGTACCTCAAAGTGCTTTTTGAATATTAATGCAATGTGCCTCACAACACCCTTGTGAGATAGACAAGAACAATATTGGGATCCTCATTTCCCAATGGAGAAATAGATGCAGGGTTAAGTTTGTGTGACCCTTGGGCAAGTCAATCAGTCCTTGAGCCAGGATGAGCTCCTCTAACTCCTGACTCAGTCCTGTGACAGAAGTCCAGTGACAACCATGCCCACTGGAATTCAGCAACCATCAAATTCCAGACCTACTCGGGCATTTCCTTGCTTAATTTTAGACTCAAGATAGAGCCTTTAAAGCATCCTCACTATAGCTCTTGCGATGGAATAAATCTGTGTATAATAATGATAGCTCTTAATTAAATATTTTATAACGGTCTGGCAATATTGGTGACTGCAATTCTATTGACCTGCAAGCTTCCAAAATGCTCTGACTTTATTTAGTAATGATATACCAGTACGTTGTCAAGAGACTCACAGATTGTCCTCCTTTCTAGCCTAACTGGTTCTATGTCTTCCAGCGTCCACACACCCCCCGTTTTACCACTGTATCCTAAGGCATCATATTGCTTTGATCCATAAGTATATTGATTACTGACGTATCCTTCTAGAATTAAACTCAAGCTATGATGCTCTTCTTCCTTTCAGTTCTTTCCACTGAAGACAGTAAGTTCAGAAAAAATACAAAAATATGGTGTATATATTACAAAGTTCATAAATACAATTTACTTCATATCTTTAGATCTTCTTTATTAAAACTTTAATTTCATGTCCTTGTGTTTCCAGCAGGGTTGGGCCTATCTAACTCACTGTCAAAAAGGCTACTAAACGATGATGATAAAGTTTTGCACTTTAGCTATCATGCTTCCATGACAGGATCTCAAAGTGTTTAATCAACATTAAGCGATAAAGCCTATGATTATCCTTCTGGAGGAGGATTATTTAGAGTGTAAACTCTTTGCGGGCAGGGACCAGACATGCCAAACCTGCGGAAAAACCACAGAAATTGGGCTTCTTTTTGGCTTAATTGGCTTGTGAGTTGCTTGTTGGCTAGTTTTTGGCTTGTAGCTTGTTGCTTGTTGTAGCTTGCTGATTCTCTTTTTTTATCGGCTCCCACCCAGCAAGCAGGGGCAAGGGGCAGAGAGAGTCAGGGGTGCACAGCGGGCCCACCACAGTCCCAGACTGCACGCCAGGAGGATCTAGTCACATCAAGTGTTGGGGTTCGTAGGGATTGGTTTGTTTTGGCCTTGTTTTGAAATGGGATTAGCTTGATTTTGGGCTTATTGTGAAAGTCGGAGTGCTTATTTACCATGTGAAAGTTGGCAAATGTTTGTGTAGTACCTGGCCCAATGGGGAACTGATCCTGATAGTAGTCTCTAACCACTAAGGCTCAGATCCTCAAAGGTATTTAGGGACCTGACTCCCAGGGATTTCAATGGGATTGAGATGCCTAAATAGCTTTTGAGGGGCTGTGCCTAATGTAATACCACTAATATTCCCAGCGTACAGTAAATTGTGTCACAAGGAGGATAAAAGACTTGACCAAAGTCCCACAAGCAGTTTGTGCCAGAACCATATTGGGATACCGCTATCTTCTGACTTCTCGGCTTGGGTTTCAGCTAGATGCTCATTCTTCCCCTTAAAATAATGCTCAACACATAATGCAGTGAAGCTGTGAAGTTCATACCCTGTATCTGGCCAGGGTCTCCTGTTCTTATTTAAATAAAAACTCGGATTGGTTTTCTGAGTTATTGATCTCTCTGTAGGACAGGCTACCTTTAACAAAGTGACAGTACCCTTTGGAGCGCGTTTTCATTCTAAGAACATAAGAATGGCCATACTGTCAGACCAAGGGTCCATCCATCCCAGCATCCTGTCTGCCGACAGTGACCAATGCCAGGTGCCCCAGAGGAAGTGAACCTAATAGGCAATGATCAAGTGATCTCTCTCCTGCCATAAACAGAGGCTACGAACACCATTCCTTACCCATCCTGTCTAATAGCCATTAATGGACTTAACCTCCATGAATTTATCTAGTTCTCTTTTGAACCCTGTTATAGTCTTAGCCTTCACAACGTCCTCAGGCAAGGAGTCCACAGGTTGACTGTGCGCTGTGTGAAGAAGAACTTCCTTTTAGTTGTTTTAAACTTGCTGCCCATTAATTTCATTTGGTGGCCCCTAGTTCTTATATTATGGGAACAAGTAAATAACTTTTCCTTATTCACTTTCTCCACACCACTCATGATTTTATATACCTCTATCATATTCCCCCTTAGTCTCCTCTTTTCCCAGCTGAAAAGTCCTAGCCTCTTTAATCTCTCCCCATATGGGACCCGTTCCAAACCCCAATCATTTTAGTTGCCCTTCCCTGAACCTTTTCTAATGCCAGTATATCTTTTTTGAGATGAGGAGACGACACCTGTACGCAGTATTCAAGATGTGGGCGTACCATGGATTTATATAAGGGCAATAAGATATTCTCCGTCTTATTCTCTATCTTTTTTTTAAATGATTCCTAGCATCCTGTTTGCTTTTTTGACTGCTACTGCACACTGCGTGGACGTTTTCAGAGAACTATCCACCATGATTCCAAGATCTCTTTCCTGATTAGTTGTAGCTAAATTAGCCCCCATCATATTGTATGTATAGTTGGGGTTATTTTTTCCAAGGTGCATTACTTTACATTTGTCCACATTAAATTTCATTTGCCATTTTGTTGCCCAATCACTTAGTTTTGTGAGATCTTTTTGAAGTTCTTCACAGTCTGCTTTGGTCTTAACTATTTTGAGCAGTTTAGTATCATTTGCAAACTTTGCCACTTCACTGTTTACCCCTTTCTCCAGATCATTTATGAATAAGTTGAATAGGATTGGTCCTAGGCCTGACCCTTGGGGAACACCATTAGTTACCCATCTCCATTCTGAAAATTTACCATTTATTCCTACCCTTTGTTCCCTGTCTTTTAACCAGTTCTCAATCCATTAAAGGATCTTCCCCCTTTCCCATGACAACTTAATTTACATAAGAGCCTTTGGTGAGGGACCTTGTCAAAGGCTTTCTGGAAATCTAAGTACACTATGTCCACTGGATCCCCCCAGTCCACATGTTTGTTGACCCCTTCAAAGAACTCTAATAGATTAGTAAGACATGATTTCCCTTTACAGAAACCATGTTGACTTCTGCCCAACAATTTATGTTCTTCTATGTGTCTGACAATTTTATTCTTTACTATTGTTTCAACTAATTTGCCCGGTACTAACGTTAGATTTACCGGTCTGTAATTCTACAGGCTTGCATTGCCCCAGGAGACTTTGGCAGGACTGGGCTTCGCTAACTTGTTGGGCCTTTTCTTCCCAGGCAGCAGGACAGCCACATCTTTCAGGATCCATGACGTCAGGTTACTTCGCAAGGACTCCTGTGAGTTATCCCATCCCCCTCCACTTCTGACAACCATATTAAGTGATGGAAGGTGCAGCCCCTTAAAAGTTACTTTCCTCTCTTACCCTTGTCCTTGAGCAGTTTCGTGGCAATTGTTGGTTGTTTGAGACAACTTGCTGTTCCAGGCTTATAACATTCCCACTCTAAAGGATGATCGAAACCAACAAATCTTTATGACAAGGCCTCTAAAGCTATGGCGGGATCCATCCTTTGGGATTCGTTCCTTTCCCCTTATGTCCCTGGACTTGGAGCCTTTTGATTTATTGGGTGGGGCAGGGTTAATGGGAAAAGTACCTGCTTGCAGCCTGGCTGATTTAAATGGGACGATTCACGTGCTTAAAGTTAAGCATGTGCTTGAGTGCTTTGCAGGACTGAGGCCCGAGTGCACAGCACCTTTCCGGACCAATACCGTACTGCTGAAGTTTAGTTGATACAGGACTTGTCTGCATGTGATGTTGCTCCTGATTAACCATTCCTGCTTGATTAATTGCTCCTGATGAACTTCATGTGTGGACACTCTTCTTCCAGAATACTCAGGGGCAGTTAATCAAGAACAACTCCATGTGTAGAGAAACCCTAAAATAGTTCCCTATTCATCTCTCTGAACCATCTGATCCTAAATCAGGAAAATCTGTCCATTTGCTGACCACAGGTACAATTTTTAGCCATGAGCAAATCACCCCTTCCTTTCTTGGCCTTAGATGAAGCAAAGGGAGTCTTTTCATTTTTTAAAATAAACTTGAAAGCCGCCTGCCAGCATCCATCTCTGTTTGACTGAAAGTGATGTGTCCTTGTTCGTACTTTTATCTTTGTTCTGCCTTTTTTTACTCTTTACAAATTTAGACCTGCTGAAGCTGTAAGTGGATCTTGCTGTATGGCAAATGGCATACTCCCAATGAGCCTCAGAAAGACACCTAGTTCACAGCATGTTTAGTGGAGTCTTCCTGTTTCTTTAGTGTTTTCCACATACTTGTTCAGATATCACGGGGGAGAGCCAGAGCTAGCAGTCAAAGGTGCAATGAGAATATCATTAACAAAGGAAACCTATGAGCCTGATCCATTAAGTCTTTCCATTGACTTCAGCTGGCTTTGGATCAAGCCCTTTGGAGTGAAACATTAATTTTTGTGGTCAAAACATTTAAATTTGTGCTTAAGGATCTCTGGAGATGTGGGTTCAATTCCCAGCATTGCCACAGGCTTCCTGTAATTCACCGGGGGCCTGATCTTTCAGAAGCCGAGTGCCCACAGCTTCAGATGAAGTTAGCGGGAGCTCTGGGTGTACAACACCTAGGCAAATCTGTCTCCTTTGTGCTATAAGTTCCTGTCTGTGCAATGAGGATAACTTTGTCTTTATTGACTCTTTAGCTTGTAAGCTCTTCAGGACAGGGACTGTTTCTCACTCCATTCTCAGCACAATACGGCCCCAGTCTCCATTTGTGGATGTGTTACTGCAATAAAAATAGTATAATAATAACGTATGAGGAAATTACACCTCCGTGTAGCTCCAGCTCAGTTTTCCCACATTAGAAACCCTCATTCTTCCTCTGCCCAAAATTAATCTGTTAAAACCTTTTCTACTGTTATTTTGTAAGCCACGAGGCCTGTGGTGCCAAGAGAAAACATTTTTTACAGTGTACTAATAATCAGCAGCTTTTTTCTACAATAATGGAGCAGTATTGCAATCTCATTTTAATTATGATAAATAAGCACTACAAATACCTGTAGGTTTTTTTTTATTAGCCAACCCAGATATGTTTATAGTGCAGTATATTGTACAAATGTTAGTGCAGTAAAACTTTGCTACTTCTCACTTGAATAGTTCACTAAGCCAAAAATTCTCAGGCACAAGCTCTGTCTGTCTGTCTGTCTCACCCCCTTTCTCAGCAACAAGGGAATAGCAGATATTTGTAGTGAGGTTTCTTATTAGTAAGACTCCATTGCTTTTTAAAAAATGCACTGCAGCACATTTACTGATGTAATATGAAGGATTATAGGAATCAAACTAGTGCAGGTTTAATGTCATATAGCCCAGTGGTTCTCAAACTCAGACCGCTGCTTGTTCAGGGACAGCCCCTGGCGGGCCAGGCCGGTTTGTTTACCTGCTGTGTCTGCAGGTTCGGCCGATCGCGGCTCCCACTGGCCGCAGTTCGCCGCTCCAGGCCAATGGGCTCGGTGGGAAGCGGTGGCCAGCATGTCCCTCGGCTCGTGCCACTTCCCGCAGCTCCCATTGGCCTGGAACGGCGAACTGCATCCAGTGAGAGCCGTGATCGGCCGAACCCGTGGATGCGGCAGGTAAACAAACCGGCCCGGCCCGCCAGGGGCTTTCCCTGAACAAGCGGCGGCCCTGGTTTGAGAACCACTGATATAGCCTACTCTTACTTTTTCGATTAAAATTTTCTACAAAATTTTGGTGGAGGAGGTGCTTTAAGTTTCTGTAATAACCATACTTCCATGGATTTAACTGCGTGTATCACAGTTTGTGAAGGAATCAAGCTTCCCAGAATTTCTCTTGGGCAACCTAACAATGCACAAGGGAGCAAGAGGAGTTGCTGAGTGAACTCAAACTTTGGTGGCCTGCCTCTAGGCCTGAGAACACGAAACTGTCCTGACTGTATTAACTAGGATTGTGACCACTTACGGGACTTCGGTGGCATAATGGATCAACACTTTGTTCTGTTTCCAAGTCAGTTAGCTGAACACAAAGGAAGCACTAACACAGGAGACTAGCTGAAGCTAAACATTAGAAATGTTAAGTCACCAAAAGAGGCAAACCATGGAAAATAAGGCTCTGTTCCAAAGAAACAAAGCTACCTCCTACTGCAGTCCACATGACAAATTTTCTCTTCTCTGCTATAACAATACAAGCTGAAGTGCTTCAGCATCAAAAGTGTCAAAGTTTCAAAATAAGGATATGTTCTTCTTCTCTCCTTTAATAATGTAGCTTCTCTCCCAACTTCTTCATGCTGGCAACCTGTCTGTCAAGCAGACAACCTTTTACCAGCTATAATCCTCTTGAGCCATGTCCCACTTTATGGGTGCACCCCGGCACGACACTGCACAGATTTCACCCCAATGGGAAGTTCACAATTAAAGAAACCTGACGGCTACAGCACACTGTAACCTCCCAGAGGCCGATAGTCCAGTGGGAATGTCAATAGAAGAAAAACCGGCTTCAGTTAAACCATATATCCAGCCCACAGCAGAAATCTTGCCTGAAGTACAGCACTTCAAAAACATTGCCTGCAGATACTCTCCCAAGTTAGGAAGAGGGGGAGGTAAAATCTTGGGAGAAGGTTGAAAGAAACTTTTTTTTCTTTTTACAGGTACAGGAGAATCAGTGGCAATTCAGTTGGCTCTGCTGAGTGCTAGTGTATATTTTTACTTGGGTCCAAAGAATTGTTCATGTAGTGATGCACTTTGCTTTGTGACTACCTTGTTCTCCTGGGGTGCAGGCCATAAATCATGAGTATATAATAATATTATCTATATATTTTTAAAAAAAGAGAATGCTAAATTAATTAGTAGGGCTGGTCGAATAATGGAAAAAATAATTATTTGTGAATAACTGACTTACTCTAAAAAAAATGCCCAGATTCATCAACTAAATTATTTGCAATGAAAAAAATAAAAAAGACCAACTCTATTAGTTAATGTTACTACCAGGTTTTAAAAATGTAAAGGAGTGTAGAAGTGTTAAGTGTCAGTATTAGAACCGTAGAGTTACTTTTATAATACTGCTGTGTTGCATTTTCAGAATAAATTCAGGAAAGAGCGTTATGGATACTGATGTCACACATGGATCATTAATGTACTGAGTCCTGTGCAACACGCTGTACTTTTTGGTTTGAAACACTGACATCAGACATATCTTTGGAAAAAAGCATGCATGCAGACTTCGTGCAGTACTGCATCAGCTGTGCCAATTTGCATGCTGTTTATATTAAAGATCCCAGTTAGTATCACAGCTGTATTGTGTGCTCTCCTAGGTTGGGTACTGTACAAACAGAAATGAGGAGACTGTCCTTGCCCCGAGAAGCTTACACTCTATAATAGGGAGCTCACTGTTGGCACATTGGAAACTGGCGGAGATTAAACAAATACTCATTTGTCAGACCAATAAATAGCATGGTTGTTAACACACAAGGGGCCACATTCTCAGCTGGTGTAACTTGGCTTGGCTCCATCAGCTGACGATCTGGCCCATAGTTTTTATTTAAAACAAAAAGAACAGGAGTACTTGTGGCACCTTAGAGACTAACAAATTTATTTGAGCATCAGCTTTCGTGGGCTACAGCCCACTTCTTCGGATGCATAGAATGGACCATATATTGAGGAGATATATATACACATACAGAGAGCATGAAAAGGTGGGAGTTGTCTTACCAACTCTGAGAGGCCAATTAAGTAAGAGAAAAAAACTTTTGAAGTGATAATCAAGATAGCCCAGTACAGACAGTTTGATAAGAAGAGTGAGAATACTTACAAGGGGAGATAGCTTCAATGTTTGTAATGGCTCAATGTTCCATTCTGTGCATCCGAAGAAGTGGGCTGTAGCCCACGAAAGCTTATGCTCAACTAAATTTGTTAGTCTCTAAGGTGCCACAAGTACTCTTGTTCTTTTTGCAGATACAGACTAACAGGGCTGCTACTCTGAAACCTGTCATTTAAAACAAAGTATCTGTACATACTCTTCCCATGGAGATAGGAAAAAGAAGCTTACTGACCTGATTCTGAACTCTCAGCAGCAGAATAAATCAGGAAGTCAATCTAGTTGCACTAGTGATTTTTCATGGTCCTCATTCATAACTATTTTAACGGACCGTCTTCTGTGATGGACCATGAGGGTGCTGGCAGAGAGCGTGGAGAGGGAAATATGGCATAACATTTGCTGTGGTGGTGCTGGCCATTTTATTTTAAAATACAAGCAAGTCTTGGACTCAGGAAGATTCTTGCTAATGCCTGGGGACTGTAATTGCTGTGTATGGACTTGCAGTTTGCATATGTTATAATACTTTATTCTTGTAAACAACCAACACAAATCTGAGCGTAATTGAACTGTATATTTCACTTTTTATTAGTGTATGAGGTAGGCCCCAATCCTGCAATCTGAGCCACATGGGTGGATCCTTGTGGATTTAGCGATCTAGTGAAAATCCAGCTGATCCTTACTGATCTATGAAAAGATCAGTTTGAAGGCTATAGAGTCTGAGACTGATCCCAAGCCATCTGGAGTTAAGGGGAGTATTTCACTTCACTTCAGTGGGCCAGTGGCCTTTAGATCAGTCCCATAATGAAGGAGTTCAGGATCTTCCTAACTGTACAAATAGATTTCATGTCCCCAACCAGTACTGCGGAACAAACTATATATTTATGAAAAGAGATTTTACCGATTAATGTCTGCTACCCTAAAAAGAGACATGAAAGAATATCAATACCAGCGTCCCTGAAAGCAGTGACTGCAGAAGACTTTTATTACATTGCTAAGGCACTAGCATTAAATGACTTTGAATGTTCTGTCTTCAGAAAATGTTCTCATTTTTAACTGATTTTTTGATTTTTTTTTCTTTCTTGAGCTCTTCAGAGCAATTGAAAGCAATGATGCACAAGAGCTTCCTGGTGACCTGCAGTTGCCATGGGTATTATGCTACTTCCAGCAGCTTGTGCCCAGTTTAAGAAAAGCACTGTTGTATCAGCTTCCCTTACGTCAAAAGAGAAAATCGGCCATTGCACAGAAGAATCTGATCAGAAATGACAAAATGATCTGGCATGTCAGGAGTTTAAAAGGAGACACACACCCCAAAAATGTACTCATGACATTATTATTTTAAAGAAATACTCTATTTAAAAAAAAATCTCTGATATCCTGTGATTTATTAAAACATACAGTGTTGTGCAATATCACCATGCATTTATCTTGCTATGCAAAGTTCAATTAAAATAATAGATGTGCATGTGTTATTTATTGCAAAGAGATCAGGAACCAAGGGACCACCTTAGCATGGCAGCATCTCTCACCATCCCTAGTTCTTTTTGTCTTCCTTTATTCCATCTCTCCATCTTGATGGAAAAATGACCGTTTCCTTTAAGCCAAGTTAAAACAGAGATAAAAGTCCCTGCCTGAGTGGGTTGCTTTCTATTAATTTAGCACAATATATATGCCAGAAGGTGAAAGGGGAAAGAGGTATAAAGAAGCCCTTGATTTTTGGCTTTCCCGGTGTCATGAAACAAAGTTTTTGTAGGAAGAAAAAGAGCTAAGAGTAAGAAAGTAAATTTTTATTTCCTCCAAGTGGTGCTCTGTGCCCTGATTCATATTACTGTATTATGAAGCCTTGGAGGGTTTTTTTTTTAGCAGACTTATTTGCATTTTCTAGCAATGTACATACTTTTTATTTATAGAAAGAAACAGAAGTATTACAGTAGGGTGTTGTAAAGGGAGGAAAAATAATGTCCTCACTAGCCATTGATATTTCTCCAGTACTTTTCTGAGAGCAGCAGTAGACAGGATAAGAGTGCCTCAGAATGATGGGGAGTTAGTTCTGAATGCTGGTAAAGTACAGAGTGCCTTGTCCACAAAATGGAGGATGTGAAATGTAAGAGAGTCCTAGGTGGACTGTTTGCTTGGAGTTGGAGTTTTCGGAGGCTCCAGCAGCCCCAGCCCATGAGTTTCTTTTAAAACTAATTGTGTTTCTATGTTCCTAATGGCTACAGCTGGTCTGAAAGTGGACTGTCCGTCTCGTGCAAAAAAAAAAAAAATTTGAATCAGGGCAAAAAGGCAAAAATTCAAATTTTGTCATGACATGAAATACCCTCTCCTACTCCCCGCCCCGCGAAAAAAATCATTTCAGGTCAGTTGAATTGTTTTGTTTAGTTAAACTTGCAGTATTTCATTATAATTTTTAATTTTTTTTATAATCAAATAAATTTCAATTTTTTCAATACTTTTCAACCAAAAAAAGTCAAAACTGGATATTTTTAAAATTTTCACAATCTTTTCCCCCCGCAGCCCTGCCTTAACTTTTTTTCAAAAGGATATTTTGTCTAAATCAAATTGATTTTGCCCACAAACATTTTTTTAGTCAAAATGACCTTTTGTGATGGAAAACTGTTTTGACAAGATTCCAGCCTGCTAAGGACTCTTCCAGGTATGTGCTGAGTGGGAGACAACCATCATTCAAGGTGAACAGGGCTTTCCTTTTGTAACCCTTCTGCCCGTCTGAGTTGGCAGCAACAAGGGCCGGGTTCAGTATCTAGGGGTTCTGTTTCAATAACGCAATGCAAAACCGGCTCGAGCCCCCACCCAGTGACCTGGGTCAATTACATACCACCCCCTGGGTGCCTATAAGAGGCAATACTTCCCCTCTCGCAAGCACAGAGTCTGAGTGTAGCAAAAGCCTTTTAATAAAGGAGGGAAACAATGCGGCATTATGTTGGAGAAAGACCACAAACAGGATTCATAACACAAACCATGAGCAAAAGACCCACCCCCAAGTAAGTTTGGCAGTGCCTTTTCCCCTCAGGGTTTTAAGACCGGCAACCCAAAAAACTCACTCAAAGTCCAACACCCCAAAAGTCTCTTGAGTCCAGCAACCCAAAAATCACCCAAAAGTCCAACAACCCAAAAGTCTCTGTCCCTGGTCAGTGCAGCCTCAGAGTTCAAAAGTTTATCTGCAAAGTTTTACCTCTGGGACTCCTTGTGGAGGACAATGCTACTCCACATGAGTAAGGGTATAGATTCATAGATTATGAGGCCAGAAGAGACCACTGTGATTATCTAATTTGACCTTCTGCATCACAAATTAGATTATCTCTTTTAGGAAAACATCTAGTCTTGATTCTAAAAGTGCCAGTGATGGAGAATCCATCACAACTCTTGGTAAATTGTTCCAATGGTTAATTACCCTTACTGTGAAAAAGTTGCACCTTATTTCTAATGTGAATTTGTCTAGCTTCAACTTTCAGCCATTGGATCTTGTTATACCTTTTTCTGCTACATCGAAGAGCCATTTATTATTATTATCAATTTTTGTTCCTTTTGTAAGTACTTAGAGACTAATCAAGTCACCCTTTAACCTTATCTTTGTTAAGCAAAACAGATTGAACTCCTGGAGTCTATCACTATAAGGTATGTTTTCCAGTCTTGTAATCATTCTTGCGGGTCTTCTCTGAACCCTCGCCAATTTATCAACATCCTTATTGAGTTGTGGACACCAGAACCGGACACTGTTTTCTACTAGCAGTTGCACCAGTGCCAAATACTTATGTAATATACCCTCCAAGGATCACATTAGCCCCTTTGACCACGGCATCACACTGGGAGCTCATGTTCAGCTGATTGTGAGGCTGGGTAACAAAGGGCCCACCACAAACTAAATGAATGCAGTGCTGGGAAGAAAAGGGCTATGGTTGACACATCTGATTATTATGCTGATTCAGTGGCTCCTGCTTGCACAGCTCTTATGGATTTTGGTGGCAATCACAGCTGTCCTTTCTTCCTGGCACTCTTGTAAAACTTATTGCAGTTGAGGGCTCTTGCAAATGGGATCTGTGCCTGATGATTCATGTTAAAGTTCCAGTTAGACAAATCAATGAAATGTAGAATTCTAAAAACATATCCAGACCCATGGAGAGAGGGAAACTCTGCATCTGTCCCTGCCACACAACTATATCATCCTTCGATAATTGGTTCTTTGGCTACATATCAAATTAATTCTTTCTACTCTTTGCTCTCTCTTGCTCTCTTTCCAAAAGGAAATGTAACAGTGGTGCAGAATAGAACGTGCAATACAAAAGCTGGGAAAGGCAAAGCAGCAACACATTTTACAGGGCGCTATTAACAAGAACAGTCTCAAGGGAGGAAAATTGATCTGACGCATCATGAAGGATCTGCACACTTCGGGCCTGATGTTACTAAGATTACTCACGTGGCTAACTTTATGCAACAGAGTCCCTCACCTGCAGAGCTGGTCTCCCCATGTTGAGACACATCGCTGGAAGTGTTTAAGAAGTGTGGTATACCCATGGTCTGCATGTACTCTGGGTAATCGGAGCCCTTTTCCTAGATCTATCAAATTCCTGATGACTAATTCACCCAGAAATATAAATGAAAAGATATTGGTTTGGCTTAGGAACCAGAAAGGGATAGGGATCAATTACCCATTATAGCCTCCCACACTCTGTGGCTATTTGCTTGCAGCTATGCTGCTGATATTGCCACTGTTGGTAGGCAAAGGCATGGGTAGAAAGATTCCTTCCCTATTGGAAGACTGGTAGATATTGTCATGCTACAAAACAGCAAAATCTTCATTGCCGATGCATGTATGTTTACAAGACACACTGACAAACAGGGCATTTTTAAGTCTGTGTTTTTCTTGATCATACACTCATACACAGTGACATGAAAGATATGAGTGGTTTTCTTTAACTGGGAACTTATATTTTAAAACAAAAATATTAGAACTGTACACAGATATATAAAAGAAGCCAATCGACTTCAATTATTCACTGATTTATTTTCATTTGCTTAGTTACTAGAAGAGTAAGTCTATAGTCTGTAGACTATAGTCTAGATGATACAGTGTTTTTCTAGTAGAATTTCTTAAGCAGAGCTGGTGAAATAGAAGGTCATATACATTATATCATTTTCACTGGAGCTAGCTGATTGTGATTGATGTCTTTGTGATATGCCAAATGCCTTTTAGCATCTCACACAGATCATAAATAACTTATTTTGTAATATGACCTAAAAGGAAACATAGGGATCGTTACTTGGTTGAAAAATTTGTATCCTGGTTTCAAAAAAAAGAACTTCCTTGCTCACAAAGGGTAAGCAGCAGCTGCTGGAGTGGGCTTCTGGCAATTTTACAAGATGTTAATGATTTAATTCCCCCGCCCCCGATGTAATGTAACCTGACAGTACATTCAATACCACCTGATAAACCTGGGGATTAAGTTATATTTTATATGTATCTATCAGCTGATTGTGAGGCTGGATAACAAAGGGCCCACCACAAACTAAATGAACGCAGTGCTAGGAAGAAAAGGGCTATGGGTGACACATCTGATTATTATGCTGATTCAGTGGCTCAATCCTGTATCATATAATATTTTATTACATTCCCCAAGTAATCACTGGGAATTACTTCCGTATTAAGTAAGGACAAGGCCTCATATGCTGTTTGCATAGACATACAATGGGGGGCGGGGGAAGGTTATCACGTGGGTTTGACAATAGGCAGGATAATTCCCTTGATCAAGTTCATATTTATTTGTAATTGCAATTTCCAAATTTTGGACCAAGAACCCAAGTTTCAGCCACAGTCCTGCAGCATATTCCATGTAATACAGGGAGTCTGTCAACACTATGCAGATTAAAGCAATCCAAATTTAAGGCAAAATCTGAATATTTCAATTTTGTACTTTGAGTGTAAGCTCTTCAGGGCAGGAACTGTCTTTTTGTTCTGTGTATGTACAGCGCCTAGCACGGCGGGGCCCAGATCCCTGACTGGAGCCCCTAGGTGGTCCTGCCATGCAAATGAATAATAATAATTTGTTTCCCTTTGGAGTCTTGTTGTAGAACAATAATTATTAAATCAAAATGTTTGATTCATGTAACATTACCTCGACACAATACAATGGCCAAACTTAAAAGGCAGCTAGGTGCTTTAGACTATCCCGCTAGGTGCCTATCTGCATCTTTAGGTAAATACCTTAGTAAATCTGCCCCAAAGTGATTAATCTTCCTCCATTAGAAATATTACTGCTTAACATGTTTTTCAAAGTTAATATTAATTGTAGTATAGTCCTGTCTATCCATCTGTCTATCTAGCTATCACAGTTACGGCAATATCTGAGCACTGAAAACGGCAGCGCCATTATCACCATAGCACTTAAAGTACTGTTATATGTAGGACAAGTTGCATGCAGAGCACAGAATTGTATTATAATGTGATGTGCATCTCATGTAACAGTTTTATATAGCAATCAATGCACTAATTACACTGACCACAAAGGAATATTATTTCCCAATAATGTGTGTGATTCCCAATAACAACACTCTACTTCAATTATATGGATAATATAAGAGTTACAGTAAGACTCAGCAGAGATAGAGCCTGATTCTGAATTCCTTTAGACTGATTTTACAATGGTATGATCTCATTGATTTCAAAGGCATTACTCTGAATCTACATCAGTGTAAGTGAACCCAGAACAATGGCTAAATTCTTTTAACTTTGTGCTTTAGCAAACTTCTTACAAATTAACAGTTTAGCCTGGAAGACCCTCAACATTTTAATCTTTCAAAGTGGAAATTAATTAATTCTTTGAATGAATATTAGAGAAACCACTAAATTGAACTGGGCAGGAGTTAAGATATTAGTCTAAAGGATCAAGATTAGGGATGGGCAAACTTCAAAAGGGTCATATATTTGGTTATCTGAACCTTTTGGATCTTCAGAACTGTGCTGGAAATGTTAGGAAAGCAGAATTTCTTTGGCGAATATTGTTTATTCTTGTGTTGAGAGCCTGCAACTAAGAATGGTAGAAGTATATGAAAAAAAATCTAAATTGCTTCAGACCTAAAATAAAATAAAAAAGGGTTGATGTAGGTTTGGATTGAATTTTGGGAAAGTTTTGGACCAGTTCTTTTACCCTAATCAATTGCCTATCCCTAATTTAGCCTCCAAAAGCTTACAAAAGAAGTCTTGTAAGTGTCTAAAACACCTATAAGACTGGGAATGTGTTCACAGTATTATGCCACAAGTGTCTAAGGTCTGGTCCACACTGGGGCGGGGGATCGATATAGGAAACGTAACTTCAGCTACGAGAATAGCGTAGCTGAAGTCGACGTTTCCTATATCGAACTAAAAGTACTTACTTCGGGTCCACGCGGAGCAGGCAGGCTCCCCCGTCGACAGCGCTTCCTCCTCTCGGCGAGCAGGAGTTCCGCAGTCGACGGGGGAGCGCTTCTGGGATCGATCTATCGCGTCCAGATGAGATGCGATAAATCGATCCCAGAAGATCAATCTCTACCCGCCGAATTAGGCAGGTAGTGTGGACCAGCCCTAAAAGTGAGGCATGGATCAGCATTCACATTGCGCTGCCGGTCAGTACCCAGCCCAAGCCGGGGAAGCTAATGATCCAACCAGTGGACCAAATTCAGTGATGAATCCTGGTCACCTGCCAGCTGATGCACATTGCCCATACCCTAAAAAGAAGAAGTATCTAAAAGACAACAACATCTGAAAAATGTTCCCTTTAAAATTAGCATTAATTCGTTTAAGTTTTTCTTTCAAATGAAAGAATATTACTTGTCTAAACTAAAGTATGGATGCAAGAATGGTCTAGATGTACTTGGTTCTACCTCAACATGGCGGGGGTAGAGGGCGGGAAATGGGCTCTGTGACCTCTCAAGGTGCCTTCAGCCCTACATTTCTGTGATTCCCATTGATGTTTTCTTGGCATCAGGATGAAATTAAATGGAGAAAGCATATTCCTCACTTTCTTCTATGCCATAGTTCATCTAAAATACTAGTTTTCCAATTGTGACAGCTGAGTTGAAGGGGCCTCTTGTTCTCAAGCTTCAGGTCAAGGACTTCTCTAGTAATGAAGAAGTGTTTTTTCAGCTCTAAATGCCAAGTTCATAACATAGTATTTATCTATATTCTTTCCAATTAGAAATGAGTGAGACTGAGCAGAACAGAACATACTTTGGGCACTTTTGCATTTTCCTTAGCTCTTGAAACTGCATCTCTTTTTCACCAGACTTGGCTTTCTGCCCCTGCTTGCCTGTGTAGTCTTGGCCTGATCCATATCCCACTGAAGTCAATGGAAAGACTTCCTTTGATCCAAAGTCAATGGGAGTCTTCCCCTCACTCTTGACCGTAACCCAGCAAAATACTTAGGCATGTGCTTAACTTTGCAAGACATGACTATCCCATTAACTTCAACAGGATTGCTTATGTTTTCAAAGTTAAGTGTGTGCTTAAGTGCTTTGTTGGATCGGGCCTTTGTTTCTCCATTAATAAAACAGGGTAACAACACTAAGTGTCCGTCTCACAGGGACATAAGGATTATTAGTTAATATGTATTATTTTGAACAGATGAAGTACTACTTAAATGTTAAGTAGTAGTATTATTTTCTCCCAAATGAGCAGCATTTTTCATGCTTGTTTTGAAGACACTGATACATTCTCCAGGATTTATCTCAATGGACAAATGCTCTCCTTAGATATAATATGCCAATATACCCTCAAAATATAGGGCTGAATTCTGGCAGGAAATCACAGAGAAGTACACACAAAACCAGAAGAGTGGCCACATAAGAGATGAAGGCAGCTATTCACTGAATAAAATGTTTCACAGTTCTGAGGGAAAATAGTGTGTTGACAACTCTATGGGTCTTGGGATATTTGGTGATTTTTTTCGTAAAGGCCCTGTTGCTGGAATCAAGAGATTGCAGAAGAATCTCAGCTTTCCTTTTTAAATAAAGTTTCTATCCCTTGTTGTTGCTTCAAAATGTGAAGCAAGTGTGACTAAGGACTCAGACAGCCAGAAGACAAATAAAAATAACACCTCCCCCAAGAAAAAAAAATAAGCTCATGATTGTTAAGTCAGTCTCATGAATTTTTGGAGGGCTGAGTCATAATTTTTGAATGCTTGGGATTGGCAATACTGAAAATAGGAAGGAAACCTATCTGAAATCAGCCTGTAATTGGGCAGGGCCTGACAGGCTGTTATGGGTGCAGTTTAACCAGAGGTGGGAGTGGCAGACCACTGTGCTTGTGATACATTCCACTGCCTTAAATTGCAGGTTATGCCACAGGACATGCATGCACAGAAACATATACTCACTGAAGTCAAAGGGTGAATCCTGCAGGACAGGGGCCTTCTGTAAACTAGTCCTGGCTAACATACCCTCTCCACCAGTGTAAACTATTCCTCATCTGATTGGCAATTTTTAACAAGTATAGGTAGATTTACCAGAGCTGTGGAGTTGGTAAGCAGGTTTAATTGCATAGGAGCATAGAATCAGTCTGATGCCATTGAGATTCAGTCTCAGATCGATTTTATGGTTAGAAGGATCCATTATGATCCTTTTAGTGTGTTTGGTTTTGCCACCCTTTTGACAACGTGTCGTTTTTTCACATGGGGGAAGTCAGGATTTGCCATGTTAGGAAGAACCCTTGGACTAGCTGAAAAAGGAAAGAATGGAAATTCCAGTTGGTTTTGTTTTGGTCTTCATAGTTCATCATGCTTTAACTGTATCTGCTCATGAACTTTTAGTAAAGTCAGACTTGACGTACTGAATAACCCTAATAAATCACTTTTTCCTAGTTATGCGACTGCCGATTACTTATAGCAAGATAAACAGATATAATTAAATATACGACAGAACACACCTTGTTAGATAGAACATTTGAATGTGCTTGGATTGTCTTTTTAATGAGACACTGACCCTAATAAGGTTTTGTAAAGTCTTTTAAAACTTCTTTCTTCCCTTTCAACCACCACAAAAATCAGGAAAGTTCCTTGAATTTTTTTTTGCAAATTTCACACATGCTTTTTTCAGGATTATTTTGTAGAAAACAGGCATTTTTCTAATCTTCTTTCACTTTTTAGCATGCTATATTTTGAGAAAAGGAAGAAACTTGCATATCTCTGCTGCATGATGTATTTCATAATAATGATGCTCTTGGCTTTTTAATAAAACTACAAAACAAATCCATACTAAAACGAGGAATAATTACTCTGGACCTATATTGCCAAATGATGTTCTTCATTAGTAGAGAAATAGACCTAACATTTTCAAGAGCAGCGGGGAGTTTGCTTCAGGAGTGTTATAATATAGTCAGTCCAGTGAAAGCTTTATCAGCAAGACATGTAATAAAGTCTTTTCCAGCATTTGCAAGCTGGACACTCATACCAGTGCAGCGTGGGAAAATTAAAATTACTGGGGAAATTACTCATCACGGATAAGAGCTGGAGGGCTGCACTACATAATACTGAATGAATTCTAATGTAGACCAGATACAGAAACCCTCAACTGCATATTGCCACGCTGGCTGTGTTGTTTCTCTGTTAACTGAGTAGCTTTTCAAATGCCAGGTTACCTACCGATAAAAGGTGTCAGCGTGAAATGGAATGCTATTTTCATAGGTTAACATTAATTCCAGCAATTGTTTTGGAGGATGATTTGGAAAAATAATAGTTCTCTCACGAACCTGAATAGAATGTGCTAAGGTCCCAGGGGATGATAGAGCAGGTTAGTCCAGGAGCTCTCCATTGTTTACATCTCCTTGACCCCATCTGAATAGAGACTGAGAGTGCAAATTGTGGACACTTCATCTTCTGTTTGCATCTCCCTGCCCAGCCATTATTGCATAATAAACAGCATTTGCTCACATGGACAAATTCTTAGGAAAGCATTGAACGTACTTTTAATGTGATTTAGCACCAGGAAGCAAGGAGATGGTATCAGCCAGCTTTCCATGGACCACTAGCCAGTACTTTATGGACCACACCTTTGAGCCCATCGCCTTGGGCTACAAATTCTTGAGTTGTATTCAGGACTCAACTCTCAGTCACACCACTCCGAACCTGAAGTACGGTTGCTTAAAATACTTTGGATTAAATCTGTCTAAGTGAGAGCAGGATCTGATGCTTAATCTCTGTGTGCCAAGGTCTGTTCTCCGTTACACTGGTATCGCTCCACTGAAGTCAATGGAATTACTAAGGGTTTATGCCAGTGTGAATGAAGAGAGAGTTTAGCTGTGTGTGGCTTCATGTATCCATCTGTAAAACAAGGACAAGACTTTCCTATCTACCCTCTCATTGACTTCAAAGGGCGCTTAAGAACCTCCAAGGTAAGATCCTCAGGGCCTGAACATAGCTTCTTGTAGGGGAAGACCCTCACTGATTTAATGTTTTGATGTTACAAGTCTTATGATCCTATCATCTGGCCAGAAACATCTACATATTTCACAGCATTTATTTAGGTATCTAAACTGCTCGGTTTTACATTTTTACTGAGACATTCATTTTAATGATTGGGAAATCTCAGCTGCTTTCCTGCCAGTGATCCCTTTTCCTATCTTGATGCACTAAATAATTGGATTACCACGATCTTGAAAATGCTGATGAGGGCTTTCCTATTCAAATCTCCCTGCTAATCTAAACGGCCCTGATATTCTGTACTACCTTCACATTGAGCCGTCCCAGGCCTGGCACTGAGCTCAACTTTCAGAGCTTTTTATCAGGCTGCCCTATAAGCATGTGAGCTGCCTGTATATCCCCAGCCCATCTGCACCGTTGCCTTTCCCCCTCTCCCATTTCTCCCTCCATGTATATTACTTGCAATGTATTTTCAGAACGGCCTGTTCCTTAAGGGCCTTTGCAAAGCCATGTTGCTGCTGCTAATGCAAAAGCCCTTGGTCGACATCTTGTCAATGACCAAAGCACCAGCTCTAACATTTCTCTTCTGTCCATACGGCCCCCAAGGGGTATTTTGCTCAGGATCTCCACTCTCCACTTCCCAAACAGATCACTTCATTAGAATCTAGGGAGATTACTTGCAAAAATGAGTTTAATGCAGTTTTGCTTCATTTCACAGTATGACTCCTCCAACCCCCTGAGCTCTTCAGCATGTCACAATAAATATTATTCACTATATTAGCCGTCAGTAGAGCACGTAGAATACTAGTGGGCAGGGCACTGATAAGAAGCTAAATTACTGGGTTGTTTAAACATATCTTGGAACACCCAATCCATGAAGACTATGCTTTTCATCATATTATTTTGCAAGATAAAGAATTTTCAGCCATTTTGAATAACAGTCATTTTATACCAGGGGTCGGCAACATTCGGCACATGGCTCGCCAGGGTAAGGACCCTAGCGGGCCGGGCCAGTTTATTTACCTGCTGATGCGGCAGGTTTGGCCGATTGTGGCCCCCACTGGCCGCGGTTCGCCGTCCCGGGCCAATGGGGGCGGCGGGAAGCCGCGGCCAGCACATCCCTCGGCCCATGCCACTTCCCGCCACCCCCATTGGCCCGGGACGGCGAACCGCGGCCAGGGGGGGCCGCGATCGGCCAAACCTGCCACGTCAGCAGGTAAATAAACTGGCCCGGCCCGCTAGGGTACTTACCCTGGCGAGCCGCGCGCCGAACGTTGCCGACCCCTGTTTTATACATTCCAGGAAGAATTGTACAACCTATGGGGAACAAAGTAAAAATGTTTGTGGTAAATTAAAGCTGAATTGATTACATTTTTTTTACTACATATTAAGCCAACATGTGCTCCTTCTATGGAACATGTGTGTGAAAATTACCATGAGCTTTACACATCAATTTAGTTAAACTTCAAGTTACATGCACTTATGAGTACCGCAGTAATTACAGTGCTCAAAGGACATGTTGCAATGACCTTATCATTTGTCAGCAGGATACCACTGACTGCTGTCATGGAAAATTTATAACAACATCAGTGTTTCCCAGTTTTCTTAATGAATTGCAACAAACAATGGCCCTAGTATGTACAAACTGTTTAATACAGAACCAAGTGTGTTAGTGAGGAATTATGGGCAATCAGAAGCAGTATTGTTAAGAAACAAAACTATGCATATATCTGTCAAGAAATCCTGTAATCAGGGTCTCATCCTCATTGACTTTAATGCAGCTACAGTAATTTATTTTAGGCCCAGTCCTAAAATGAAATCAAAGGGGCAACTCTCCTTAAACTTGTATGAGAGTTTAAAAATGTAAATAAGATTAAAAAGAAAACACAACAAAACCGTTTTTAATTACGCGGGTGAAAGTGAAGGGGATAAAAAAATCAGGAAAAATTAAAATCAAATCAAAATGTCATTAAAAGTAATGGAGGAGATAAGAAGAGAGGGGGAAGACCATTCTGAAAGAGTCAGGAGGGGTAATAAAGGGGGAAGACAGACGGCAGAAACACACAACCCCAAAGTTTTGTGTGAACTTGAACAAGTCATTCTACCTCTTTGCCTCAGTTTACCAATCTGTCACATGGGGAGACTAGAGTAATAGTTACCTGCCTCACATGATCACTGAGGCCTAATTAATGTGTGTAAAGCTCTAGACCTAAAGGTAATAGTTAAAAGCAAAGCATTATTTCTATTCTTCATAGTTAGTATTAGCATCAGCATCTTTACTGTGATTATTTTTGGCGCATATTGGAATACATAGTTGTGATTTTACTTTTAGACAAAAACAGTTAAGTGTGGAGAGGCAATTATGTTGAAATCACTTAGAATAATGGACAAGGAGGAGGAAGTTCTAAAAAGGGTTGCATATTTTATTAAAACAAATGTAAAACAACGCAATGAGATTGTATCATGTTTTCTGTGACAAGATGTTTTCTGTGACAGACCATAAACACTACTATTAAATTTACTGTCCATGACAACGGTTCTAGGATCTAAAAACATTCACCCCTTATGGTATTTCTACATTTTGTTTCTCTTTGAAGCAGTTTCAATATTACCAATCCCAATAATTCAATTTAGGACCTCAAAAATCATGAGATTTATAAATAAATAAATGAATGTCGAGGGCTCATCGCTTTCTGAAAATCAGGTCCCTTTAAGATGTTTCATGTTGGTCACCCCCAAACTGAGACACCAAAGTCATTAGCCACTTTTGAAAATATAGGCCATTTTTTGGCTCAAGAAAATGGACTCTTGGAGAATTCCTTGCGCTTTGAGATTCTAAAATGAACATACAAAATATTATGACTCATTCATTATATTTATTATTGTTCCCTGCACTTAATAGTGGTGTAAATTCAGTGAGAACTCATGAGATTTCCAGTCCATGTTCCAACCCAAACCAGATGTTAAAGTGAAGTATAATTATTTGTTTGTTTGAAATTTGCTGAAGATTTTTGAATATGATCAAAGACCTTATGCTCAGGTCAAGTTCTGGGTGATCAACTGGCTGGTTCTTATTTAATCCACACCTTTTCACCCATACCAACTTTGTATCCAGATTTTGCAGATTTTTTTGGGTTCATTGCTGATCTGTGAGAGGTGCCTGGTAATTCTCATTTGTGTTTTAGGTGTTTCTGTGCTTTGTACTCTCACCTTTCATGCAGGCAATAGCAGAGCAGGGGTTGAGTAAATGGAGTATATTGTTGCAACAGCTATGATGTGGTCTACATTACTGATCTTTCCCCAGCCTTCCCAGCCAAACGCCGTTAGCCAGATACACCACAGCTGGACTCTGAGTCAAGGGTAAAAAACAGTCTGCTACGGGTGCTCTTTCTTTCTCAATGCAGAGAGAGTTCATGACTTGGGAGGGGCTGGCAGGGAAGAGAGGTTTTGTTTGGGGAGCATTGGTCAAGGAAGAGATCAAGTAAGAGACATGAGTGAAGAGGGGAAGGTAAGTCCTGTTTATAGGGGATTTCAGAGAGCAAAACGTAGCTGAGGTTTAAAGAACAAGGTGATGACTGTTCCTAGTTGTGAAAAATAATGTGGCTTTGTACTTTGATTTATAAACAGGCAGCTTGACTTAGTGTTGGTTCATTTGTATGGTAGTGTTCACGTTGTGTTGTCATTGATTACAGGTACATGGCATGTAAGGATAGTGGTAGAGGTTTAGAGAAATGCTGCAAAGCGTGCTGCTTATCAGAGATTAGATTCTGTCCCAAAGTATTCCCACAATTCATGTATTCATTTGACAGCCTAATCTTCTACAAGGATTTTGCTTTTACAAACAGGATGGATTGGGGGCTAGTAAATATCTATCTATGTTTAAACCTGCAACTAACGTTTCTTGTTCAGAAAATGGCATATATTTCTGGGGAGGTGACTGCTTGTGAGCTCCAATTTCTCATCCCTGGGCTTCAGCAGAAGCAATTTATAATGTTTTCGTAGCCCTCACCACCATGGCGAGACCTTTTGGCCTTTTAAAAAATGAGATTTAGATGCCTAAATAAATCTGATGTAAGTACAGTGCCCTTCTAAAGTTTGTAAAAGCAAGCCTACAGCACCTTGCTGCACATTACATAATGTAGTCATTAAATGTGGATTATCTTTGGAAGGCGAGGCAGAGATTAATGAGTCAAACTAAAATGATGAATTAGATGTGTGTCATGAGGTGCAGATGTAGGAAATAGAATCAGAGAAGCCAGAAATATTAAAATGAGATTAAGAGAGCCACCTCTATAAGGTAAGTAAAAAGTGTAGCTACCTAGTCCTATAAAGAAGAAAATGTTTGTATTGTACACATTAAACAAGCACAGTGTCTTTTTGTAGAGTCTCTCTGGCAACTGTTTTTCCATTTGCTCTTCTTTCTGCCTGCCTATGGCTTTGACCCAACCAAGTCATGGTGCTTCAAGAAAGACTAGAGGCAGCAACTCATCAGGCGCTTTTCTATATGCTCTTCCTGAGGCTCCGCATTTTGTGGTAGGAGATGGAAATGCCCCTCAATTTGTGAAGGTTGGCCGAGTCATATTTTACTGCTGCTAGCGTGTAGACCATCGCTCGCCCGCGCCGCTTCTCACCGCCCCCATTGGCCCGGGACGGCGAACCGCGGCCAGTGGGGGCAGCGATCAGCCAAACCTGCTGCGTCAGCAGGTAAATAAAACTGGCCCGGCCCGCCAGGGTGCTTACCCTGGCGAGCCGCGTGCCAAACGTTGCCGACCCCTGGTGTAGACATTGGGCAAACCTCACAGAATCCTGTTTTGTGACAAGCTTCCTGGGTTGTACAGGAGGCTTATGATTGTAAACCGTGTTTCAGGGGCAGTAAGTTGAATTCCTGTGCGGCTTTGAAGACGGTGAAAAGTTGTGATTCATTTTGAGCACATGAACATCTGGCCCTTCTTGTCTAAGTCTGGCCTCTTCTTCCAGCATGTGGGAGGAGAGTTTATAGTCTCATGTGAACTGCACTCTTCCACATTAAGGGCTTAATCCTGCCAAGGGAAGAGTTTTTCAAAATTGCTCAGCACCCAACATATGCCCAGGGTCTGAATATCTGGACCTTTATTTTGGTGCCTAAATGGAAACTGAGCTGCCTTGAAAATCTGGCCCTAAATGTATTTTTTCTAGCTAAAGGGAAGCCTGTACCATATATTGGGGATGCAATACTATTCCTTCCATACCCTGACACCGCAAAAGTGAGTCTAGCACATGTGGGTGGTTTGTATATGTCTGATTCTGTTAAAATGGCCTGATTTGCTGAGCTCAGACCAGAGGGAAGGGGGCCTTAAGCCTTTTGTGTTGCCTGTATTCTGACCCAGTCCATGTATTTGCCTGACTCCCCATGTGAGTTATGGCAGCTTCTGCCAGAATCACATGCAGGGTGGTGTGAGATTCCCTGAGATGTAAGCGGCATGTTGGTATAACTTCTGTACTGAAGAGGTTGCAAGTTAAAGTGTGGATCAGACGGAGACCAGGACTTCATTATAACTCTTCTTTCACTTTCCTCTTAGTCCTAGTCAGTACTGGAAAAGTTGTACTGGCTGGCTTTTTTTTAAATCCATTTAGTTAAATCTAATTAAACTGATGCACATCCCTAATATAGACACCAAACCAGTTTAATCCTTGTGGAAATCAGTTTGCTTGCCTTGGTAACTTGCTCTTTCTTAATGCACTTCTTTCCCCTGATCCCTTCAGCATGTGAGTTACATCATCTTGGATTACCTTACACTCCATTAGATATAATGGACCAAATACCAGAGGTGGTATGTGCAAATTGTCTGTGGGTAAATGAGGATGACTCTTAAGGAATATAGAGAGAGTCTAATTAGGTATAATGTCTAATTAGGTGTATTGGGAAGACCAAAAGAAGGTATGAATAAGACCAATTTAGACTTCATTTTGGGCTTATCTTGCTGAACTGACACCCACCTCTGAACTGAATGCAAGTGGTCTAAGTGGATTCAAGATCAAGCCAACCAAGTTCACCCATCCTTATTAATTATGGAATTTGCTGACTGCGGTTAGAATATTCTGTCCACTACAGAGTAATTCAATGACTGATTATTTCGTGTTCACTTCTTGCTAATTATTTCATGCTCACTACAGCAGGGCAACAGTTTTGCTATAATGAAGGTTAAGACCAACTTTCTGTTTTAAAACTTGACTCTACATGCTCTAAAATCTACATGGTTACTCAGATTGCCTTGAAATTTGCTATACCTCGTGGGGGCATGGGATTCTGTTAGTGATCTAAACTTGGAGCCCTTTGATTAAGGGATTCCTGAGATACAACTCCTGTCTCCCCAACCCCTCCAAAAAAAGCTTTTCTTAAAGTTGAATGAATCTAGCAATCTTTTTGCTCACAATAAAAATCAAAGCAGGGCTCAGATCATTGACACTAGTGTCTCAAATGCTTGAGGTTTACCCCAACAGAGTTCATGGCACCCACCAGCCCTTTGGGGAGAGGGGAGTCAAATTTAAAATGTTACTTCAAAAAGATTTTGTTTCTCCAGTTAGGTTCCTTGCAAGCCTCCTGTGCTTATTCTTGCTGTTAATGGATTATACTGAGCACGTGCAGAGAGTTTTCCAGATAGTCAGCCTCGCTCCACCTCTCAGGATGTGGGTGGCTCTGAAGAAATGCCACTCTTGTTGAATTTGGACACTGAGTTTAAATCCAATCCAGGGTAGAAATCTGAAGTAAAATAAATCAGGGTTATTGCTCCAATTGTGGGGGAGGGGCACTATTTTGGGGAAATGTTGTCTGAGTACAGCAGAACTGAGAAGGCACTGAAACTAATTTTTTGAAATAAATAAATAAATAAATTAATGGAGATATCCCATCTCCTAGAACTGGAAGGGACCTTGAAAGGTCATCGAGTCCAGCCCCCTGCCTTCACTAGCAGGACCAAGTACTGATTTTGCCCCAGATCCCTAAGTGGCCCCCTCAAGGATTGAACTCACAACCCTGGGTTTAGCAGGCCAATGCTCAAACCACTGAGCTATCCCTCCCCCAAAATGAGCAAATGCTTGCTGGGAGGGGAGGTCGATTTGGTGTGGAATGGGGGAGAGGGGTTGGGAACATGGGGGTGAGTGATTGGGGCATGCAGTCATCAACAGGTGTATGATTTCCACACCTCCCCTGCCCTCCTTCATGTGATCCAGGTTCTGGTGAGGGCTTGCCTAGCTTCGGTGGGGAACCCAAGTCCCTCTCCCTCTTCTTTCCCCCATGTGAGCTGAAACACTGAAAGCAGTGGAACAGTTTCAACAGGAGAGACTGAGAAAGCCGGGCCTTAACCACTGGGCTAAGGCTTATAAACCGGACACCAGCACCACCTCCTCTTGCTGTTTGTGTGGAGTGACACAGGCGCCTAACTCATTCTCACATGCAACAACTTGGGTGTCTAAACTCCCTGACCCAGGAGAGGGGATTCCCTGATAGGTGCTTAACTCTGGGAAAGGGGTGGGATGTAGCACACCCCTCTCATAAGCCTCTCCCATTGGCTAATCTTCCTGCCTACCTTACTGGTTTTTGAAGATCATGTTCTTAGGTGCCTGTCTCTCCCCAGTCACTTTATAAGGAGCCTAGATGCCTGACTCAGGAATCCTATTCCATTTTTTTCCCCTCTAGTTGCCTAAAAGTTAAGCATTGTTATGCTCTGCATTGCAATACCCAAGTCTCTTTGGATCCAAGCCTTAATATAAAAAAACAGATAATACTTTGAAACCTCCTTAAACATTCTCACATTTAACTTGCACTCTTCCACATGAAGTGCTCACTCCTGCAACGTGCACTGACCTGATCCAGCACAACATTTAAACGTGTGCATTCCTTTAAGCATGTGAATAGTCTAATCTCCACCACTGGTTCATGTAACAAGGCATGGCAATAACCCAGAAATTGTCAAGCACCTAGATATAGGAAGGGCTGATGGCACTACCAACTGCTGAAGTCAGTAGGATTATGCATGTGCTTAAAGTTAAGCAAATGCATAAGTGCTTTGCTGGATGGAGCCCAGAGTATTCAACACAATGCAAGCTTGGGCCCTAACTAGATTTCCCCCCCCCCCCATTTATTCACCATACCCCCTATTCTGTCCCAAGTCCATGGTTCTCCCCTTTATCCACATATAATTTACCATGCCATCTGTATGCAACCTTTGCTTAGGGAATAGAAAGCCAACACCACATGTGGTAGCAATGGCAACCTAAACATGGATAATTTCCCTACTGTTTTAGTTGTTCTAGTACTTGGATTATTGGAGAGTGGCAGGTGAGGTTTGCATCAGCATATGCAAGAGTGATCATTTCTGGCAGTAATAAAATATTATATTTAAACTTGTTTTTACTTTGTGTGGAAAAGTTAGGGCAAGACAATGTGTTGTGGCTGAATTCCATGATGTTTTGGAGTTGCTGACTGCATTTGTGTATCCTGAATTAAGGCTCTGCTTCACATGAAAACAGAACTATGCCTGAATAAGCAAATATTTCAGTTCCATTCTTCATGCATGGCGGTTTATGAACCTGACACAAGGCTCCATATTACAGCGACTCATGATCTGGTACTTATAACACAATAATATTAACTACAACAAAGGTACCAGCATATACAAGGTGTGTAGCCAAGTGGATAGGCGTAGGGTCCAGGAGACTGTTCTAGTCTTGGATCTGGAATTAACCTGCTGTATGACATTAGCCAAGCCCCTTAATCTTCCTGTGGCTCAGTTTCCCCATACGTAAAATAGGAATTATGAAATGACCCTTCCTATGTAAAATGCTTTGAGTTCCACAAATGAAACATGCTCTGTAAAGTATTATAAATAACACACTAAGTAAAGCCTACTATGGTAGAACCAAAATTATTAAGGGAGATCCTCTTTGCCATTAGAAGGGCTTCCTGGAAGTATAAGGTAGTCTGTCACATAAAACATTTGACTTTGGGTCACAAGCTTGTTCTTCAACTCCCTGGGAAGCAGAGGTTCTCCTTTAACATTGTATTTTAATAATTTTCATTGTGTATACTAATGACAACTGAGTAATTTGTTATGCCAAACACAGAAATTCTACTGGTGGAACACTGTCTATGCAATGAGTAGGGGTGTGATTTCCCCCCCCCCCCCCCGCATGTTTCTACATTTATGCTAGCTCTCACTGAGCTCACATGAGTATAAATAGCAGAGTAGCTACAATAATATGGGTAGAGTCTGCGAAGGCATGGCATCGCTTAGCTATACCCAGTACATACCTACTGGTTTCATGTAGTTGGCATGGCTTAGCTATGCTTCCGCTGCCTCTACCGGGCCACCACAGCTATTTTGTGATTTACTCATGTTAGCTCACTGAGAGCTAACACAAATATGCGTAAATGAGCAGGGGAATCCCACCCCCACTCTGTAGTGTAGGTGTAGCCTGAAGGATGGTGCACTTCAACAAGGCTGTGTGTGTTCCAAACAGAGGCTTAACGTAAATTAAACCCCAAATTAAAAAACCTAGAGAACCAAAAAAGTGCCACCTTGGCTAAACAACAAAGTAAAAGAGGTGGTGAGGGGCAAAAAGGCATCCTTTAAAAAGTGGAAGTTCAATCCTAGTGAGGAAAATAGAAAGGAGCGTAAAGTCTGGCAAATGAAGTGTAAAAATATCATTAGGAAGGCCAAAAAAGAATTTGAAGAACAGCTAGCCAAAGACTCAAAAAGTAATAGCAAATTTTGTTTAAGTACATCAGAAGCAGGAGGCCTGCTAAACAACCAGTGGGGCCACTGGACAATCAAGATGCTAAAGGAACACTCAAGGATGATAAGGCCATTGTGGAGAAACTAAATGAATTCTTTGCATTAGTCTTCACAGCTGAGGATGTGAGGGAGATTCCCAAACCTGAGCCATTCTTTTTAGGTGACAAATCTGAGGAACTGTCCCAGATTGAGGTGTCATTAGAGGAGGTTTTGGAACAAATTGATAAACTAACCAGTAATATGTCACCTGGACCAGATGGTATTCACCCAAAAGTTCTGAAGGAACTCAAATGTGAAATTGCAGAACTACTAACTGTAGTCTGTAACCTATCATTTTAAATCCGCTTCTGTACCAAATGACTGGAGGACAGCTAAAGTGACACCAATTTTTAGAAAGGGCTCCAGAGGTGATCCTGGCAATTACAGGCTGGTAAGCCTGACTTCAGTACCGGGAAAACTGGTAGAAATAATAGTAAAAAAACAAAATTGTCAGACACATCAATGAACGTAATTTGTTGGGGAAGAGTCAACATGGTTTTTGTAAAGGGAAATCATGCCTCACCAATCTACTGGAACTCTTTCAGGGGGTCAATAAGCATGTGGACAAGGGGGATCCAGTGGATATGGTATACTTAGATTTTCAGAAGAGCCTTTGTCAAGCTCCCTCACCAAAGGCTCTTAAGCAAAGTAAGCAGTCATGGGATAAGAGGGAAGGTCCTCTCGTGGATTGGTAACTAGTTAAAAGATAGGAAATAAAGGATAGGAATAAATGGTCAGTTTTCAAAATGGAGAGAGGTAAATAGTGGTGTCCCCCAGGGGTCTGTACTGGGCTCAGTCCCATTCAAAATATTCATAAATGATCGGGGGAAAAGGGGTAAATAGTGAGGTGGCAAAATTTGCAGATGATACAGAACTACTCAAGATGGTTAAATCCCAGGCAGACTGCAAAGAGCTACAAAAGGATCTCTCAAAACTGGGTGACTGGGCAATGAAATGGCAGATGAAATTCAATGTTAATAAATCCAAATTAATGCATATTGGAAAACACAATCCCAACTATACATATAAAATGAGGGGATCTAAGTTAGCTGTTACCACTCAGGAAAGAGACCTTAGAGTCCTTGTGGATAGTTCTCTGAGAACATCCACTCAATGTGCAGCAGCAGTCAAAAAAGTGAACAGAATGTTGGGAATCATTAAGAAAGGGATAGATAAGACAGAAAATATTATATTGCCTCTATATAAACCTATGGTATGCCCACATATTGAATACTGCATACAAATGTGGTGGCCCCATCTCAAAAAAGATATATTGGAATTTGAAAAGGTTTAGAAAAGGGCAACAAAAATGATTAATGGGATGGAATCAATATGAAAGATTAATATGACTGGGACTTTTCAGCTTGGAAAAGAGAAGACTAAGGGGGATATGATAGAGGTCTACAAAATCATGACTTGTTGGAGGAAATAAACAAGGACGTGTTTACTGTTTCTCATAACACAAGAACTAGGGGTCACCAAATGAAATTAATAGGCAGCAGATTTAAAACAGAGTATTTCTTCACATAATGCACAGTCAACCTGTGGAACTCTTTGCCAGAGGATGTTATGAAAGCCAAGACTATAACGGGGTACAAAAAAGAACTCGATAAATTCATGGAGAATAGGTCTATCAATGGCTATTAGCCAGGATGGGCAGGAATTGTGTCCCTACCCTCGTTAGCCAGACGTTGGGAATGAATGACAGGGAATGGATCACTTGATTACTCGATCTGTTCATTCCCTCTGGGGCACCTGGCATTGGCCTCTGTCGGAAGACAGGATACTGGGCTAGATGGATCTTTGGTCTGACCCAGTACGGCCATTCTTATGAACAGTATAAGATGTTTGCAAAGAAATGTGGAATCAGGTGATACTCACCTGGCTTTCAGTTTTCAGAACTTGTCCCAGATCTGTTAAGTTTTTAGGGGCCGTTTGGCAGCACCTCAGCTAACTTATTTTAGCAGGGGGTGGGAAGGGAAGCTATGCTCGTAGGTTGTATGAACTTTGAGGAGTCCAGATGTCTTCACCCTGTTAGTTTCATCTCTGCTAGAAATGGACATGATCTGAAAAACTGTCTGGATCCAGATATAGAACCCAGCAGGCTCTGGGCTACATTGCAGGTCTTTGGACAGAAGTTCTACAGTGAGCGGGGCAGCTGTGAAATTTGTATTGAGATCTGGATTTGGAACTCTCTTTCCCCCCACCCCCCAAAGTCTAGGTGTTCAAATTCAGGTTTTGGGGCTTGCCCCAATATAATTTAATTATTGTATTGCAATTGTGCCCAGAGACCCCAACTGAGATCAGAACTTCACTACATTGTATATACACGTCGTAAGAGACCTCTAGGTACTGTTGTAATACAATAATAATAATGAAAACTTGGATTTGAACTCCCAAACTTTTGGATGGGGGGCGGGAGAGTTCTAAATCCAGCTCTTGAAGCAAGTTTCCCAGCTGTCCCTCTCATTATACAACTGCTTTAGAGATTAGCCTAAATACACAAAGGCAGGCAAATGGGAGAGAGAGTGTCTCCATTTTACAGATGGGAAACCGTCTCACTGTGCCTCAAAGTGACTTATTTATACTGAAGAAATGAATCCCACAGCAGGTTGTCCTCCCATGAGTAACTATTTGTGTCCCTCTGTCGTCTTGGGTCTGTCACACTTTGAGTCCCACATTTGGGCCTCGGCCATCTGAGAGGTATGATTGCAAGTTTGTCAGCAAGATCCTGATCCTGCCATAGAACTTTCCATGCACCTTACAGGCCTTAGGAAAACCTCCTCCAACACCCAGGTACTGTGTTATTAGACCTTTTCCTGGTGGGCATATTGAGAGACCGAGGGCCACAGCTTGCTTTCTCTCATACCAGTTTATATGTTGAGTAACTTCACTGTCTCCAGAGCATAATTTGGCCCTGGAAGTTTAATTGACATGGGAGGATTTGATCCCAGGAACCCTGACTCTCTGTTTCTTGTTCTATGATTTTATTCAAGCCTTATAGTGCCTTAGTCCCTAACCATCAGCTTAGTTTTACTGAGTCTCATGTTAAATGCTGTATTCCAGCCCAGTGAATATAAAATTCTAGTGCTGTTACTGTCCTTGCTTGTATGGAATATTAACACATTCCTCCTATTGCTTTGCTTAGAAGAAAATATATGAACTAAAATTAAACACAATTGAGCAAGTGTTTTCAAGGCCCTGAGCTCTTCAGCTCCAGGTAGTACAGTTGAGATCAATGTCTTGTTGCCCAGTATCTCTTCAAATGTCTCTCTTAATGGAAACCAGGAGTGATGTATATCACCATAACAACACAATAGACAATAGTTATATGCAGCAACATAAGTATTGCTACAGCCTTTCTTGCAGTGGCTAAATTTCCCAAGAAGGACAATGCACATCCTTGAACAAACCTAAGTACAAGAGGCTTAATAAAGGACATACCCACAAACATACAATAGGCCGTCAATTCTAGTGTCCTCAGATCATGAGAGATGCTGAGCATGTTTTGAGCACCAGCCAAACTATTCAAGTGAATGGAATCATGGGTAATTTAGCCCAGATCCACAAAGGTAGCTAACTACCCAAATCCCTGTTTTAGGCACCACTACAATCCACAAAAATCCTGCTCGCTTGCTGCCTAAATTCACTCAGTGCTTTCATTGTCACTGTGAAAGTTCCCTAGGCACGTCCAATGTGATCCTCAAACCAGGGGAGATAGGTGAAGAAACACCTGTAGGGCCTGATCCGGTAGGTATACTCTGAGCATACCTACCAGGTGCCTACTGAAACACACCTACCAGATCAGGTACCACTCAAAATTCAGCCAGAAAAGGAGGAAGTGGTGGTGCCTCTCTTAGCTCAGTGGTTAGAGGGGTGTGGTGTGATGGTTCGTTGGGGTTTTTTTTTGGTTTTTTTTTTTTTGAGAGAGAGAGAGAGAGAGAGAGAGAGAGACATAGGAGACTCATGTTCCAGGTTCAATGTTCCCCTTTCCCTGATGGGACTGGGGTCTCCCACCTCTCAAAGTGCTCTCACTATGGGGCTAAAAGATATCCACCATCATCTTCCCCCTCTTCTGCCATCTTGCAAGTATGGCTTAGGAGCTTAAGCCGCCTGAGTCCAAGGGTGTGGGGTCCTGGCTGTGTATCACAAGCAGAGATGAGTGGCTCCCTGCAGACAGGGCCTATCTCTGTGACAAGGACAGAGGACACACCCCTCTCCTTGGCAACTCCCATTGGCTTGTTTAGGGGGCTGCCCACCTAGTATGCTGGCTTGTGTGGATCCCATCCTTTGGTGTCTGTCTCTCCCCATTTGTTGTACTGGGAGCTTAGGCACCAAGTAGGTTTTGTGAATTGGTTTTGTGAATCCCACTGTGCCATGGATTTGTTGCTGCTGTTACAAGAAGTCCCTTTGTGGATCCAGGCCTTGGTATCTCAAGATTGGGCCCATCATGATTGCAAGGTATATAGTAGCAGCTGGATTTTATATAAACTTTACTGCGGTCATAATGAAGACCTAAATCTTTGCCAATGCTTTTGATGGATTGGCACCTTAGTGAAACACTTAAGCACCTGCATAACTTTAAGCATGGGAGTAGTCCAGTGGGATTTCTAAGGTACTTAGTTATGTATGTGCTTTAGTGCTGGATCAGAACCTAAACTGGATTCCGTATAATCCCCCTTTAAAAAGTAAATGTAAATTCTCCCAGTTAAGGTATTTAATTATACTGTAATTTAATTAACAGTATTAATAAAACAGACCCTAGGTAGTGCACATTCGCTCCCAAATGACAGTTATGAAGCAGCACGAAGCGCAGGTCCTGTAATTAATTCAAGGACACAATGCAACTTCAGTCATTGGGGATGTGATAGCAATGAAAGAATGTCCTTCAGAATTCCCTATATTTCCAGTGTGGCTGATGGAAGGAGAGATTCAGGGGTATTTGCAACGGAGGCATTCAGATTTGCTTTTCTTTGCATAATGACAGGGACTAGGAGGTCTAGGTGTTTGAGACACCACCACCGACTCCCAAGTGACAGAGGACTTTCTTCCCTTTTGAAAAATCTGACACATTTCTCCCACAAAGAGGGAAGAGATTAGCCGGAGGACTCAAAGCCTGCTGTGGATGATAGACAAGGCTGTTGGCTGTCAACTTACTATTGTAAATAAGAAAACGTAAAGTGAATGGGAAAACCTTACATTAGGGAGAACAGTAAATGGACTGACTTTTTTGGAGGCGGTGCTGAGCATCTGCCTCTTATCTTGAAATCCATGAGAATTGCAGGAGTCAGCATCTCTGAAAATCGGGCCATAAATAGAAAAGGCCCTAATCTGCTCTGAACAAACCTCTCACCAATTTGTGTGGGCAGGGTGGGGGGAGGAGGAGGAGATGTGGGCCACTGCTGCAGAGAAATGGAGGAAGAAATTAAATTGAAATAAGCAATTAAGATCATACATGGTAGTTGATGTTCCTGACAGCTTATTAGCAATCATTGATTCTTGGTCAAGCAAGGATTGTCTCCTCTCAGACTCTTCCCCTTCTTTGTAATGTATTCATGCATAGATCAAAATCCACGGTGTATGAATCGGGTGGAGGAGGTCAGCTGGGATTCATTCAGTGATTTCCCCCACCCGCTTCCACCCCTCCGAAACATCACAATATTCTGCACCTCTCTTAGCATCTTGAACTCTAGGGGCTTGCAGCACTTTACAAATAGGAGAGCGGATATCCTGTTGCATGCTTTTAAAGAGGATCGTTGGTCCTCCTCTTGCAAAGTGGTTAGGTCTGAGCTGAAATGTAGTTGCATCATCTTCAGCCAAAAGAAAAGAAAATCCTCATGTCAAAGGAGGAGGGAGAAAGAAGATTTGTAAAGCCACCTGCTTCTGCCACTTCTGGGACTGGTCAGACGAGTGCTTCTTTGTGAAAGGGCCAATAAATGCCCCATCTATCCATACAGTCCATTCTTAGAACTACAGGCCTCAGTAGGGTTAAGTGCTTTAGCATGTGCTTAACTTCAAACCTGTGAGTAGCCTCCCTAAAATGAAAGGGACTGCTAATGTGCTTAAAGTGAAGCAACTCTTGCTTATGTGTTTTGTTGGAGCAGGGCCAAGAGTTTTCAAATACTGGGGATCAGGCCCAGTATCAGTTCCTTCAAAATACAAGGAATATTAGTAGCTGATTGAAAATGTAAAAATGAGCTACTGCCTGTGATGCAGTTACATCATAAAAGCCTAGTTCCAAACCAGCCACTGGGAGATATAAACACACAGGATATTCGAAATTGTTCAGTTGCTACCACTGCACAGCAATAACAATTCTTAGGAGATACAAGTGATCACAAGAATCAGTAATGCCCTCAAGAAATCAGACTACTTGGACTATGGTGTAGTAAACAGGAAGATGCTGGTCAATATAAATAAATACAAATAGCTACCAGCTGTTAACCAAATGGCTCTTTTCTCCACACTTGTGGCTATGATGTGGATTACTGGAAAATTGTATCAGGAGGTTTGTGTTCTTAGGCAGAGACCATCTAGAGCCTACTTCATGACAGGTGACTGGAAGGGCAGTAATAGTCTTTATACTGTGTCTACAATATTTGGTTGAGATCCTGCAACATGCCAACCAATAGTTTTCAATGAAAGTCAGGGAGTTCAGTGTCTCTGGCCCTCTGCAACGCACTTAGTGGACTACATTTTCAGATGGCCTTATCCTGGCATCTAATTTTGATATGTCAACGTTATATATGTTTTTATGTGCATTACCAGGTTTGCCCCTGGGCACCTAATCACCCAGTTGACACAAGCCAAAGCTTGCATGTACACACGGTTTTGCCTGTGCTAACTTAGGCCACTTTTTATTCCTTTGCCCAATTTGTAAAGTCTACATCAGTCATCAAACTGTCTGTAATTGGCAAGGATATCCCAGATAGTACCCAGAACATACTTTTGCCTTTGGGACATGTTAAAATTAACCTTCCTCTGCCATTCAAATGAGACACCACACAGTCCTGCTTTAATTGGGCCAGATGTTTCAAAGTAGCAATAGAGGTTCTGACTAAGCAGCATGATTTAGATGACAATGTAATCCTAGCTTCCGTACTGCCAAGTCAATTCAGATGCTGCACGTCCATCATACCATGCTGTAGCTTGTCAGCAGAGCACACGAATGAGAGTAGAACTCTGAAAGAAAAACAGAACCTTTTTGGCCAGAAGTATTACATGCTATACTTTTACAGACATGAGGCCAGACCCTCAACTGCTACAAACTGGAGTAGATCCATTGACTTCAGCAGAACATTGCCAATTTACACCAGCTGAGGATCTGGCTCGTGAATTTCTGATCTGGCCTATGGAAAGGCTGAAAATGAAAGTCCCCAAAACTACAGTTAGTGTCTCAATTTTTCCATGATATGATGCCAGAATGCTCCGGACAAATGGTGTAAGCATTATTTGCAAGGTTTTATTATCTAATTCACTTGAAATATTGCATGACAAGTGTCATGAATCTGGCAAAGATCACGTATAACCATGGGGCTCCAATTCAGAAAAGCACTTAAGCTCACACTTAAGTCCTTTTGACTTGAATGGGATTTAAGGATGTGCTTAAGTACTTTCTTGAAATGGGGCCAAACTGACCCAGTTTCTTTCCTCTAACAAGTCCTCCATGTCTTTCCCCTAACCTCCACTGGCCCTGGGGCAGAAAGACAAGGAGACTGCACCATCTAGGCTTGATGGAAAGCACCACAAAAGTGAGTGTCTTGATCAAACTGAGGACACTACAGCCCCCAAGCCTCCCAATCACTCATACCGGAGGTTTGGGGGTTGCTCTTAAAGATTTCAAGCTGAATTTTTAACTGATGTAGATACATCCAGGAGCTTGGCAATGGGTAGATGTTACTGTCTTTTTGGACTGAAGCTCTTCAGGGACGAGATTGTCACTTATTACCCATTTTACTTATTTGTATTATTATTTTAAACCCATCACCAGTACTGACACTAACGGGGAACTGTAACCCAGTGGGTAGAATCAACAGCTGAAGGAAAATACAGTTCCAGGCACAGGTCTCTCCATATCCCTTTCAGTTCTGGGTCCTAACTTCTCAGCCTGCCTAGCTCTATCCAGTTGGGAGAGGGTGAATACAGCCTTCTCCTAGGGTAGCCTCTTTAACACCAGTTTCCCCTTCCCTTTCATAACCTCACCCAGATCAGACAGGAATCCAGGAACCCCCGACATTCCCAAGTGCCCTAATACCTTGTAACAGCATCATTTGCGGGCAATATCAGTAGAACACCCAGAGACTGAATGGCTACAGAAATGGCAATACTCATTCAATCCTGGAGATGAGTTCCCAGTGCTGTATTAACTTGGAGGAACCATCTACTGCTGCTGTCTGTGTTCTGTAGCTATTTATCTGCGGAGAAAGAGAAATATGTCAATCTGGTATCTTTCACAAGCACTAAATTGGAAGAACAAAATTAGAGCTCAACAATGGGTGTATTTTGGGGGGGGAGAGAAGGGGAGTTGGCTGGAAATGTGTGTAAAATGTTCCTACCTAAACATTTATCTGGCTTGGCCAAATAAAGACACCTCACCCATACTTGATGGGGATCACATCCTGAAAGAGATCTTTTCCCAAACCACCTCTTCTGGCCTTCAAATAACCCTCCTACTTCACTAAACTCATCATTAGAAGCAAGTCTCCCCCGCCCCCCCCCCCCCCCACACACACACAGAGATCAGGGCATGCCAATCCAAAATGGCTCCTGTCCATGCCAGAACTGATGCAAAACCTGCAGACATATCTCCACTGCTATGATGATCAACACCCCACTCAAGATCCATGGGTCCTTCACATGCTTATCACAACATGGGGTGTACCTCATCCCGTGCATCAAATAAATGCCCCCAACAGCTATGTGGGTGAAACCAGACAATTACTACTCTCAAAAACTCTGACAGAAAAATAAGACAAAAACACTATCACCCAGGGGCCAATACTTTTCACAAAGTGATTGCTCCATATCTGACTTCTCAGCCTTCATCCTCAAAGGAAAGTTGCACAACAACTTCAAAAGACAAGCTTGGGAACTCAAATGCATAACTTCGCTAGACACTGAGAACCATGGACTAAACAGCCACTGATTTGTAATATGCTATTGCCTGATGACCCCTTAATAACCCGGTGGTGGTGGTGGTGGTCATGCACCCTTGTAGTGCCCTTTTGCACTGATGGCGGATGTTGCCACTATCTTCCATTTCACTGCCTCCTGCTGTCTACCTGCCTTGGACTCTCTATCTTCTGTGTCTCAGCCCTCCAGCCAAGTCATAACGTTCAAACCCCCTCTAGGGTATCACTGACAAGTCCAAATGAAAATCTGGATAATTATCCTGTCCCCCTGGGCTACCAAAGTCCTCTCCTTGTACTTGCACAAATCTGAACTCTGGGCTTCCCTTATAAGAGCCTGTGCTGCCCAAATTATCTCTGGGGTTCTCTCAGCCAGTGAGACTTGTCATCTCTGCAGTCTCCTCCTTAACTGAGCTCCTTCCGCCCAATAATTGGGGCTTAGCTCTGCCCCCTTTGGCCGGGGCAGCTAGATACTCACTCCCCAGGTACAGAAAACTACTAGCTGGGTGCATTCATTAGCCTTGCAGATGATTGGGGGTGGTTAAGCCCCATTATAAGCTCACTTCATTTTAAGTGGCCTCGTGCAGCATGTGTGAACCCCTTATGCTTAACAATCTGTCCCAATCAGTGTTTGGTTCAAACATTCTGGTTACCTTTTCCAGACCTCTTTAGGTGTGGGAAGCTTGAAAGCTTGTCCCTTCCATCAATAGCAGGTGGTCCAATAAAAGATGTTACCCCACCTCCCTTGTCTCTCCCACTATCCCAGACAGTAGCTACTTTGTAATAGTAGTCTTGCTTCTTCCCATGTTAACATATCACACCTTTGCAAAATAGCTAGACAGGCAGGCACTAAATCATCTAAGGAATCCGAGAAACTTCTTAGATATTTGGTCATACCGCAGCCATATGTCAGGGCTAAAGTCAACTTCTCATTCAGCCCAATTTATATTTTGTTGTTCGAGGGAAATGGAAACTATTTAAAGGGGCCTACTGTGGGTAATTTTATCATAGTTACTCCAGCAGCTTCCACGGTCAGAATTTGCAGCACAGTGATAGCGTGGAAGAGGCAAATTTCATTCATGCTGAGTTGCAGATGCCTTTTATTTTCATCCAGACAGAAGCAAGAATTATAATGTTAGCTGACCAAGCATGTGTGTGCCTGGAGTAATGGCATGAATAATTGCCAAGCGTGCACACACAATTGTTCCTCCCATGGAGTTTAGGGCCAGAAGGGACCATCCAAGTATCTAGTCTGACTTTCTGAATGTCACAGAGCTCCAAGACTACCCAGCACCCCCACACCACTGAAATACTACAAGTCTACAATTCTGTTGGTATGTGCCACAGACAGAGAATGGGGTGGGGGTGACTGAGGTATACCTCTACAATGGTATTAAAAGCATTGTTTACTAGCACCATTGCACCACACCCCAGGAAGCACTGCTGACTAAGAAAATAGAGATTAGCCAACAATGGATGCTATGGCCAGAGAATTCCTTGGCACTGCTAGTCCGTCACTTGAAAAAGAACAGCAGCAGATGGGGATTTTGTGGAATTGCCACAAGCTAAACTCTGTTACAAATGCTTAAGAACATCCCACCCTGTAGGAGCAATAATGTCACTAATTATCTTAGTGTGGCACTGCACGTCTGACTCCATTAACTACGGGAAGGATGAAAGAAGTAAACTGCTTTTAAGGCCAAATTGTAAGAGCAAATCCTATTGCCTGTTGAAAGTAAAGGGAATTGCAGGTGCTTAGCTGGTATTCAGCACCTCAGAGTATTTAGCCTTTAACATAGTGTATTGTTTCATTCAAAGGGACATTGAGCTGTACAAAAGCTATTAAAGACTATGAGCCTGATTCTCCATTTCCATTTTTCACAAGGGAGGTGGGGAGGGCAGAGCGAGGGAGGACAAATTTCACGTAGTTCTAGCTCCCAAAATGAAATGGCATCATTTTTTATACCCGTTTTTGCCTTCAGTTTGTCCTGGGGTAAACAACTGCATTTTATTTATGGCAAGAGAGAATCAGATTCTGTCTTGTTTGCAGTTGGTGTCTTAATGTGACTTCCTCATCCTAGCATACAAGATTTTCCTTCACGGATAAAACCCTTGTAAAATACTGTCATTGCACTGCTTTCAATAAGAGTAAATGCTTATAAGGTACAACATACTGTTGTAAGCTATTATGTTGATCCTGCAAGTTATTAAGGGTTCTCAGGTGCAGAAGGATGTGATGGCCCTCCAAACTTCTCCACAGGCACTCAACACTTGCATGGTTGGACCTTTGTCGTCTGTGTTTCAGAGGTGCTGAGCATCCAAAATTCCCGTTGACCCATGATCCCCACCTCTGAAGATTGTGTCCTTAGTCCTTAAACCACTCTGGTGCTTTTTAACACACCTGTCTCCCTTTCAGAAGAATAACAGGAAAATAACATTTCCAAGCCTGTATTTTGTGTTGCTTGGTGCAATCACTCTGATTTTAATGGGACTGCACATGGTTTAAGTCTGTGTAGGATCTGCCTGCTGTCTCATGACATTAGTATTGTGAAAATTACATCTCAAAAATAATGCTACAGTTGCTAAGATACTTTCACTTCGAACTCCTGTTTTCAGTGACTTGTAATTATACTGCTCTCAAAGTTATTCTTTGGGATGAATTTTCATTTGCTTGGTCTCAACTGATTTACTTTGGAAAGTTTGATAGCTCAAAACCAGCTGAATGGATTTTTATGGCACATGAATGTGGGAGTTAAATGTATTTTTCAGCTGTTTAGAAATGTTGGCACTTCTTGTGCTCAGATAATACAAACTGCTTTCTTTTAAAGCACTAAGCTAGGCATGAGAAATCCATACTTTGCCTCATTGGAAGAAGCTGGCCTTTTTTTTTTAAGTTACAGAAACTCAAAGCGTTTTGTGTGAACCTGCAAGTATGTTCGTTGCATAAGTTTCAAAAAGATGCACCAAAAGTGGAGACATTGAGAGCTTCCGTCTATGTGCTTTGAGGAGTGGAGTCCTTTTATTTTTGCTTCTATGGCCAAGACTTTCAAAAGTGACTCAAGTTGGGTGCACAACTTGAGACATCTAGGAGAGGCCTGATTTTTCTTTTTTTAACATCAATGTCCATTTTTATGTGCCAAGTTGGGCATAAAAAAATCCACAGAGGCACTGCTGTCTTTGACCAGCTTCATCCAAGTCTCTGTCCTGTATAGGAATATTGATCTTCTTCTTAGGGTAAGCACTGCTTAACACCCACATCTTGTAATCATGACAGTGACCTTCTGGAATAGAATCAGAACCTTTTGCTCAGATGTGCTTTGGGGAAGTGCTTCCCCTTCTTCTCAAACCTCAGGCAGGTCCTAGACTCTCCCCATAATTCTCACTCTCTCAGGCTCTGGATTTTTTGAGCATATCGTGCCCTTTCCATACTCTATGGATAACCTTCTATCCCCATTGAAATTAATGACAAAACTCATTGACTTCGTGAGGGCTGGAGTTTTACTGTAAGAATCATAGAATTTCTAGGAAGGAAGAGACCACACAATGGCCCTTTCCTCCAACTCCAGCTTCAGCAAAACCTGTAGGGGGATAAGAGAAGACTGCATGGTCCACTCTGAATTGAAGTCCTCTTTGGGTGAGGGAGTCTTGTTGAAGAAGCTTGGTGAAGGCAATCATCATCCCCTCTATCTGGCTGCTGCTGTTCAGTTCAAGCTTAATGTTGCTTTCTCTTGAGTTCTGTCCCATCATGCCCTAAGATCCATCCTTTCCTTCCTGCCCATGAGCTCATAGACAATGTCTCAAATAGTTTCGCTCATCAAAGGTTATGGAACTGCTGATGATTCCTGGTTATACTGAAATGGGACCCTGACAAACATGCTTTATTATTCACTTTTATTCATTTATTATTTGTATTGCAGTAGCTTCCAAAGAACTCTATCAGAATCGGGGCCCCATTCTGCTAGGTATTATATAGGAAGACAAGCACCTCTCTCCAGAGGTACTGAAAGCTAAGAAGCCATATAGATGGCTGACAAATGTTAAAAGGCTAATACATCAGATAGGGATATTTCTGATGTCTAGAAAAACACTGTGGCACTTTGGAAAGCCTTCGCTTCTCTCTCTCTCTCTCTCTCTCTCTCTCTCTCCTCTTTTTTTTCCCACTGATGAAAAATTCCTGCAGTTTTAACCATTCGCTGACACTACTAACCCATCACCTTGCAATGAGAAGCTACCAGTTTCTTTTTGTAACCAATCGTCAAAGATTACAGAAGTAGCTTTTAAGAGAGGGCATCCTGTCAGTCCAGGTAGGTGTGTAAAATAAATCTATAATACAAACTACAATTTAGATTAGGAGAAGAAGTGCATGTGTCAAGAAATACCTCCAGTCTACAGATGTGTTGAGAGAAGCACAAAATTCCCATTTCATTCAGTTCCCTAGAAATAAAAGGCCTGATTCTACTTTTAACCCCCTATGGCACCTGTCTATTATGGTGCTGAGCGTATTCTATCCTTGGAAATACATGCAACCCTAGTACAGAACATAACTAAATCAACTCTCTGAACAAATATTCCAAATCAACTCTCTAACAAGGTAGGGTTCTCTACTACTTATGGGGGGGGGGGGGGAAGCAAAGACATTAATTTATATTCTGATCCAAGATTTTATGACTGCAGTCACTAGCCTTTCTAGCTATAGAAATAACACGAACATTGTGGGAATAACTCTTCTTTTAACAAGGGCCGTGTCTTAAAATCTAAGCTGTGTGATTAAATTATGTTTTTAAATATATTGCTTGCCAATGTATACCTTCAGTCTGCAAAAAAGAAGAAGAAAAAAGAAAGCTTAATCATATTTTTTAATTTCTTGCCCTAATTTACTTACACATGCTTCTCCTAAGCAACCTATAATTTGAATATTTTGGTCACTAGAGAGGAAATCTGATCTTCAACCAACTCATTATAACATGGCAAGACTCCAGATACTGACAGAATCCTAAATAAATTTTATATTACTTGTTCTAGAATATGCTTCAGGATTCATTGCAGGAATTGCTTACTCAGCACTTAAATTAGTATGCAGTGCCTCTCTATTGTATTCAACAGCTTAATTAACTTGTGCATTTAAGAGTTGGACTGACCCATTTACCTTCTACTGTTTCATACATTTTGCTGAAAGACTGGTTCCTTGATGAGACAGAGAAAAATGAGAACAAGGAATCCACGTAGTCATTTGCAACTTGGGTTGAGTGTTGGGTGGTGTTTGTGGCCTGTGGTATACAAGATGACTTGGCAGTCCCTTCTGACCTTATACTCGGACTCTTCTACATCTTTAGGCATTTTTCTAATCTGTTTAGTAGGTAACAAACTACTATATATGAGAGCAAGAGAATACATGATGGTGTTGTGGAGTATATCAATTTTTACAGCATACGTTTGTGAGGGCTTTTACATGCTGAGATTTTCTTTTGTATACATCAGATGCAAACTATTTTTTAAAAATGATTCCCAATCTTGGGAAAACTTAATCAGGGAAAACTTGCTGTGAGCTCAGTGGGTATTTTTCTGCAGCAGGATTGGACCCAAAAATGTGATCACACATATATTAAAAGAGGAGAAGGAAGCACTCAGCACCTGAAAGGAACAGACCTTCTATAAAGTTAGGAGTCAATTCACAATATCTGACTAATTCTGAGAGCTGCTGAGAACCCTCAGCAAACAGAAAAGTCAGGAGCAGTACAGGTATATTAGCCCTGAGAACAAGCTGAAAGATTCACTTATGTGCACTCACAAGTATGTTTATCTTCTATATAGCAGGCTAACGCTAATATGGTCAATGAATTTGGCCCCAATACATAGTGCAAGCCAAAACTGTGGCAGCAATTTGCATCTTTTATGTTCCAAATCTCTCCAGTTTGCATGATTCAAAATGTTATAAGCGACAAGAAATTCTTTCTACTCTCCATATTCTTCTTTAAAAAAAAATAAATAAAAATCTGTGGATTATTAGCACATGTAAACCTTGACTTCATTGGAACAATGGCTACTTAAACCATCAGAGAATCCAACCATATGTGTCTTTGAATTTTATCTGCAGGCAGAAGTAGAAGACAGTTGCTTATCTTAGCTGCATCATACATGGCAAGAGGTAGAGGACAATAAGCAAAAGCATCAACACTATCTAAACTAAATGATCAAGTTATCACTTACACTGGGATTTGAAGCTTGACTCTTAGAGATGGAAGCAACCCTAGAAAGATTCACGTATCTTTAATAATCCATCCTGTCTTTCTTGCTATCATTCTTGTGAAGATGGAGCCTCTGGTACTCAGATGTTTGGCTACTCTCTTGATACTCTCATTTCTACTGCTTTCTAGAGGTTATGCTTTTAGGATGGAAGTCATAGTGGAGGGTCAGTGGGTTTCAGTAGGATAACTGAAGAAATGAGTATTAGCGGAATAGCAAAGATATAAAACATGAATGAATGGAAAATGAAGAAGTTTGCCTCAATGGATCCTATCAGTGTAAGGGAATCTTCTACATTGCACGACACCTGTGGTTGGCCCATGTCAGCTGACCTGGAATTTAATTGCAGCTCTGGAGCCCTCCCACCCCGCAGGTTCCTAGAGCCTTCACTCCAGTCCAAGCCTCAGCGTCTACCCTGTAAGTAGCGCCTTAGTCCCACCAGCCCAGGTTTTTAATTGCAATGCAGACATACCCTCCAGGTCTAATCAAGTGCCCAGTGAAACTTGTATAAGAACCCCCATTGTCTTTACTGGGTGCTGGATTGGTCCTGCTGACATCTCAAGAAAACAAGATGCTTTGGAATCTTTCCCTAGAGACGTGGCATCCTGGGTGAGACCTGTATCTCGTTCTCAAGATGGGCAGTACCAGCTGCTTCAGAGGAAGGTGCTTACAAGCAACCCTGCAGTAGACCATAATGGGACAACCTGCTCCATGGATTGTCTTCCTACACTTGAATAGCTAGAGGTTGGCATATGGCCTGAAACAGTGGGGCTTGATTATTTCCTAAATAAAATGGAGGAATTTCAGCTAGGTGAGCAGGAAAGATGTGCAGAGAAATCATTGCCAAGCAGGACCAAAATAGGCAACATTGTTGAACAGATTAGGCCATCATTACTGTAACAGAGTTAATTAGCTTCATTGTAACATTACTGCTGCCTTTACTATGCGTTTCCAGCACAGTCCAGACATTGAATTGGGATATAAGATCTGAAGTTATGGCATGACTTCACTGTGAACAATTGCCTACCTAGGCAAATCTGACTGTGAAAGAAGATGGATGGTGCCTGGTAAAATTGGAAATTGTAATTCACAGAATAACTCAGTCAGAATGACTGACTAAAAAGCAGAAAACCCTAAAGCAAGGCAAAAAAAACATAAGATGAACAACAAAGATGTTTAGAGTAGAAACCATGGAAAGTCTGGCTGTTAATCTGATGATTCATCACCGAGCTTTAATGCTGTGAATGGTTTATTAATGCACACTGTACTCAGTGCAGATGGAAGCTAATATGGAGGGGGGAAAAACCCACAGAGAATAAATCTCAAAAGTGATATGTGTTTTTGAAGAAACCTGAAGCATCAGAACAAGACTAATAAGTCCTCCAAGTGAAACATGCAGTGCAACTAGGTCAAAAATAAAACTTGCCCCAGCGCCAAGCATGAGGTGTGCAAAGGAATTGCTATTGAATGTATTCCATTCCTCGAGAGGATATTGATTTCAAATACCTCTGCAGATTGTATTGTTTGTTGTTCCTGATCCACGCATAATAAATGGAATTATCTTCTACAGCTAGTGATTATCTAATTAGCATTTTGCAATTTCGTTCGCATTCCAGTTGTGCTAAAATGGTGAAGCACTGCTCAATGATTTACATAGAAATTGCATCAATATGTTTACCTATCTCCTGTTTAAACCACATGCAATTCAGGATGGAATGTTGTAAAGGAAATGACTAGAACATTTCATTTTAGAAACTGTATTTAGCTTGCTATTTTAAAGGTGGCTCTTCATATGTCATAATTCTTACAATAAAAGTTAAAAATGACTGTGTAAGATTCAATATCCATGAAAAGAGAATTGCATTTTCCCTTTTCATATGATTTACGTATAGATGTTGTTTGCATGTGGTACATAAGGTGCATTCAGAGTGGATTTGCAATATGATGATACAACTCCAGAATGCTGTGAGGCACAAAAGTTGAGTGTTTCCAATCAACCATTAAATGCGCTAATTCGGTGGCATCTTAAAAGGAAAAACAGTACTTTTTTATTTCCTGCTCGCGCTCTCTAATGTGCAGACACGCACAAGTATACAGCGCAACAAGTCAAATACTGACAGCATCTGCATCCTAGGAAATCTTTATTTTCATGGTTAGCTCTGCAGACTGCAGAGAGATCTAGGGTGGTATTTTCAAGGGATCACAGCACTGTATAGCTCTGTTCCCACTGAAGTTCATGGGAGCCTTACTATTAAATACAGTGGCAGCAGAGCTCAGCCAATTCTCAGCACTTTTGAAAACTCCACCTTACGTGCTGGAAAAATAATGCCCAGCTTCAGAAAAACACTTTAAGCATACGTTTAACTCAGTTGAAGTCAACTGGACTTCAGTATGTGCCTATTCCTTTTGTTGTCAACCTATGTATAGTAAAGTGTGTGTGGGGGAACCTGCCCTGCCCTACCCTTTGAAGGACTTCTTTTTTTTTAATTGCAAATACTTACTGCCTGTTAATCTACTCATCCTTGACTGTAGGAATGCTTGATTTTATTTGGGAGGGGTTTTGATTTTATCCTCAAGGATAAAACTGCCTTTGGGCAGTTCCTGCACCCAATCCAACTATTTTCTACTAGATATATCGGGCAGTAAGGAGTGAGTAACAGCAGTCTCTTATGCAGTGAAGTTTTGTTTTCCTTCATCTTTTAAAAAATCAGTTAATACAGCAGGATGGCTAGAAGAAATGATGCCATGATATAGGAAGAGGGATTGGATAGAAATAATCAAAAGTTCAACCCAATCAGAATATTTGATCTTTGGTAGTTTTTAATACAAAACCACATTTAATCTAGAGTTTAGAAGGGAGACAAAAAATCTATCCTTTACCTTCTTGATTTGGAATGTGTAGTTCACCTCATGTGCTGCATAATTACAGAGGTTCATTAGGGCCAAATTCATCCGCTGTGTAATTCCATTCATGTCAATGAGATTGATTTGCCAGATTCATTTCTGGTGCAAACATAGGGCTGGATTCTGTGGTCTGGCAGAATCTTTCCCTAAGACTAGCCCAAGGAGGATCGATCCAGCAGACTGACAACATGGGGGCTCTCAAGGCCCTCTTCCACTGTTCTTCAGACAGAAGGGTCATGTTAAATGACAGTAAGCCACTAATTAAATTTTCTCATAGTGTTCTTCCATAATGTCCCTAAATGCTAACCTGCCGAGCTATTAAAGTAGGGAAACTTAAATAAACACAGCCCCTGATCCTGCAAGTGACTGCATGGGCTGACCCCTGCACTTGCCTAGAACTCCATTAAAGTCCTTGAAGGTGGGGTCATGTGCAGTGCAGTCCAGGATATGGTCCTAGAGTTCTAAAACCTGCTCCTTTTGCTGGAGGACTCAGTGAATGTTGTCTGCATCTACTTAAATGCAAGTTCGTTGGGACAAGGACTCTTTTTCCCGTCATATACCCCTTCCACAGTTGGCATGCAATACGTTTTTATTTGATGCTGTACTGTATTCCACTAGCCATAATTGCTGAAGGACAACCAGAATATTAGCTGACCGATTTCTGGCTGCTGAGTTACTTGCAAGGAGCTAGAGGCTCGATTAGATATTACATGAAGCCAGACTACATGTTACTACAGACTTTTTGATACATGAAGCCAGACTAGCTGAAATCTTAATTCTTGCTACTTGGTACCATTAAAAAAAGGATGAGTGGAGCCAGATTTGAATGGTTGCTCTGAAGAGCAGCTCTCCTAAATGTTAAATGTATTCATTTCCTGTTGTCATACGCGCCAAGGTATAATTGAATTTCAAATAAAAGTAGAGACATCATTAGGAAAGCTTCCTGAAAGACTCTTTATGTAGGCAATGTAAAATTAATGCATTTTGTGACAGAAACATGAAAAAAGGATCATGTGTTGTATATTTAGAAGTTCCTTGGCCATGGGTACAGGGCATGTTCATTTAAAAATTAACTCGCTTTACTGGCACAAGATCATAAATGTCAGGTGTCTAACAACTGCATATTTGTTACAATGAGCTGAAAGTCAGACCATAAATTGGTCAGTATCTCCTTGGGGCTGGGGGAGGGGAGGAGACAGCTTTATGCTTCTTTCTTCTGCTATAGAAATCTAGTAAATTTTGTGCAGTCTTCCATGGGGAGCTGTTTGGTTAATTCCTCTAATATAAAACTAGAACAGTCTGTAGAGGCATTTCAGACCTGAAATAAATTGTATTGCCAGATTTTATTTTAAGTTCTCTGGAGCAGTGTCTGTCACTTAGGTGCTGTACAAACATACACTAGCACAAGGGGGCCTTGACTTGGGGGAGGTCACTACCGCAATATAAATGATACAGTATAAGTTAACGTAGGCTTCCAAGCTCTTGTCATAAGAGGATATGACTAAAGGTTCAAGGAGAGCTGCCTTAAAGGAGAACTTGGAGTTGTCCATACGGATGGATGTACCAGCGTTTAGCATATCTGCCCAAAGCTACAACTTGCCCTTTAATGTAGGAAAGAGTGAGATCTAATGAAGGAAGAATAGGATGCCAGTGAAGTGTAACATGATAGAATCCACGATGACAAAAACTGTTGTCTGCTTCCCTAGGTTCTCTTTTCCTGCTGTCTGGTTAGGAGGAAGGAAGACTGGCCTTTTGAGAAATATCTTGTAAGGACAGTGTGTATGGAGCTCCCATTAAGTTTGATGGGCTTTGGGTCCAGGTCCATGGGAAACACAGAGATGCCACTTGAAAAGTTTGGGTGCCAACCCTTTGAATTGTGTGTTTTGGTTTTTGGGTTTTTTTAATGGCTTGAAGCAAACAATTTTTTTGTCACTGGAAGGGGGAAAAAATCATCTACCTGTGGAAATTATTGCTCTAGTTCCTTCCATTTGTACTGTTAATTAGTGTCCCAGGTATCCTACCGTGTTGTAGACACCAGTCATTGAGTACACCATGTTTTAAATTAGCTGAATTTTTGCCAGAGAAATTGGCAGGAGTTCCAGAAAACAGAATTGCTGTTCCCAGTTGCAAAGATTGCTAATTATTGCCTCAGGCCTCAAATGCCAGTGTAATCAATAATAGCTAAGAGGGAAAATATCTTGAAAGAAAAAAAATCCAGCTGTTCTATTACAGCGCAGATATATTAATGCTCTGATGTAAGAAGAGCCCAACTTGTATACATGGATGTTACATAAACACAGTACTAGAGATTCTGGGCTGCGTTTTCCCCCTCCATTTATACTGGTGGAGCAGAGCAAAAATTGAGCTGAGAACATGGATGTGGGAGAGCATAAGTTCCATAGCATGGTTTGTGGGCTTTTTGTTTTTGTTTTTTTGTTTTTTCTCTCCACTATCCCCTACTCTGAGCCTGCTAAAGCCTCCCATGGGCATGCCATTTGATGGGCGCTCCATGGGCTGGGTGGAGCCAGGTTGGCGTGAGAAGAGGTGGAGGCAGACAACGTGTTTCATGATTTTTCAAGTGCTGGTGATCTACAACCCCTTAGTATAAGACAAATATAAACAGGGCCGGCTGGGGGCGGTGGGGGGGCAAGTGGGGCAATTTGCCCCAGGCCCCACAGGAGCCCCCACGAGAATATAGTATTCTATAGTATTGCAACTCTTTTTATGGAAGGGGCCCCCGAAATTGCTTTGCCCCAGGCCCCCTGAACCCTCTGGGCAGCCCTGAGTATAAAGACAGTCCATGCCTAACAATCTAAGACCCCCACAGTTATTAGTAAATGCACCGGGAGACCCAGTGGAAAATGTGTGGCTTTTTTATAAAATCCCCATTTATTCTTTTATGTTGGGGTGCACAAGGTATGGATTAGTGTGAGAGCCTCACAGAGGGCATGAATACATAGCAGGGATTTGGATGAAGTTAGGTTGGGGGCCTAATGGACTGGGATAAGGAGGACATTGCATGCAGAGAGGATATCGGGGAAGAAGCCACAAAAGGGGTGGTGGGTGCCAGAAATCTGAAAGAGGCTGAAGGAGATAGTTAAAGAAAACAGGGCTTACGTGTAGGCTGAATGAGTTGAGTGGGGGCTATGAGGATATCTACAGTACACTGCCTCCTAGGATAGCAGGTCTATGTAGATGGCCTTAGCTAGCACAAAGTCCTCCTGGTGTTTGCCATCCCCTACTGGGGGTCAGGGTGCTGTTGTGTATAGGGGGAAGAGCAAGTAACACAGAGAACCATGCCAAGCAGAGGGAACCTAGGGGCTGGCTCACTGTGCAACTGTCCCATTGATTTGTGGGTATGCAGCCTAGTTTCTCCAAGGAGCATTAGGGTCTCTGGGATTTACAGATCACATGGAAAAACAAGTCACAATGTGGCAACGTATTTGATGGTGGTAAGCAGAATCATTTCTCAGTGGTAGGATGTCGATAAATCTGGGAGTGGCAGGTGCAAGCCAGATTGCATGCACAGCACTTAGCAATTGATGGCATCTAGGACCACCTGTCAATTACCCATTGGCATAAAGCCATTCCACTAGCCAACTCCAATGTCAGATTCAATCATGAGGAAAGTCACATGATAGGAGTGATAGTCACGGCACTTCTTTTTCTTTCCGAGAGAGAGAGGTCTGAGGGTTCTGCGCCTGCAAATTCTTACTCACACAAGTAGTCCTGTTACTGTGAGGAATGTCCTTTCAGGACTGGGTCCCTGAATCTGTGGCAACTTGGCAGCCTTCCTAAGAGAAGCCTAAGCCACTGAAGTGCATCAGCTCAGCTTTTTGATCTCATGTCTTGGCTTTTTAATGCTGTACCTACCCTAGATATCCCTTACCAGGAGTTAATCTGATGTTCAGTCATAGTATCTTTAAATGCTTTGGGCTTAACTATGACTCAGGATGTACATCCAGGCAGGGGAATAAGGAGGCATAAGCAGCCCTCTTAACTCCCCCATGTAGGCTACCCGTCTCCCAGAGCCTTCGTGGGAGGGGAGAGCAGTTGCCACCGGGTAGCAGCGGCTGCTGCTCCTCCTTCCACACAGCTGAGTAGACAAGGCAGAGTAAGCAGAGCTCGGGGAACCTTACCCTCCCTCCTACCCCTGCAGCTGGGCTAGTAGAGGTAAGTGAAAGGAGTAGAGCAAATAAATTGTAATAAAATAAGGAGGAATCAGGGACCATGTTGTGACTGAGACATGAACCAGATTGTGTCCTATTCCTGGGACATGGCAACTCCATGCTACCTTTTTTTAATGGATTGGATTGAAAGACAACAATCTAGTCTTTGTGCTTCATAATTGTTTTATATCCCAAATGGTAAACATTACAATATACAGTAGCTTCTTTTGTTAGCCTTCTCATAGAACAAAATGTATGCTAGGTTCTTTACAGACAAATCAGAAGGGAAGGGTCCTGCCCCAGAGGTCTTCTGAACCAAGACGCACAATTCTCCTGGGACTCGCTGACTGAATTCTCTCTGTGTTATCGGTGTAATGACCTTTTATATCCAATTACTGCAATTTAGTAGCAAGGATTTTTAACTGTGCTGAGCAAGTCACTTGTAAAATTGCACTAATTTGTATAATTTTATTTATTTATTTATTTTGCAAAATGTTCTTGGGAAAAGCCAAACAGTATGGTATGACTCTGGTGCGGTAACAGCAGCGAGATGCAGTGATGACAGTGTGAGTAAGACATGTAGAATGAGGTAGAGCTCTTAAATTACATTGAACAGTCAGAATCTCAGCATTCACAGTTGTTTGGCTCACTTCTGTATGGTAGAAATAAACCCTCATTCTTCATCACATAGGTAAAAGGGATTGCAGTGTTTTTCCACAGAGTGATGTACATGTCTCAGATGTCAGTGCCTGTACTATAAATTTGCATGCTTGACACATGCAATATGCTGTGCGATATACATCAAATGAATGCTCCTCTTTTCTTTTAATGGTGCCTGTTTTTTCTCCCCACATCCTATAATGGAGGACATGAAAAATACATAAATGTGATCCTTTATCAGAGAGCAGAACATCTACAATCATTGCTTATTCTTACTCACAGATATTTGTGTGACAAAATGTGAAAATCTAAAACTAAAGAACTACTGTAGAAATGTTCACCTTTTCTGTTTTCTTATTGAAACAGGATTGCTGCATCTTTGCAGACCATTTTTAAACAGCCTTCTCTTTACAGTCCTGTCTGACGCTTTTTAACCAAGAGTTAAAAACGCGGAAGCGTCTAGGAAGACAGGGCCCAGTGGAGTCAATGGGAGCCCTTCCAATGATATTAAGGGGCTGTGGGTCAGGCCCTTAATTTTTCTGTAACACTTACCACAGGTTGTTTAAAAATGAAGATTTTCCCCCCCATCCCCCAATAACTTCCAACCTTTCTATTAAGCAAAAGGAACACTGCGAAATTGTGCATTGTGCTCACAAGAGACAAAATATATGATGAATATATAGGTGAAATATCTAGGCACAGTAAGTGCGTACTAAAATCAAAGCAATACAAGGACAATCTACATTCCTGCACTAGCAGAGTGAATAATTCCATGTGTTTGTGGAACATTAATTACAAATATATTTTTTTTTTCCATGACAGTCCCCATCAAGGGCTGACCAAAATTCAATAGATCAGATGTAAGGAGTCCAGCTTCTCAAGTAATCTTTATCCAACCCATTTGATCTTCTTTGGGCTTATTTCCTCTCCCCTCACTTACTTGACAACTCTTCCTATCCCCTCTGATCCTCCACAGATCTTCATGCTTCCTGTCACTGATGAGGTTCTGTTTCTGTCTTACTTAAACAGAAGTGCAAATACCTTAGTTTCAATGCTTTCAGCATTGAACAACGGAGAGCAAGAACTTTTGTATCCAAGGCCTTTTGCTCCACTGAGATCCCAAAATGGGCTAAAATTCTTCCCTCTTGGCTTTCTCATCCATAACGGATTTGATTAAAATTTCACGTGTTTCATGAAATCGTTACCAATTGGGCAAATCGGTATGTTGACCCCACTGTCCTCTCCACCTAAGTTTTCAGACAAAATTTCTTTGTGGAAGTAAGAAATATTTTGCTGTTCCACTGTAAAAGCATTAATTTCAATACAGCAACCACCCATGCTTTAGGATTGCTCTAACGGACACATGATGGGTAAACCGTTTTTTGAAAGCTATAAATACTATCAAATGAAGGGGAAAATGTCTAGTTTATAACTAATTGCTGTTGTTTTAACTTGTATATTAATACCTATGCCCTTTTATATGGTGTCTTTCATCCTAATGGTACCAATGCACTTTTATATAAATAATATGAAATAATCAAGGAACCACTGAGCCACTTCTAGGACAGAAAGGCAGCAAATATATGGAACAACCAACACAAAAGGAATGGGATGAATGTATAACATTCATGCTGAACCATGAACTCCCTCTAAGCTGAGAATGGGTTCGATAAATGCCTTGAACCTGTGGAGAGGATGTTTACGTAATGGAAACATCCACAGATCCTCTGGCTGCTTTTCTTCCTTACAATCAAGAAACCCACGCCCATAGTCATCTTAACTTCTTGGTGAGGGGGCGATGGTCATTCCCCTTCCTAGTCTTACTTCCTGTCACTCATCTTCATGGGCTGCTTGTGGAATTTATGGAGTAGCCAACAGTCACCGCAGTTGTGATGGCACCTCTTTTGTTAGTCCCTTCTTACACAGCTCAGACTCCTCTGGGCATAATCCAGTGCATATGGGGGGCCTGCCACACAGTTATGAGCACTTTAGATAGAAACATGTGCCCAACACTGGAAATCCTCTAGAGTTCAATCTTTTATCCCAGTTACAAGTGCACTGCATGCAACTCTAGTCAATCCTTCTTGCTATCCTATTGGAATATGTGTAATACTGCTTGACCAACCCCTGGCCTCCCCGGAGGACATCCAGTAGCAGAGGCAAGGCTAATGGGATTTGTTTTCTCATAGCAACTGGAAAATGAACAGAACTCAGCATCAGCGGAACAACAATAACCATCTTCTTCTTCTTCGTGCTCTTTGCACGTAGGACAATAAGAAAAAGAAATTGTGAACAAGGCACATGTGAAAAAATTGAGTTTAAGCTGGCAGTGTGGGGCAGCTGTCAATCAACTTTATAATCCCCTTCCCTCATAAAAGCAAAGATACCAGCATTAAACACCCCCCCCCCCCCCAGTTTTCAAGAAGCTGGGTCCCAGAGAAGACAGGTGTTGAGAATTCGGAGTCCAAAGTTTACCCAACCCCACTAGTGATTAAGAAAGAATTGCACTGAGTCAAAAGGTTTCCCCCCCCCCTGCTATGACTTCTTAAAAGAATAAGGGACAATGGGGGGAGCAGTGGAAGGGGGGTGACACTAACATTTTTTTTCTTGCTTTTAAAGTCAATACAGATGAATCAACAGGGATTAATTGTTTCAGTGGGTGGGTTATCCTTGCAAAGTGTCATTTCAGGGTGAACAGACTGAATAAGAGTCATTTTAAAAAAAGAGAGATTAATCAACTGATACAGGAAGGGACTTGATTACACAAAGTACAGAAACAAATGCACAGCAGAAGAAACCCTCCTGGTGACTTTTCAGTGTTAAAATGTATTAATTAAATCTATAGTGTTTGTGACCCCCTGGGCAGTTTTATTTCCTAATTCACTTTTCTTTTAAATGCGCCCCTTCTGCCTTGCCTCAAGAGGTCCTCCGGCTATGTGATTCTAATTGAAGGTGAGAGCAGAAAGATTTGGGGAGGGCATCTCTGACAATAAGAGGGTAGCCGTGTTAGTCTGTATCCACAAAAACAACAAGGAGTCCCGTGGCACCTTAAAGACTAACAGATTTATTTGGGCATAAGCGTTCGTGGGTAAAAAAAAAAAACCTCACTTCAGATACATCTGAAGAAGTGAGGTTTTTTTACCCACGAAAGCTTCTGCCCAAATAAATCTGTTAGTCTTTAAGGTGCCACCGGACTCCTTGTTGTTTCTGACAATAAGAGATTTGCTGTTCCTCGTGCTTGGTTAATTCTTGTGTAATGGAATTAGTCCATTTCTTAAGGCCCAACCAGCCCCACCTCCTTCTACAGTCTTCATCCCTAATATGAAATATCTTGCTGTCTGTTCTCGACTCTTCCCGCTTCTTCAGGGTGAGGGGAGGGGAATCCTAGAGAAGGTGGGCTGCATAAGGCAGTAGAATTGGTCCCTTAGGTAGCTTGGCAACACATCACTAGATGGAATTTAACTTGGGCAAGTTCAAATAAGAGTATATTGGATGGAGTAATTTAGACTCCTTGTACACGCTGATGCATTTTGAATTAGTTGAAAGCTCATACTGTCAATGGGCGATGTCTGCTCAGTGCATGACAGCAGTGAGGGCTGTATTGAAAAGGAGATGCGGGATAATACAGAAAACAATTGAATACCTTTGTGTAAATTGATGTTCCCTTTCATTGTGAATACAGAACTTAGATTTGGTTCTGTTATCTTGAAAGACTCCTCGCTGGAAAAGACTCGGGTCTGGAAAAAGGGCAACAAAAACAATTGGAGGCTTGTGTGTTTATGTGCATGAGGAGGAGAGACTAAAACGATTTGGTCTATGAAGTAGAGTGAGAGGAGACATGACAAAGGCGTGTAAGATGTTGGTGTAGAAAAGCCCAAGAAAGAGCTCTTTTAATTTCCTCCTCTCCCCCCCCCCCCCCCCCCAAAAAGCCAGTCAACCTTTTTTTAATGATTTGCATAAATGAAGCCTTGAGGCCTTAAATATAAACTTTCCTTAAAGCAAAGTGTTTGATTTGGGGTGAAGGCAGGAAACTTGCCTGATAAGTGTGTTTTTCTTTTTATATGGCTCAACTCCTTTTCCTGTGGGACAGAATTCTTCCTTCTTGCTTTAATCCAAGGGGGGAAAAGAAACTTCCTCTCACAACTGCCATCTCATAATGAACCACACCATCCTGCACCCCCAGGCAAATAAACAAAACTCAGCTCTGAAAGTAAACATTTACAAAAGGGGGTGGGGGGAAGAATTACATCTAATGGCCTGATTTTTGCAGCTTTTTGGAGGGCCTGTTGAAAGCCACCTGGTCGTTATTCTGAACTGATCTCAGTGTGTTCGCTTCATTGTCTGCTCCAGTCATTCTTGCTGTGAGGTTGGTGGCATGAATTCAATGCTGCACTAAGGAATCTGCAATAGTTGATAGTCCTGTGGCTTGGCAGAGAGCACATCCTGTTGCTCCATGGCCTTACCCTGAGGCTTTCGCATACTACAGGCTCCAGAGGAAGTCTTTGTGCTGCCATGTTGACAAGTACCACAATAACATCATAAAGCAAGGCAATAGCATCTCGAATATTTAGTGATTTTTCTCCCCTCCTCCCCCCTATATTGGTCTGTGAAGGCGAGGTGGTTGGGCAGGTTCATGGAGCACAGTGATAGAAAATGATGACCTAGAATAACAGTGACTTAGACACAGATTTACTTCAACCTGCCTAACTGTCACATTCCTGTTTAATGGAAACTTGAGATCCTCCAGACACACACTTGGGCAAAGCCCAAATTCAAGCACCTGTTTCCACCCCCAATGCACAAAACAAAACACAAAAGACATCCAAATCTTCAGCATATAGTTTTTGTGTAATAGGTGTCTGTGCAGTTCTTGGAGTCCGTGTGAATCAGGAATAACCTCTGACATTCAGAAACATTTCCCATTGTTTCTTGTCTTCCAAACTCCTTGCAAAATATTTGCTAAGTACTTGGCTGATCCAAAGCCCACTGACTTAATCGTGGGATCTGCCCATTGATTTCAGTGGGCACGAGATCAGGGCCTGCATCCATAAACTAGACTGCGCAAATGCATTTATCTGCCATTACTGGCGAAGAGTGCCAAATGTAGTTAGGTATGTATCACTCTCTCACCCTTCCACTTTATAGAGTAAATTTGTGGAGGAAATGATTGTATTGTTTTAAGGTTAAAAGATTATTTAGCTTCAGATGAATCAATATGTTTGAATTGCTACAGATCAATTCACTTATTAAAAAACCTGACTGAACTATTACTCAAAAGTTGAGCCAAATGCAATTATGTTATCAAGTACAGACATTTTTTGGCAAATGTGGAAATCACAAGTGAAACTGTCAGGGGCTTCTGTTTCAAATTTCAGTATCTCTGGAAAGTGGTGTGTAATTACTTGAAGAAAATGACATAACTTCAATTTTTTTTAGAAAACAAGCAAACCGCTATTGGAACTTAATATATTGTTGCCATTATCTTAAACATAAGGGATCTTATCTAAAATACTTGTATCATTTATACTGTATAGGTTTATACTTCATTGATAGGCAGATATATTGAGTAGCCTGTTCTAACACAGCTGATTAAGTCAAAATTTTCAACGTTCCATTAAAAAGTCAAAATTTATCATTTTGACTTATTTCATTTCAATAAGATAATGTTTCAATTAACTTTTCACTTTTATGCTAATTTTAAAATATTTAAATGTATTTAATGGAGATATTGTCTCCCTCCAGAATGCCAATGCTGTTCAGTTGATCAGCCAATAAAGGTATTAATAGAATTATGAATAGTTAGTGCTCGTCTCTAAAAGATCACTGGTATCATTGTCCTAATGCAGTGGTGGCCAACCTGCTGCCCACAGGCTGCATGTGGCCTATCAGGGTAATTCGCTGGTGGGCCGCCAGCGGATTACCCTGACAGGCTAAATGGCATCATCATGCAGGTGGCTTGGATTTGTAAGTGATATCATGTCTCCCTGTTCTTTGGCCAGCATAAACACATCATATCAGGGCAGTGGTGGGCAACCTGCAGCCTGTCAGGGTAATCCGCTGGCGGGCCGCCAGACGGTTTGTTTACATTTGCACAGCCGCCCGCAGCTCC
>NW_020664482.1:7212617-7264515 GCF_002925995.2 Terrapene triunguis
TTTGTTTACATTTGCACGGCCGCCCGCAGCTCCCAGTGGCCACGGTTTGCCGTTCCCAGCCAATGGGAGCTGCGGGAAGCCAATGGGAGCCTGGCCACTGTTTCTTGCAGCTCCCATTGGCCGGGAACAGCTAACCGTGGCCACTGGGAGCTGCGGGCGGCCGTGCAAATGTAAACAAACCGTCTGGCGGCCCGCCAGCGGATTACCCTGACAGGCTGCAGGTTGCCCACCACTGCCCTGATATGATGTGTTTATGCTGGCCAAAGAACAGGGAGACATGATATCACTTACAAATCCAAGCCACCTGCATGATGATGCCATTTTGCTAGCTGGTGATCAAACTTTTGTCAATGAGAAGTAGTTTTTGTTGTCAGCTATTCGAGACGGCTGAAAACCGGAATTTCCATTCTGTGGAAAATACACATTCTCATATTTTTTTTTCTTCAGAATCAGAAGAAAAGCTAAAATTCTGAAGTATCCCACAAAACAAAACAAATCATTTGGAATTATTAAATATAATATAAATTATACTTTTTTGAAACATTCTGATGTTTGTGGTCCAAGATTAAAGTGATTTTTATTTTTCCAGAATTTCTTTTCCTCATATCAATACATGGCAGAGTATTGTCGACACTGTTACTTATTAGCTCAACTATATTTAGTCCTTGAACCAATTTCTATGTCAAGAATAGCCTCTCTTCTTATGTGCATTAAAGCCAGCTGTCCCAAGAAGCAATCATTTAAGATACAAGAAATTGCTTCTGTCAACCTTGTCCTATTATGGCATTTGACCAGTTTATATACAGATCGTTAATGTTTTATTAGACTTAGTTGCCTCTTTGATCTTCCTCAACATTGTGCAGGAAAAATTTTTCCGAGCCAGGAGACCAGTAGTATAACACTGCTAGTACATTTGTATCAATGTGATGAGAAATTTATATCCACATAGATTCTATTGCTTAGTCCTCTTGACTCAGAACACTGGTCTCAGTAGATTCTATATACAATCTCTTCCATATAATGCTATGCCACCAAACCTGTCTTTCCCGTATTGCATTCAGGGGAGCCTCTTACATCAAGATTGTGAACAGTGTGGCCGTGGGCCATCCCTTAGTCAAGGTGGATTGCAAAGTTACCATCTAGACCATAGTATTTGTATAATTCACCCCTGGTTTCTTCTCTGCACAATGGAAATGTAGAGAATGACAAAGGTAGATGATATGTCATTAGTGATAAAGAATGATGGTACCAACAGCAGGGCCGGCTCCAGGGCCAAGCAGGTGCTTGGGGCGGCCACTTCGGACAGGGGCGGCACGTCCAGCTGTTCGGCGGCAATTCGGCGGACAGTCCCTCACTCCCGCTCGGAGCGAAGGACCTCCCGCCGAATTGCTGCCGCAGATCGCGATCGCGGCTTTTTTTTGCTGCTTGGGGCGGCCAAAACCCTGGAGCCGGCCCTGACCAACAGTAATAAAGGGATTGAGGGGCAGGGGAGCCCCTTTGTGGAGCAGCTTTCTTGTTTTCTATTACACAAGTCTCTGCAGTGCTGATTGCTCCAAACTTTTATCAAGATTTTCATCTGCTACAACTAGCTCAATAGTATGGGTTTAGGGATTCCCTGTTTAAACAAATGACTTGCTGTTCCTGAGATCACTTTGATCATTTGGCAAAGGTTTTGATCTGCTTCCAGAGGTGTGGTTGTCTTGCTGACTGGGTCATGCCTATTCCTTTTCCCTCTGTCTTGACAAGCTGTCAGTTCTGTGTATTGATGTTTTTATTTAGTCTCTTCCAGGTTTCCTTTTCTTAGAGCTTGTTCAGCCAGTCCATTCCTCTATTGCAGCTCAGTTTCAGACAGTATTTTCTATGAAAAGCATAACAGTTTGGTATGATAGAAAGATATTATTAAATATATCTTTTATTACCTGTTTTTGGTTATGTTAATGATGATATTTAGCAATTTCATATAGCTTTATATGTTGAAAGCATATTAATTAACCCTCCCAACCCCTTACTGAGGAAAGTGGGGAAGCATTATCTTCTTTATAGAGTTGGGGAAACTGAGACAGAAAGAGGGAAAACTTACCCAAGGCTACAGGGTGAGGCAGAAGTAGAGCTAGGATTAGAATTTGTGACACCCTGTCCCCCCCCCATATGCTCACTCCTCCAGGCCGTGCTGCATTATGATGGTGTTATGGTGATGCAGAGTAAAATACATATGCTTGAAAAGGAGGAGAAACTTTTGGGCAAATATAGGGATATTTCCTGGGATTCGCTTAAGGATGTCGCTTCAGGAAGTTGGAAAATGAGGAAATGGGTACTGATGATGCGCTACGCTACACTAAAATAAATAGCTGTTTAGTCCATTCCTTACAGCTACTATTTTAGGGAAGTGCAAACATTAATAAATATCGAGCAAAGAAAGTTAATGTAACGAGAGCATTTAATGAGCAAAAAGTGGGCAATTCCATGCAGATCAGATTCCTGACTGGGAATCCAAAGAAGTGGGCTGTAGCTCAAATAAATTTGTTAGTCTCTAAGGTGCCGCAAGTACTCCTGTTCTTTTTGCAGATACAGACGAACACGGCTGCTACTCTGAAACTTGACTACTGTGGTAAATCTGGGGTTATCTAAAAGCCCACTGAAGTCCATAGACTCCCCATTGACTTCAACAGACTTCAGGCCAGACCCTGTATGGGTTGGGGTGTGTAATGTAGAGAATACAGGTATTTTAAAAGGCACATTTTAATTGGCTAGCAGCAAGATGGCTGCAATCCCATCGTATGGCTTGGTGTCACCTAATATCTGAATTGCCTGTAGTATGTAGTTTGGCACAGAGCTGCATCTTTGCTTATTTATCACCTTCCTGCTTTCAACTGTGTCCACAAAATAAGTGGTGTAAAACTTTGTGCACGAGGGATCAAATTCATTCCTGTGCAGAGGGCCAACAAAGCATAGGCACCACATACTATAAATCCTACTTAAACTCTCAGTAAGGCTCAAATGGGACTTAGATGATACATAGACCATGCTCTATCACCCTGGACTGTAGGAATTGCATTACTGGATCAGACCCATGGTTTATCTAGTCCAGGATCCTGCTTCTGACAGTAGCCAGCTCCAAATGTTTCAGAGGAAGGGATACAAAAAAATCTGCAATAGGCAGGTATGAAATCTGCCCATTATGAAGCTCTCATCTTAGTCCCTAGGAGTTACAGGTTGGTTTAAACCTGAAAGGATTTGTACGTCCTTGGTTGAAGTACTAACTATGTTAACTGGATGTTCCTGTTATGTATATAAACCTCCTGTCTCTCTTTGAACCTTGCAAAGATTTTGGCCTCTGTGACTCAGGAGTGAGTTGAACCATATCTGGGTGTGTTTGTTCTTTATTTGAGAAAGATCTCTAGCCACTTAAAAATTTTAGGTGCAATTTTTTTTTTGTTTTTTGATGCAAGAAAGAGCACGAGGTGTGGTTTTATTTGTGTTTTCTATGCAGAAAGGATGCTTATCTCTTTGAGTGGGATTTTATTTCAGATGCCTTCTGTAGCTCTCAATTTAGACTATCCATTTGTTATCATGGATTTTCATGATTGCTCAATTTTTCCATACTTGCACCACCACTGATCCCTCCCCCCTCCATTGCCAATTTCTTGTCATTTTCCATACAATATGGGATGAATCATTTTATTTAATAGTAGTGGAGAGAGTCCGCAGTGTTCCAAACAGTCCCAGTAACACTTTATGGAACAATCAACATCCTCAAGGACAATTTGTTTGCCGCGGATACTGACTCAGCAGAGTTCAAGGTATCTTTTAGAAAGTATATGTAATCAGCCTCTGCTTTGAGTGTTCTCCAGATACTAACAAAGAAAATTCACCCTGCCCTAATATCTGGGTAATTTAAAAAAAATATTTTTATGCTTTTACCTGAAGCTTTAAGCCAAGTATATTGTTTGGGGTTTGGAATTATGTCCATGTACAAACTTGCTCCTGCTGCATCTGTGAAAACTCAATTAAAGGTAGAGTGCACGTTTAGGTACCACTCTGTGTAAGGAGACTCTGCTATCAACTTCTTCATCCCAGGAGTAGCTGGAAGAGGAACTTAGGGATACAATTGCTCCCTCCTGGAACAAGAAGGGGAAGTAATTGACCCCAATCCTGTAAAGGTCCAGCCAGCTCCCTTGGAAGTTGGAGGTGAGGGTGGAAATGAGTCTTGTCTCCATCCACTTGCCCTGTAGGGGTAGCAGCAACAACACCAGCTGCACAATTGTTCAGGTCCCAGATTCTGGATCAGGGTAACTCACCTGAGGCTGTATGACAGAGGCAAGCCCCCCTGCCCCATATGCTCCTGTATGACTGCACTGAGGTTAGCGACAGTCTAGTCCAAAATAACTAATAGAGCCATCAAGCTTAAGTAACTGTGACTACTTTGACTGGATCATTTCTCTGGTGTGCAAAGCACTGTAAGTACCTATTTTGATTTACAGCATCACCTGGATCTCTCCTGTTCTCTGCCTGTGGCACACAATCGTCTAGTCTCCTGAGGGCTGTAATATTTTGGTCTAATTCTGATTGTTGGCTTGGTGTGGGGGTGGCTGGATGGTTTTTGGTGGCCTCTGACATACAGGAGGTCAGACCAGGTAATCTAGTGATCCCTTCTGGCCTTAAATCCTGTGATTCTAACACTTTCCAGTTATGCATAGCACCTAATCCTGTGATGAGCACTGTGTAGACAGACCTCTGCACCTGTGTGGAGCTCCACTGAGGTGAGTTGTGCTGTTCAGTAATCCCTCCAAACCAATGAGTATATGAGAGGTCTGCTTCATTCAATGTGCAAGTTCTGACTGACCAGCATTGAATAATGTGTGTCTTTGCATGACTGGTTCCAACTAGCTCTTGCCAGAGCTCCTTAAGGGTACAGTTCTCCACAAGAATGGCCCTTGCTTGTTATGTTGTACCTGCATTTAGATTGCAAGCTCTTCAAGCCAGGAACTGACTTTATTTGTTTCTGTGAGTAACCTACCATGCTTTGGGATAACCAGATATAATAAGGGATAATGGTATTCATAAATGTGTTAGAGGTAAGCTTTTGTGCATGTGTGGGAATGTATAGTTCCTTAGATTCACAGGTCAGTAAAATAATAGCAAGGTTTAAACTAGCAATAGTATTAGCTGTACTTTTTATTTCAATATTGATTTTTAAATTGAGACTACAATGTTGCACTTTAGTGGGACAGTTATCCCCCTACATTTTTAAATAGAATACATCACATGATAGTGTTACACAACTGAATATTGGCTCCTTTTGCTTTCCTTTTAGTGGTTCCAGTCTGTTCTGAGCTAGTAGTGAAAGAGGACCGGAGAAAAGTACTGGCAAACCTATTGTATTTCCCTCTGAATTCAGATGTAACATTCTGGAGAGCAGAATTGCAGATGTGAAACAGTTGTGTAGCGTATCTTTGAATAATGTACACCCTTCACCCAGCTGTATATAGCTATCAATATTTATAACTAAAAGGTACAGCACATTGCATCTAAATCAAGTAAATTCTGTCACAGCCATTTCTCTTTGATCCAATGACAGTCAAGAAGCCTGTGGTTTTTATAGACTTAAATACTATCTGAATATATGGTACCAATTCCAAACTGAGTTCTGAGCCTGACCGATTCTGTGTTTCTGTAGCACACACTGGGTCCTCAGTTACTTCAATATACCCTGGAAAGACTATTCATATTCCTGTAACAAATGTTGTTTAGAGAGGTTAAAATAAAAGTGCTGCTTCTATTTACTTCTCTCAAGACAAGCTTTTACTTAGATGAACCATTGACTTTTCCCCATATGGGAAAGCCCTATAGAATTGAATAATGATGAAGCCAAAGGTTCTATAGACTCTTGAGATGGTTTTGTAGAATAGTTGACATGCTCTCAGTACCTTGTATGGGGGAAGGAGCAGCATAGTGGCAACACAATCAGCTGCCCTGGGGCTCTTCTGGGCAGGTGGGGGACGGGGCTGCAGCTGGCCCAGGACTCCTCTGCCCGGAGGGAGGGGTGCTCGGGGCTTCTCCAGGGGCTTGTGGCCCCAGCCGAGGGAAAGGGGTAGGGGGCCCACTGATCTGCCCTGGGGCCCAGAATTGTTGTCGGTGGGCCTGTCGCCAGCAGCACACTCTCCCTGCACCACACTGCATGTGCTCCGAAGGCCTCCTCAGCCCACCCCACTCCCTTGTAGCCGGAACGGTGGAGTGGCACTGGTGGGCACAGCATGAAAGGAGCCAGCACAGCGCGGGGAGCGGCAGCTCGCCGCTGCCCAGGGATGCTCAGGGGGGAGGTGCGCAGGGGGCAGCGGACGGGTCACGGGAGAGAGGCCCGGCCCCGAACATTGGTGGAGCCCAGCCCCCATGCTCTGAATATTGGTGGAGCCCAGGCACCATGGGCCCATATAACTCGCCGCCTATGAAGCTGGGTCAGATCTGATGGAGGAGCAGATCTGGGTGTCATCAGCATACAGAAAGCACTGAAACCCATGTCTCCTAGGTAACCATCCTAGCAGCATCATGTACATACGGATTAAGAGAGGTGACAATATCACTGCCTGCCCTGAATTCATGTTAGAGCTGGTAGAATAATTGAAGGAAGTGATTCACAGAATACTTTTCTGAATAAAAGAGGGTGTCTATGCTGAATCACGTTAACTTGTATAACATTTTTCTATTGTTCCCCTTCTCCTAACTTTTTGTCTACTTGCTTTCTCTGTTTAGATTGCAATCTCCTTACACATTCTTCCTTCTTCTACATCCCATTTTCAAAGATGTTGATTTCCATTGGCATTAGGCACTTAGGGCCAGATTTTAAAAAGGTGCCTAAAGATGTAAATGGATGTCAAAGGATTTTCAAAAGTTCCTAGGTACCTAGTCAATTGTGAACATGGGGCTTACATGCCCAAGTCACCTGCGTGTTTTCAAAAATATGGTTTTTGCTATTTAAATTTTTTGTTCTTTCAAAGTACCAGAAGAGAGATGTACAACACAAATAACATTTCTGCCAATGAACTAATTTTGCTATTTATATTTATAAAAATAAAAGGTCTTTTCTTTTTAAATAACAAAGTTTGACAGAAAACACATGCACCTTATTTTTTAAAAAAATATAGTAGCTTTTGGGGACTTTTTTGGTTTAAAAAACTTATTTGACAATGTTTTGCCAAGATTCCGCATAAATTTAGGATAGTGCTTAAAAACTACCAAAAACAGGCTTTTTCATTATTTAAAAAAACAATTGAGAGAAGAATCTAAATTATATAGTGGTCCTGTCCTAACCCCAATCCTATATTAATCACACACAGACCAGTGGGAAATGGTTGTGTTGAGTAATAGAAGCCGAAAGGCAAAAGCTAATCTATTATAAAAGACAGTATTTATGCCTCATTAGACAAAGCCACAATACAGTCCAATGTTCAAACACATGTCACTGATGGGGAATCAGAGTATAATTAATCAGGTTATATAGGAGGAGACAGTTTTAATTAAAGAGAGCTAACGTTCTATGTTAAAATGAGAGAAGTTTAGTTGGGCAAGTACTAGAATAGATTCCGCCCACGCTATTTTGAATATTTGGTGAGTAGGGAATCGTATACATCAGTCATTCAAAAAAATAGGTTGACCTAAACCCTCTCATAGCAGATTGTTATTGTATCTGTCTCTCCCACCAGCGATCTAGACCCCATTGTGCTAGTTGCTATACAAACCCATACCCAAAGATTCTAGCTGGTCCCAAAAGCTTACTGTCTACCTAGACAAAGTGGGAGAGGAAGGCCAGTGGCAAAGTCAGGAATAAACTTAGGTCTCTGAGTCCAAAGCTAGTACCTACCCACTCGACCACACTGTCTGTGTGCTGTTCTTCTCCCTAAATACAGAGAGACAAACACTCTCTGCTTGCTGGAGAGACTATTCTCAGTTGACATAGTAATGTCTTTATGGGGACGGACTTTTCCTGTGAGCTCCAGACCATCTGGCCTCTGTGTAGTATGGTGTCAGGACTATGGGGTGTCCTACTTAAATGGAATGAGGACACCATAGCACCAGATCTAGGGAAAGCCTGGGGGCAACCCTATTTCCTTGAGAGCAATCAAGGTATTGGTTTCATGTATTCAATATAGTTGCAATCTTCTTCACTTCTGTAACACCCATGTCTGCTTGTCTGGACATACCCTTGAGAACATAAATGTAAATAAATATTTTCCCTTGTCCACTACTCTTCTGTTGCTTCTTTTCCCTTGGTTGCCTTGCTTTATATAACTTTTAAGTTTGAGGCTATGCAAATAGACTTCACTTACTCTATGGTGGATACACAAAGTGGGTGAAATAAAATGTTAAACTACAGCCCAGATACCAGAAATATACATAGAAGGATGGTGTAGTGGTTCAGAATCTAGCCTTGCACTTGGAAGAGTTGGATTCACATCCCTATTCTCCTGCAGACTTCCAAGTTGACCTTGAGCAAGTCACTTAGCTAACTGAGGCATAGAGTGACTATCTGTAAAATGGGGATAACAGCCCTGCCCTACTTCACAGGGATTGTGAGGACAAATATTGTGTGGCGCTCAGATGGTGCGGTGAGGGTGACGCTAAGACTACTTTAAAATAGATGCAAACCAGCGGCCTGATCCAAAGCTTATTGAAGCCTCCAGAAAAGATTTAGGCTGAGAGTCTAAGTGTTGTATTGGAATTAATTCTTGTTAATAAATCCAGACCCCTGCAGGAAGTTCAAATATTTTCTGGAGGGTAAGGGACAAATTCCAGTTTCTCCCAGCAGGGGCCCTGTTCTGGTCCTCTCTATTTGTTCGGTGCCACTCCCCCACTCTCCTGCAGGGGCTTGGGGTCTCCCTTGGCCAATGAGACTCCCCATCTCTTAGCCACACAGGGTATGACTGCAGGCTTTGCATTCTCGGAAGCCTCCTCTGTATAGGAACAGAGTCCCCATGCATCAGGTTGCAACTCCATTTTGTATGGAGGGATGGTCTGTAGGAGAAGGGTTGGGGGGGTGTCCGGTTTCATTGGTGTTGCAGCCACACAGCCAGAGCGATGCTCTGGACCACTCTGGCACCAGCGGTACCGATTTAGTATGGGACTTCTGCGTGAATGTGGTCAGCGAGTGCTCCTCCCAGGCTCTGTGGCCCATGGAACTTTGAGCAAATAGGAAAACCCTGGCTCGGGGTGCATTTTGCCATCCCACTCTAGCACCCCCCGCTCCCCAAAATACTTTGACTCCATGTAAACTTATTTGGAGCTGAGTGGGGACTCACACAGCTTACAGAATCACTTAGCCCTTTCTTTTCCTGACTTAATTTGCCTCTCATGCAAGCTGCTCCTGACACTCCCCAGCCACTAAGAGCTAAGGCTCTTTAGCACAGTGTGGATACTGTGAAAGCCTGGATGCCAATGCTACTTGGCCTGTGCTGCTCTCTTGCCCGATTTATTATAATTTATTGTAATGCGATTGGCAGATGAAGAAGGTAGAGGAGAGGAATGAACAGTCATTCCAAAGGGCCTTATGCACAAGCGTTTTTTTTTAAGTCTTGATCCTTCTTGATTTCTATTTTATCGAGAATTTTTTAAACCCACAAAATCAAATGTTGCTTCAATCAGAGGTGTGCAGCCAAGAGCAGACTATCGCTCTGTGTTTGTATGTGCCCTAAACACATTAGTGACTCCCTGACACCCACCCTTGCACTTCTGCTCAGAGGGCGGACATAATACCAGCCTTGAGTTCAAGGACCTTGTAAGTGTAATATCATGGGCAGTGCTAGACTCCCCAAACGGGCAGCACTGTCCCTCTGCACTGGCCACTAGAGTGGCCTTCCTATAGCAGGGGTTCATACTGCATCCTTTCAGAGGGCTAGAATGTAGCAAGAGGTGGTATGTACATTGCACCCCCGGAGAGGAAATATAACTGGGAGATACAGCTCCTCCCCGGCTTCCTCTTTGCTCCCAAAGAGAGGAGGGTATTAATTTACTACTGGCTTCTAGCTGTTGTCATATTCATACTCTAAACACCCCAAACTGGTTCACCTACTCTGGCCCCACCCTTTCCTGCCTATGCCCGGCACATTTGCCCTGGGAGAGGATGTCATCTTGTATGCTTCTGTGCACCTGGATCCGAGATCCAGGTAGACCATGTAGAGGTGTAAGGGAGGTTTGAGTGAGTGTATCGTCCAAATCAGTCTAGCTCAAAGTTTGTCACAGCTGCTGCTCTCCTGCCTGTGTTCATCAACCTACTTTGTGAAGAATTGTCTCTGGGAGTTTCTGCAAGTCTTGTGCAACACAACACAGACCCTGGCTGGCCCACTGCCTCTATCGCTCGTTCATACTCCAAAGCCCCTGACATTGTAAATCTCTTATTTCATACTATTAACACAACATCCCAGGATATGTGATCTTTCCTTGTATGAGAGTCATTTCCCAGGGATATCTGACATTTGTTGTTTTTCAAGAATATTCACAGCATGACTTGTTGTGTGTTAATCACTAGTACTGCATGGTGATAGGTTGTGTAGAAAGAAATACGGTAGTCCAATCTGAAGGGGGATTCAATATGGCACTGCTTGTATATGAGGTAGGATTGGTAGGTTCCATTGTAAGGTTAGCACAATGTGGTATTATGTTGTCAGTACAAAGTGATGTGAAGTGGGAATTCAGTACTGTGAAATAGGGGTCGGGGGGAAGAAACTCCAAATAGCATGATATCAATAGAATTATAACATGTAATTCCAATGAGATCACTGGTACAATATAACGGGAAACTCGATATGATACAATTATTTGAGTTTATTTTCAATGCAGTCTGACATGAACGATGACTCAGTGCAGCGGCTGTAACTGGGAAATGATTAGACTGTCTTGTGATTGTGAACTCACGCTGTTGGCAAAGGCTGTGGGTAGGGAGATGGGGGAAAAATATTTTAAAAGTAAGAAAAGGAAAAATATAAAGATCTAGTAAGTACCGCACAGGAAACATTTAAAAAAAGAATTGTTCCACTTCAGTATGATTTTAATGAAGCCATAACAGGCTGCAGACTAGCAATTAATGGTAAATCTGCATAACAGGAACTTATAAAATATGTTGCGTCCAATATGTCCTCAGTATAAATGAAGACACAGGTGTAACTTGACATACTCCAGAAGTAGTTCAGACATATGTTTACAGCCATTTGGAGAAAACATTCCCCAACGCATATATCCTCTAACCCAGGGGTCGGCAACCTTTCAGAAGTGATGTGCCGAGTCTTCATTTATTCACTCCAATTTAAGGTTTTGCGTGCCAGAAATACATTAACATTTTTAGAAGGTCTCTTTCTATAAGTCTATAATATACAACTAAACTATTGTTGTATGTAAAGTAAATAAGATTTTTAAAATATTTAAGAAGCTTCATTTAAAATTAAATTAAAATTCAGAGCCCCTTGACTGGTGGCCAGGACCCGGGCAGTGTGGGTGCCACTGAAAATCAGCTCGCGTGCCGCCTTCGGCACGTGTGCCATAGGTTGCCTACCCCTGCTCTAACCAATGCCTGGGTGCATGGAGGGAATTTAACCCAAAGGGTAATGGGAAAAAAATGAAGACCATTTAATTGCTTTGAAGAAAAATGAGAAGTTTAACAATACAGGCTTTTTTCGAAGTGCATCTTGGATCTTTTTGCTGAAATGCAAATTGAAAGATTACTTTTTAAAAATATGTTGCAGAGTTGCCTACTTTCAATTGAATGACAGTAACAGAACAGCTGGTCAACTGGCCTCTTTTCTTGGATCAGAACCAACCAGAAATGCCAAATAACCGTTGCATGAAGTAGGTGTAATGCATTTTTATTAGCTTCTATGCTATGCATCAAACATTCACAGAACCCAAATAAATGGGTGAAGTGCAATTTTGAAGTGAAAGCATGAGCTGTCTCTTGTATTTATCCCTCATACACTCTTCATGCTGTGTTTAAGCTTTCCAATGTAATTATCAAAATTGTCTGTCTTCTGACAGGCTTTCTGGATAATTAGTCAAATATAAAGGAAATCTTTCTGATAGCTTCAAACTGGAGTGCAAACTATGGTTTTTAGAGAATGGATCAGGAACATTCCATGACATTAGCCACCACAACCCCACAGAAAACAGACTAAGATTTCTACTTAATATCTAGGACAGATGTTTTCAAAAGTTCAGAGCTGGTATGTGCTGATGAAAGCTATTCCATAAGAATTTCCAAACAAAACTGGCAAAAGCCTTTCACAATCCAATCGGGGAGAGGTTTTTTCCTAAAAATGCAGAGTGTTATGGGCAATTTCACATCCCTAACCACTCCTTTGCTCCATATACAGAGTTCAGTTATCCTTTTGTGGATAAATGGGTCTCTGATTGTCTTGCATAGAAAGAAGCATGTTCTCTAAGCCAGTCAGAAAGCAGTAGAGGTGTTATCTGGATAAATGTCATTCTACTATGACAACAGCTGAAACACCAGCTGGTATAAAAGAAATAAATAAGGCACCTTTCTGGGTCCATTCTTGGAATATTAATCTAGAGAACACCAAAGACAAGTGTGTAAAGATTCTGATTTCTAAACTGAAATGAGAGTTCAGAAAATTCAGCTCCAACCCCTTCACTGCTTCCCCCTGCTTTACATCTCCACCCTGCTCTATGTTCATCAGCTGTCCCTCTCCCTCCGGTCAGACACCCGGCAAGTGTGAGCAAAACTCCCATTAAAGCCAACGGGAGTTTTGCCTTTGACCTCAGTGAAGTCAGGATTTCACCCCAGATTCATAACAGAGGCGTCTTCTCTAATAAGATGCATGGTTCCACCACACTTTAAGTCTATTTTACTCCACATAGTATTTCCACTGACTTTTAATGTGCCATATTCTGATTCCCTTACTCATATTGAGCAGTATTTTGCTCCACGAGTAGTCCTAATAAAGTGTAGGGAACTACTCCTACAGGAAGGTGCTACTGAATGGAAGGGAATCAGAATATGGCCCACTGATATTATTTGCAGAGTAAGATACTGAGTAAAGGTGGCAGAGTTACTTCAATCACTGTTGAATCATATGTTCAATCATTCCCCTGTACCATCACATTGCCATGGTGTGTGTGTGTGTGTGTGTGTGTGTGTGTGTGTGTGTTTACACTGCTCTCTCTCCTCTGTTATCCTTCCTCTGCCATGTCACATTTGGTGACTGCCCCCTGCATGGTGATTAATCCAGCCTGAAGAGTATTGATGTTATGAGTGATTCTCCCCCCCCCTTTTTGTTTTTTGTTCTGAGAAAGTCACATTTCACCAGTTTCACCAACTTGCTGAAGCAAAAAATTCATCTGAGTTGCAGAAGTCTTTTTTTCAGAACAGGGCCCGGGGAGTTCTCTTCAGTTATTTTTAAAATACAGACTGGCTCCTTAACGTTCATGTTTGCAGCATTCAGCACATAATCCTACAACTGAGGTTTTAAACGCGTGATTAGTGACTACATAAAAATGGCATCTTTATATTGACGGGATCTGCCCCAGGTCTACAGTTTGGCTACGTCCACACTTGGAGTGAGGGTGTGATTCCCAGCTCACATAGACATACTAGTGCTAGCTCTCATTGTGCTAGCATGCTAAAACTAACAGTGTAGACGCAGTAGCAATGGGAGCGGCTGCCCCAGCTGGATCCAGGTGTTTGTACTCAGGATGGCTAGTCCATGCCTCCACTCACCTTTTGTGCCTCTCGTGGCTACAACGTTATTTTAAATGCGCTAGCTCATCTAGCTAGTAGGAGTACATCTCTGCAATCTGGCAATTACACCCCTAGCTTGTAGTAGGGTTGCCAATTCGGACTGAAGCTATTCTGGGATAATTTTTTCCCCCCCGAACATGACATAAGGTCACTTTCGTAAAACATCCTAGTAACATCTCCTGGATTGCTTCCAGTTGTCCCCGGGAGATCGATGCTGATTCCGGGAGACTCCAGGCCAATCCCAGAGAGTTGGCAACCCTAGTTTGTAGTGAAGACTTATACATAGCTGCTTATCTTGTGTCAAAAATAAGCTTTGGCTCCTTTTTACCTGCTAGCACTGCAGAGGCACCATAAATAAAGGAGATTCAGCTGGAGTCTATTTTATTTTTATTCACCGTTAAGACAAAGTGTATTTTAATAATCAGCCAAGCAGAGGTGATTTATGCTTGGTTGGCACTGGCTAAGCATAAGGGGATAGTGGACAGTATAACTTGTAAATTCTTGGGGACTGTTGTCCTCTGAGATCCACATTGTGCTGCCTTCACCTTGGAATCGCATCCCTTTAAAACAAGGGACCACAACCCCATTCAGGAAATATGGGCCTGATCCAAAGCCCATTAAAGGCATTTGCAAGACTCCCTCTGACTTCAGTGGGCTTTGAATGGGGGTACTTAGTGGAGATCAAAGGACTCGGGGTGGAAACTGCAGGGTGTTCCCCAAATGGCACAGCAATATGGATCAGAGAACCAGAGCCCTTTGCTTTGCATGAACGCTGTGTGTAATTGATAATTTCTACTGAAACTGGTTTTATTTTGATATCTTAAGCTTTAAGAAATTTAGGGAATCCAGATGCAGCCACAAGAGTTGATTTCTATTGCTTGTAATCTAGACTTACCTTTTTCTTGAATACATGACACTTTTCATCTGTCCAGGATGTTAACAGACACTAACACAAGAGTCAAAGATGTTTATGGACCACACTGTCCGCTGCATTTATCATCCTTTGCTGGGTTATGTAAGTGGGTACACGATAGTTAAGTAGAAGTAGTAGTAGAGAAAAAGGAGATGGGACTGAGAGAGTGGAAAAAGAAGGAAAGATAGAAGAAGTAGGTAAGTGGAGAGATGATGTAGCTAGACTCAGTGGGAGATAGTTTTGAGGTATGATGTGGTAAATAGCTATGCTAATCAAAATCCATGAAGTTTCACTGGCTTTGAAGGCAAAAGAAGAAACAGATCAACTTTTTACACAAACATTGAGCTACCTTCCCTTTAAAATGGGCCTGCTTTTGCTTATGACATGGGTGAAGTATTCAGTTTAAAAAAATTAAGAAATGACTGATAATAGAGAGATCAAGCAATGCTGAGGAATTATTGACAGTAAGGGTATGTCTACGCTACAGGATTAATCCGAATTTAGATAATTCGAATTTGGGAAACAGGTTGTATAAATTCGATTGTGCACGGCCACACTAAGCACATTAATTCGGTTTTTAACCACATTAATTCGGTGGTGTGCGGCCACACTAACCCTAATTCGAATTAACAAAATCGATTTTGACGCTACTCCGTTCGTCGAGGTGGAGTACAGAAATCGATTTAAAGCGCCCTTTAATTCGAATTAACTGGCTCTGTAGTGTGGACGGGTGAAGGGTTAATTCGGATTAACGCAGCTAAGTCCGAATTAAAGTCGTAGTGTAGACCAGGCCTAAGAAAAGTAGCTAAAGTAACTAGGGAAGAATGATTTCATTCTTTTCTCCTGAGAGAAACCACAATTCCATTGATATTACAGGGGTTTCAGGCATGTATGTAGAAAGGAATAAACAAATTGCAGGGGATAATGGTTCTAAAAAAAAAGAGAGAAAGTATTCTTTAGTTCTGTAAAGTAACAAGAAAAGAGAATCCAGCAGTTCTGATTTAACTGGGGTCTTAAACCCAAGAATTATTTTTGTGGCTAGCTGAATAAACGTGTTTATTGTCTCTTGGTGTCAAAATTACAATACAGTATACAGAAATGAAATTTAAACTATTAAAGGTCAGGCAGTGCCTGTGATTTGCTAAACAGAATACGGCAGCCATGAATGGAAATAAAAAAGGAAACCATTACCTCTGCAGGAAGTTTAAAGGAATTGACGTGCTCTTCTAGGTACAGTAGAAATGGATCATCTTTGTTGGTGTTTCCAATTACTATGTATTGACAAAAAAGAGCATCTGCCATCAAATCCAGCATGTTAACTGGCAAATAACTTAGACTGTAAATAAAATAAGGTATTGTATTATAGCATCATCTACAAATTCAATCTGTGAGCAGAAATTCATCTGTTCAAGCAATGGAAATAGAGCGGAAGGGCTGGAGGATATCTCATGTCTGTTGGGGGCGGGGAGGGAAGCAGGGAGAGAGGCAATGACTCCAGATTAAGGCACCAAAGTGAAAGAACCAATATAGTAGTTATTTGGTATTCAATCCAAGATCGTCATGGGCTCAGCTATGCTTTGTAGGTGCCACAGCCCATAGTAAGAGATGGTGCCGAGCTGCAACAAACCAGAAGGCATTCGTTTTGCTTGGGCTCCCGGGTCCCCAGAGACTGTTTACACTGCTCCCAGCCTTCTCTGGCTGCAGCTTGCTACCAGCTCCACTGGTCAGTGCAAATGGTGGAGGGATGAGAATTTGGCCCTTCTTTTTCTCCTTTCCTCCAACCCCCTTTTGGCGCCCTCATGTAGGTGTCTCAGCAGAAGTGGCTGGCAGCACACACAGAGCAAAGGTGATGAAGGAGCGGCATTTAACAGCAAGAGCAAGCCCCCAGATATCTTGAGATCTAGTTTATTCAACGTCCAAATTTCAACTCGGGACTCTTTCGGTATCCTACCCCATAAAGGGCCCAATTTAGTCAACAGGTCTGGAACCCCTTTCAGCATCAGACTGATCCTTGTAATGATAAAAGGTTGCCTGACAACTTAAATATCTTCATCATCAAGCCTCTACATAAAACATCAAGGTATTTTACAATAAATAAACAATTGGTTGTTGCCTACATTTAATTAAATAGAGAAAGTAATTTCAGAGAGAGGTGTGCATTTTAAATTAAGGGTGTCCTTTCCGACTAATCTCAAAACGTTGTAGGAATTTAGAATTAAAATGTAAAGAGATTTTTTTTTCGTATTATTTCTCCTCTGTTAACTCTCTTCTAATAGAGCTGTTCAGACAACAATTACAGATCTGTGATTTGTGAATAAGATGCACATAATAAATAATTGAGACTATAATATCTGCCTTGGCCTCTCAGGCCAAACATCCTGTGATGTTGCACTCCATATGTTTATGGAAATATGCTTAGGAGTGTGAATATAATGTAAATGGAATATGCTTTATGCAAAAGGTTCATCCTATTTGTATGTATCACTCTTGTATCTAAAACTAGAAATATGAAGTTAACTCTGAGGTCCTATTGTAATTATGCAAAGTGTGGGCCATTAATGGTGGTTTAGAATCTTGATGGCACTCACTGACTAGGACAATTGGCTGTAGATGGTTTATTTACCTCCAAGCCGCCTTGTGGACCTGGGGGCCAGCCTGTGGGTAATGAAGAATGAGGTCTTACAGTGACATGTGACCATGTCACCTGGTACTGGAATCCATCTTAAACCTGGTGTTTTTCCATTTAGAAGGATGGGTGGGAACCCAGAGAGAGACAAAAGATTCCCACCTTGTGCCAAAGCCATAAAAGGGGGTAGAACAGAACAAAGGGGGCTGCGGTCATGAGAAATCCCTTAGTTACCACCTGAGCTGGAACTAACAAGAACTGTACCAGGGGAAAGGATTGGGCCCAGACTAACAGTGACTCAAGTCTGTAAAAGAAGCTTATTGGAATATCTCTGAGGGTGAGAGTTACCTGTATTCAGTTTCTTAAATGTATTAGGCTTAGACTGGAATGTTTTTGTTTTATTTTGCTTGGTAATTTACTTTGTTCTGTCTAACACGGCTACCCCTCTCATACTTTGTTCTGACTGTTATTTCTTGAAACCACTTAAATCCTACTTTTTATACTTAATAAAATCACTTTTGTTTATTAATTAACCCAGAGTAAGTGATTAACACCTGGGGGAGCAAACAGCTGTGTATATCTCTCTATCCATGTTATAGAGGGCGGGCAATTTTGAGTTTACCCTGTATAAGCTTTATACAGAGTAAAACAGATTTATTTGGGGTTTGGATCCCACTGGGAGCTGGGTGTCTGGGTGCTGGAGATAGGAAACCTCCTGCGCAGTTTTGGTTAAAGTCTGCAGCTTTGGGATGTAGTTCAGACCCTGGGTCTGTGTTGCAGCAGGCTTGCAAGTCTGGCTCAACAAGACAGGGTTCTGGAGTCCAACGCTGACAGGGAAAAAAGGCTCCGAGGTAGTCTCAGCACATCAGGTGACAGTCCCAAGGGGGTCTCTGTTACCGAACCCATCACACATCCATCTCTCTCCTTTCTCCAAAATGCTCACAGAGGCTGTGATCCAATGTCCATTGGAATCACTGGAAAGACCTCTTCTCACTACAGTGCGCATCAGATGAGGCCCTGATAGCAGTACTTGTTGTCCCCATCAACAGAGAATCATTAGGTTGACCTCTGGAATCTTCAGTCTTTTCTCTAGACTTTGTAATCACTTCCCCTCAGTTCTGTCTCCTAAGACTTCTCTACATATTCCATATGTACCCTATTGACTTCTCACATCTACGTATGCCATCCCTATGTTTCACTGGTCCCTGAAACATCACTTCCAAAACACCTCCTGCAATCCAACACTTTTTCCAAATGTCTAATGTACGTTTTACCTATGGCTCGTTGGATGAATGCACATTCAGCGAGTACCCAATGGCTTTGTAGCATTCTGGGTAATAATCTGGAATAGTTCCCTGAAATGGTAAGGTTTAGTATTTAAAGCTTTAGTCTTCACTTTCTCAAACGTTTCTTTTCAAAGTTTTGTTCCATTTTTGCCCAGGGTGGTGCTCATACACAATACGAAGTTAACTTTTTTCCATGCTAGTCCCCAGTTCCTCTCTGTTAAATCAATAAATTCCCTTCTCCCAAACCAGCTTACTTTGCTTGATTTATTGTTTAGTCACATGTTCAGCAACATCTCTCTTCATGCCGTGATGGAGTGTTTCTGTTTGTGTAGCACTCTCCCACTGGATCTTGTCTCTGCATTTTATTTCTCTCCATTGTACCCCTTATCTCTTACAAAGGGTACCTCGATGCTCCAAGCTGGAGGTGTAAATTCCAGCTTGAGGAGACATACCTGTGTTAGCTCTGATTGAACTAATGAGCTAAAAATAGAGTAGCCGTAGCAGCATGAGCGGCAAGAAGGGTTAGCCTCTCCAAGTACATACCTAGCATCTTAGATTGGAGCTAACTCAAGGTAGCTAACCTCTTCCACTTCTCCTGCCACCACAGCTATGTTCTATTTTTAGCGGGCTGGCTGGATCAGTGCAAGTCAAGGATGTCTCCCTGAGCTAGAAGTTTATACCTCTAGCTCAAAGTAGAGACATACCCATCAACAGCGGTGGTTCTAGTGTCCAACTGTTCATAAACATGCGATGTCACCTTTCCAAAACCTGCAACTATTAAACTAGCTCAAGCCTCTCTTTCTTAACTCATAAAACATGACAGGGTGTGAATTATAATGTAATAACTTATACCTAGTGGGGTATTAGGAATGAGGCCAAAGGCCAAGTGCCATTGATTTTACCGTGCCTGAATTATAACATAATTCAAATGCTGGAACATTTTCTATGCTCATCATATGATCATTTTAAAAAAGAATAAAAAGCCATTTTGATGGGGTGTGTGTGTGTGTATATATAAAAAACTGAACAGGGAAATATGGATCATTGCCACAGAAACTTTTTTTTTTTTAACTTTAGAAATAGTGTATTATTTGTAGAAATTAAATTACACAGTGTTTGAGAAATAGTTGTATTGGATAACACGGGCTCTGGCAGTTATTTTTCATTTAGTTCTAATATACAGTAATCTGACAGGAGACAACTTAAAAATGTCAATTTCATGCTTGGGGCGAGAGGGATACAAAATACACTTTATACCATAAGCAGATATTAAAGGAGATTTTTTTTGTTAAATATTTGTGCAATAAAAGTAATACTAAAAAAACGATTCAGGGGAAACTAGGAAGAGAGAAAGGGCGGCAACCATTGTAAAAGGGCTTAAATACTATGGTAATACATAGCATATAAGAACTCAGACAGATTATCCATAATAGAAATCATAGGCCCCAATGCAGCAAAGCACTTAAGCATTTGCTTAACATTAATCATCAGCCTAGGTGCTATTAAAGTTTAAGGCACTTAGAAAAGTACGTGAGGGCTCAGCTGAACAGGAGTGAACTGCTGAATCGCAGCCATATGTCCAATTATTGACACCAGTTTAAAAACATATGCTCCAATCTTGGCAGGGGAGCGGGGGACATGCATATATAGCTTAACTCATGTGACTAGTCTGAACTCAGCAAGCATTCTTGTGAGTAAAATTACTCATATAAGACTTTGCAGGATTGAGCCATAGTCTGTTTCTTTAAAATCAGTGGTATGCAAAGATACAAGTCAAAGGGTGGTTTTTGTTGCTATCCTCCTCTATTTGTCTGAAATGGTCCATATTCACCAACAGGTTGACATTCCCAGAATACAGTATTGTATTGATGAAGTACACATTTCTGCCACCATTCATCTGAACCATCTCTATTCCTTGTGTATGCTTTAATCAAGTTGTAGTAAATTTCTGTTGGGTAACATAATTTCTTTAGTCTTAAAGTAGATGGATATACATTGCCTGAGCCTTTCATTTAACACAGTGGTTCTCAAACTTTTGTACTGGTGAGGTGACCCCTTTCACATAGCAAGCCTCTGAATGTGACGCCCCCTCTTATATTTTAAAAAGTATTTTTAATTTATATTTAACACCATTATAAATGCTGGCGGCAAAGCGGAGTTTGGGGTGGAGACTGACAACTCATGACCCCCCCATGTAATAACCTCGTGACCCCCTGAGGGGTCCTGACCCCCAGTTTGAGAACCCCTGATTTAATAATTTGGATATGTGAATTTTCTTTCAAATTCTGTAACTATCTAGCCAATAGTTATTGGGGGGGGAGTGGTTTTTTTTATTTAATACAATCTGTATTTTTTAATTATCATGCTATTAAAAGTAGCACCCTCTGTAACTGAGCAGGTCTGTGTTACAAGTGAACATTTCCAATTTTCACTAGATCTCATTAAATGTAATGTCAGTCAACTAAGTGTAATGTAAATCAATGTATGGGGTTTGTATAGTATCGGGCTGACCATTGTAGCCCAGATCTGAACTGGGAATGATGCACCCTACTCCAAACCCCTGCCATGGGAAGGCTCAGGAAGCATAGCATTAACAGTTTGTCAGAGCTCTGGAGACAGGGAGAGCCCAAGTAAACACACGGACTGTAGTTATGACCTCTGTATTGGTGGTACACAGATAGAGAATGTTACTTGTGGTCCCTCTTCTCGAGCATCTGCACAAGAGTCCGGCAATATCGATCTCATACTGATGTGATAAATTTCTAAAGGCTTGAAAATCTCTTGGCTTGTAGTATTATCCTCAAAGCTTGGATACTTACCTGAATATCTCCAGGTGGCTCTATGCTGGTTATTTAGGAAGATCGAGCTTTGTTTGGTGAGAATTCCAAAGCTTCCATAAAAATAGATAGAACAATACTTTTTTGAGTTGTGAAAAGTTGGAGTTAAATGGTTAGGTTATTTTGCCTTGAGCCACATATCCTATGCCTATTGGCTTATTAATATTGTAACATAAATTGTTAGGCCTTGATTCAGGGAAGCACTTTACATGCTTATGTGCTTTCCTGAATTGGGATAGACTTAATCATATGCTGAACTTTAAGCATGTGTTGAATTCCCACAGACATTCGGAGAACACTTAACCAGAGAATAGGGATGTCTTCCTGACTCTGGCCCTTACTTAGGACCGCAATTTTCTCTATGTAACATATTATGACCATGTGGAATTCCATTGTGGCACTAGAAAGAGGGATATTCCTTCTGCTCAAAACACACAGGCCCTCATCACTGATCAGCAGAATCACCGATTAGCTATTAGAATTGGAGATGCTCCTTCTGTGTATTGCTATCCCATAAAGAATGGTGAAACCTCAGCTCATGAAATGGATTGGTACCTCACTCCAAAGACAAAAAGAGAAATTAAGGGACCTGATTTTTCCTCTGATGTAAATCAAGCGTTACGTTGGTGAAAATGAGAGAGAGAGAGAGAGAGAGAGATTGGGTCCAAATAAAATAATTTAAGTGGCTGATGTGCAAGATTGGCCCTGCCTTGCCATTTTAATATCCCAATAAAATGTTGTACTTTTTACAGCAGCTAATTGGAAATCCAAATCCACCTGGATGTTTATTGATCTTTTCAATAGCGGACCATATAAATTACTACTTCAAACCTGCTGTGAGGCAAAAGAATACTGGCACATTAGATATGCTATTCTATTTCATTCTGGCAGTGACATAAAAGCTTATGAATCATATTTATTTCCTTTTGTTTTGCATGAACAGTCTTCTTGTCTTGAACTCAAGTTCTTCTCAATGTTGGTTCCCCCCCCCCCAAATTATTTTGTTTTTGTCTTCAAGAAATACCAAAGATCACATTTGCGTTTGTTTTGTTTGTTTACTGGTCTGTAGTCTTGTAAGATCCTATTAGCTAAGCAAATAGCTGTCCCCTATTTGAATGGGAGAACTCTGGGGAAACCCACGTAGGGCAATAGATGGTGAAGTTAATTTGGGAGGAGCTGTCTTAGACCTGAACCAATGTCTTTGCACATATTTATGGGCACTGTTCCACATAAGACAGCATCTCTTTCATGAGGCATAAAACCGAAGTCCCACTCATTACTGGACCAGTACTATTTTTGAAAGAAGAAAACCTTAGCTTCAGTCTTCTGGCCATTATCCAATTTTGGCAATTGCATTCTATCTGCCTGAAGTTATCCCTCCACCTGGATGCTATGTTTTCTCTCCTTGAAAAACAGCAAACAAAAGAACCTAGCAGCTGTCATTGGTACAGAACTCCCAAAGGCAGTGAATTTCAGTGGTGGATGAAGGAGCTTATAGTCTCTACATTATATCTGCCTTCAGCTTCCCCTTCATCATATTGAAATTCAGCGTCACAACCACCCTTAATTTTTTTACAAGTACAATATCACTTTTTCCAGGCTGTGTATAAAATAACCTGTTCTGCCCATTCATCATTTTTGTTGCCTTTTCTGGACCTTTTCCATCTTCTCAATATCCTGTGTATATTAGAGAAATATGTATTTTCTAGAAAACCAGTTTTCAATCTATAGAAATATTCTAAGTGCAGATTTACCTGTTGAATGCCCCCTCTAGCCAGCTCAGAGATGGATTTTAACCAACCTTTTAATATTTATTTTTTTGGTTTGTAGAAGCATCATGCCTGGCTCCCTGAACACACCCCAGAATGCATTGTTCTGTGACATCACAATTACCATCGGATACGTGGTTTAAGACAGTATTTCTCAAACTTTTGAAAGCTGTCCCCCTTCAGGAAAATGAACCCGATTGCCCCTTTGCACCCAGCTCCCCCCTTTAACCAGAGCCTCCCATCTTTCTGTATACATCTGTCTTGCCCCCTCACTCCAGCTAGTCCTTTTTGCCTACCACAGTTTGAGAGATGCGGGTTTAAGACTTCAGGGGCCAAATCCTTAGCTGGTGTAAACTGGCATAGAGCCATCCTGATGGACATCTGAGACTCTCTGGCCCAGGATTCACTGGGGATATCCTCAATAGACAGGAGCACCAAGACTATCTCACAGAGGAGTGCGCGTTGGGAGAGAAGCTAGTTTAAAATTTACTAATATGCTGGCTGCTCCCACAGCCTGGTTTGTGGTGACCTTTATACTCGGACCCTACCTGGATGAGGGAACAGCGAGTCCCCTACCCACCCATTATTTCCTCCACATATTGACCAGACATGATGGCTGCACTTGGATTCAAGACAATTAAGGGCTGTGTGAAGCTACTGCTATCGTGGTTAAAAGCATCTTCAAAAGGGCTGGAAGGGGCAGGGATAGGGCAGGGTGAAAGTGCCCAGATGTTAGGAGGGGAGCAGAGAGGAACTACTGCTGTAGCTTCTTCAAGGATCGCACAGCAGCTGCACTCCCTTTCTATGCCCTAAAGCCCAGGGGTTGCTGTACTTGTTTCAAGGTCAAAGCTTCCAGGTTCTGCACCTTTTCTCTGCTCCCAAGACAGAGCTATACCTCAAAGGTGGAAAGAGCCCTAAATCTGCAGTTCACCTATATGAGATGCAGCCAGATCTAAGACCAAGTTCATTTGAAGAACACTGAATATTTAGCACATAGCACTGTTTAATCTGTTGCATGAAGGGCAGCATAATTTGAATCTTGCTCGTGTAATTAATTGATAAGCACCTTGTGACAAAAAGTGTTATCTGCTTCATGAGTTAGTTTGTATTGATCCAGAAAAATATCTGTTGAAGCTGGTGTTGCAAAATATATATCACCAAAAGCTGTTGATAAATTTACATGTCAAGCCTTCTACAGATCTGGTGTAAGACAAAAATACATAACTCAGCAACTTTTTAACACAAAAATCTCTTTTGATCAACCAGGTATATCACAATGATCTGAGGAAGCATTCTGCATATTGAAATAGAAGTCAGACTAAAACCATGCCTTCTGCAGTTTTATTATCTATATTTACATTTATATTAATATACTTTTTTGGTTGTAGTGAGGTTTCATTCTATTCCAAAAAGACACTAGTTGCTTATTTTGTCAAGAGAAAAATCTAGAAAATACTGAAGATAAGCCTTGTCTATAATCCTTTTGCGGTTTTAAGCAACTCTTACAGAAATTAAGAGACAGTTTAACAATGTATAATGTTAAGTTTCTATTTTACTGAAAATATATCTAAATATAATCGCCAGTTTCTGAGCAACTAGTAAAACATGATGTGTCACGTTCATTGTCTAACATATGCCTATGCGCTCTCTAATTTGTGTTGCACAAACTTGGAATATAAAACCATCAAGAATATGAAGGAAAATTAACAGGAACAAAATTTACAGCACTGGTTCCCAAATTAGCAGGGGGACTACAGAAAGCTGGGATATTTATTCCACCTACTTGCTTTCAGCTGCTTCTGCTGGTGTCCAGTCTCTTCTTTGCAAAGAAGAACCTAGGGCCATTTGTAAACAATGAGAATATCCTCTAGTTGTCTCCACTAGTAGCTGTGCTAAATAAAAGGAGGAAGGGCTCTCAAAGACCAAAGCTACCATATAAGCAATTGTTGTAGTTGTCACAGGGTCTCTGAATCTTGGTGAATGGCCCAGTTAACTTGGAAATGGGAGGGGAGATGGTTCCTTAAGGAAAAACTGTTATGAGATGTGGTCCATAAGACCCCTGGTTTAGAGTCTGTTCTCTCTTCTTGAATGAGGATGTTTTAGTGAATCAGCCCACTTCCCATTCCAGATTGTTGATGACTAAAGAGATACAGCCGAATCAGATATAGGATTCAGGTTTGTTTGATTGTAGGAGGATGAGTGTCACAGACGCTTGAGGTAGTGAAGATGGTTGACCTATAATGACCTAGAAATAAACCACGGTCAGTGTAGCTGATGCCAGTTCAGATGTTGTCAGATCAGCTGATGAAGTGATTGCCAGAGTTGTGGCTATGGTCAATGGAGCCCATTGGTGGAACTTAGAGGGGACTGTTGGCAAGGTGTTCTCCATTAGGGCCATACCTTTTGCCAATCACTTCTCGCAGGTGTGTAATAACCGGAGTTTGTTAGTTTTCAGGGCATGCTACAAGTTGAATCTTTTCTCATGTGATCTGTAAGGAAATGTGTGATGGATGAGGCTGGGTGGTGGTAGGAGTGGGACTCTGTTTTGTGAGGTTTGATAAATCAGTGTTTATCTTTGTGCTGTTGCTGCGGGATTGTGACCTGGGCTAACTGGTGAGATATTTACCAGTATTAGTGGCTTGGGATGGGCACCCTTTGGTTTGACGTAATAATCATTTAAACAAACGAATGAATAAATAACTTTGAAGCAGTTTGACATGTGGCGTGTGTGTGTGTGTATACACCTATATAGGTAAGGATAATGAAGGTTTCATAAATTCACCAGGCAACTTGCTGAGTAATGGCAAATATGTTGATAAAAGTGTCGCTGTGTGTGTGTGTGAGAGAGAGAGAGAGAGAGAGATCCTCAGACAGTTACTCTTTCATCAACATATTCGCCATTACTCAGCAAGTTGCCTGGTGAATGTATGAAGCCTTCATTATCCTTACTTATGATAAAACCCTTTAGATTTCAAACAGGTGAACAGATGTTTCTCTTTTTAATGAAGGCATCTTGAACATTTTCAAAAATTATATTGAAAAAGCCCTTTGAATTAGTCAATCTATTCTGTAATTTCATTATTATTTATGTAGCTTTTTCTATTTTATTTTTGTCACTGGTTGATTGTCGACTATATTCTTGAACCATAGGGGGCTCTCCCTCAATTATACCCAGCTGTGATGTATCCCTTTTGATTTCGTATCTGATTTAACTTACATAGTCATTGAATTCTTGCTCCAGTCTGAATTGCACAACATGAGGCTGATTCAACTAGCACTTAGGGTAATGGGAGTCTTTCCCCTGACTCCAGTGGGCATTGGATGAGGGGGCCCCCTGTGAGTTGTTAAGCAGTATTTGTTGTGACGTGGATTCAAGATGGGATTTCCATAGGAGTTCAGCATCCTGCTTATATTGAATTTGGGTTCTTAACTCCCTCAGGCCCCTTTGAAAATCACAGCCCTGAAAAATACAAATGTGAAGAATGAAAGATTGGTGGATTTCCTTATCTGGCCTGAGAACTAGTATCAAGGCAAAACTTCCCAGTAGCTGAAATGCCATTCCAACTTGACTTGTATTAATATGAGAATTTCCCAGTTATTCTCAAACTCGGGTGGACACAGTTAGAACAGCTAAAAGGATGATTAACTAAAGAATGCAGCAACTCTAGTTTTTTCTTGAGTATTTATGAAACTTACAGCAGTTGATATTGTAACTGTGACATTGGAAAACGCTAACGCTGGTGCCCAAATCCACTGCTTTGTGTTAACACAATGTACTCTCTTCTTCCATTAAATGAGATGGAGGATGATAGTAAGTCTTTTTTTTCTAGGAAAATCCTCCTTTCGTGTTAGTGTGAATGAGGAATAACTCCGCTAAAGCAGTTACACTGGTGTCTGAGTCTACTGGAGCCAGTCCAGTTTTTCCTTATTTACACCTGTGTAACTGTAGTGGAATCAGTGCACTTATATTGGTGTGAAACGGGCATATGGAAGATCAGAATCATGCCCCTAAACTTGTCTAAATATCTGAAAGTTGGATTTTGGCTTAGGTGGAATCAGAATATAATATATAATACAAACAGCAAAAGGTCTGTGGAAAAAATGGAAGCTAAAAACTCTCTGAGATGCTCTTCAATAAATGGAAGTCTAGACTCTCTATTGTTGTCTTAACACAAGGTAAAGGAAATTAAAAGCAAAGGTCATATATTATAACTTTAAAAGTCTTCTCATTGTTTAAGCATAAAATTAGAAGTGATATTTCTGCTATTTTAGATAGGGCTATCCAAAGCCCATTGAAGTCCGGGGAAAGACTCCCAACTGACTTCAATCAGCTTTGGATCAGACGACAAATGTTTTTGTATTTTAACTTAACTTCATAACATATCTAGGGAAGAGGAACCAGAATGAATGGCCATTAGGAAAAAAATGTCCGTCATGCACCAGACTGCCCAGAAAGAGAGGAGGGGTGGTGGGTGAGAAATATCCTGGCGCCCTCTTGGCTCTTTTATACAAGCACTGTAAGGTCTTGAATGAACGGTGGTAAGTGAAAAGTACTGATTATTCATAACTTAATTAGAAGTAAGTTGAAAATTCAATCAAAATTGGTTCATACTTTGAATTTAGCAGAAAGTTAATTGCTCCTACAATAAAACATGAATTAATTTTGAATGAATACCAAACTAATGGAGAGAGGCAACATGCTCAATTGTGCAATTGTTTTAAATCTTCAAAAATAGAAAACAATCTCATTCCTTCATTTTAATATACTGTACAATGTGTCTCATGAGCTGCAGTTTTCAAGGTAAAATGTTGGGCTATGTAAAGCTAACAAATGAAGTGAAAATCCATTTGGAGTCAAGGACCGTGTAAGACTCCATTAGGGTTCTAGTTCTCCCGGTCTCACTAACTTTACTTTTTTCGTTATAGATCTTTCCAGAAGTAGTCGTGTGACGTTATCAGTACTAAATTGCATAACCTGTGCTAGTTTGGCTGAGCTGGGTGGAGAGGAAGGGGTGAATTTGGCCCTGTCTTCTAAATTATGCCAGCTAGAGTGGACTTTTAAGGACTGGGAATTGCTGGAACACATAGTCTTCTGGCTATTCACATAACATGCCTCCAAAGCCTGAAGAAAAATATGAGGTGTGCACATGAGCAGAATTGGCCTGATTCTACTATAGTTGATGTAATTACAGGTGAAACCTATATGAATGTGCAAGAAGGAGAAGAGTGTGTAGAGAGATGCTATGCCACAGGTCACCCTTTCAGGGGGAAGCCATATTGTGGCTGATTGAATTTATTCAGCACAAAGCAGTAGGGGCTATCAGTTATATTGGCAGTGTAATACACCCCAAGAAGGCAGCATATACAAATGAGTTGAGATAGTGCCCATTTCCTAACTCCCCAGAACCAATTAGTTCTAGGATAGGGTGACCAGACAGCAAATGTGAAATATCGGGATCGGCGGTGGGAGATAATAGGAGCCTATATAAGAAAAAGACCCAACAATCGGGACTGTCCCTATAAAATTGGGACATCTGGTCACCCTATTCTAGGAGTGCAATGTGATGGGGCTGAGGTTGGGCTGAATGGGTCAAGGGTCAAGTGACAAGTGGTCAAATGATGCGAGGAAGAAGGGCCACTGCTTTGGTTGACTTTGACTTTGTATCTCTTACGGGCTTGGGTTTTTAAATGTACTTCTCGGGTTTGGACAGGTGCCCTTGAGGTCTGGACTTTGCAATAAATCCCCAAATCTATATAAAATGATTCCCGAGCCCTTTTTCTGTCACATGGGGTATAACATTCAGAAGATTTGGGAGTGTTTAAACACTAGGTTTTTATTTGGGCCCCATCACTTCATACACTTTTTTTTTATTTCTTTTTAAACACCAGAATTGCACACACAATTATAACCTACAATCAAATTCAAAAGATCTGTCTGCAGCACACTTGTGTCGTACGCATACCAAGCAGTGCTCGTGTGAGATGCAGCTAAACAATAGGAAATGGTACAAGTAAAAGCTCTGCAACAGACACTTTCAATATCGCAGTCTAATTATGCTGTCTTTTTTCTTTCTTCCTCTCTCTGCCTTTATTTTTACACCGTGGATGTCAATAGCTCAATCTGCAGATAAACATCCAGCACTTTATTTTCTGCTTTGTTTTTCTGCACGTATTGGACAGATAATCCCATCGGGTCCTTTCTTATTATGGATTATCCCCGCAGAATGCCCTGGCTGTAAGCACTCCATGACAACAAGGTTATTGTAAAATGGCTTTTTCTGCCCTTTGAAGTAGAGCTATAACAACTAGAATAACTTTTATGAGGCCTTGTGGGGATCTTGTTCTTTATGAAACTTGCTGATTATGTACAGAGGGCAGAATAAATGGTTTTGAGGATTTTTTTTAAATAAATGAAAGGCAGAGAAGGAAGAAGGGTCTGTTGTTATGCAATTGCCACACAAAGAGCCAGGTTCTCCACTATGTCCAGCGTACTGGATTCTCTGCCCTACCTCCAGCCTCTGACCCTGTGCCATCAGGGGATTACTGGTTCCAGCCACTCCCCCTTCCTCACCTCCATGCAGAAAGGAGGGAAGCATAGAAGCTGGCAGGGGGTATCCCTACAGTCCTCTGCGGGGAGGTTTCTTGGTGCTACATGAGCAGAGCGAAGAGAGCAGAGTGGGGAGACCAGAATCGAGTCCAAAATGCTTAAAACACGTCAATGTATTTAACAGCTTCAAGTCAAATATTCTATTCATCAATTAATCTCTAATGATCATTTAAAACTTCACAAGCCTGTCGCTTTTAGAGCTGCCAATTAAGGGGAACACCTTCCCTTTTGTGCCGTTAGTCCTTGAGACGCTGCCTCTCCGCTGCATTGGCCCTGGGTTACACGTGGAGCAGTTTCACAAGGCATAATGGCCAAAACCAGCAGGGGGAGGGGCAGGCTGGTATCTGCAGGGCCTCAGCATGCTTCCTGGCAGCCACCTTCTGGGTCTGGCTCATCTCTGTGGTTGGACATTTCCCCCCCCCCCCCAATGTGCAAGGGTTCCCTGCTTCTCCTCACTGCTGAGTCATTTCTTTCAGTGCTGTGAACCAAATCCTAAACCCGTGTGGTATTACTCTCTCCTTACACAGGCACAGCTCCTACCAAAGCCAATCGCAGTCATGGGGCGTTTTTGCTGAATGTGGATTGAATAAAAAGGATCAGGTTTCCTCTCCCCACCCCCCAAGGTCTAGCCAATAATCCCCATTAGTGCATCGTAGGAACATGCAAGTACAGTGCTATCTGTGCACAGGAACATCTAGGGGCCACAGCTCATGTGGGGGGGGGGTCCACTGTGCAAGGCTCTGTATGAAAGCATAAAGACAGACCCGGCTTCAAAGAATTTACAGTCTAAATGGACAAGATGTCAGAGGGGTAAAGAAGGCACAGAACATTAAAATGACTTTCTCAAGGTTGCTCAGCCGATCAGTGGCAGAGCCCGGACTAATACCCAGGTCTCCAGAGTCTGAGTCAAGTGCCCTATCCGCTTGACCATGCTGTCTTTCTGATGGGGTCTCCTGACTTGTAAGAACATAAGAATGGCCATGCTGGGTCAGACCAATGGTCCCCTAGCCTAGTATCCTCCTTCTGACAGCGGTCAGTGTCAGATGCTTCAGAGGGAATGAACAGAACAGGGCAATTATCGAGTGATCCATCCCCAGTTGTTCAGTCCCAGCTTCTGGCAGTCAGAGGCTTTAGGGACACCCAGAGCATGGGGTTGCATCCCTGACCACATTGGCTAATCGCCATTGATGGACCTATCCTCCGTGAATTTATCCAGTTCTTTTTTGAACCCAGTTATACTTTTGGCCTTCACAACATCCCCTGGCAATGAGTTCCACAGGTTGACTGTGTATTTGTGTGAAGAAGTACTTCTTTGCATTTGGTTTTTAACCTTGCTTATTAATTTCATCAGGTGACCCCTGGTTCTTGTGATATGTGAAGGAGTGAATAACGCTTCCCTATTCATTTTCTCCACATTGTTCATGTTTTTATAGACTTCTATTGCATCCCCCCCTTTTCTAAACTGAACAGTCTCCATTTTTTAATCTGTCCTCCTATGGAAGCTGTTTCATATCCTAATCATTTTTGTTGTCCTTCTCTGTACTTTTTCCATTTCGAATATATCTTTTTTTGAGATGGGGCAACCAGATCTGCATGCAGTATTCAAGGTGTGTGTGTGTGTGTGTGTGTGTGTGTGTGTGTGTACCATGCATTTATATAGTGGCATTAGGATATTTTCTGTTTTATCTATCCCTTTCCTTCTAGTTCTTAACTTTGTTAGATTTTAGACTCCATCCGCACATAGTTCTCTGAAAACATCTGCTCAATCTATGATGACTCCAAGATCTTTCTTGAATGGTAACAGCTAATACAGACTCCATCATTCTGGATGTATAGATGGGATTGTTTTCCAATGTGCATTACTTTGCATTTATCAACACTGAATTTCATCCGTCCTTTTGTTGCCCGGTCACCCAGTTTTGTGAGATCCCTTTGGAACTCTTACGCAGCTTTGGACTCAACTATCTTTAGTAATTTTGTATCCATGGCCAACTTTGCCACCTCACTGTTTACCCTTTTTTCCAGACTTTATGAATGAACGTTATGAATATGTTGAACAGCACTGGTCTTAGTACAGATCCCACTATTTACCGTTCTCCATTGTGGAAACTGACCATTTGTTCCTAGTCTTTTTCTATCTTTTAACCTTTTCCTGATCCGTAAGAGGACCATCCCTCTTACCCCATGACTGCCTACTTTGCTTAAGAGCCTATGGTAGGGACCATGTCGAGGGCTTTCTGAAAATCCAAGTACACTATATTCGCTGGATCACCACTGGACTCTTCCGTCATTCCTTTGTCCCTGTCACCCTGAGCAATGTAAAACATAGCTCTATAGCAGTGCATATAGAGGGGAGAAAAATGTCTAAAGTGTGTTCGTAATGAAACTTATTATGCAAATCATCTTTCCTTTCCTCACCAATCCTGTCTCCTCAACTTATCTCCATGGAATCCTAGTACACTCCTAATTGTACTATGAAAAAATAGTGCAGGGGTCACAGATATCACTTCCGCAAAATTCACATTATGGTTTTCCCAGCATGTGCAAAAATTAGCTGGGAGGAGATCGCAACCTGCATAAAAGTTGAGCCCTTGCCAAAGCAAGCTTCAGAAAACTTAAGGTGAGCTTTAAATAAAGTAGTATTTATTCGTGGAGCTACATGGGGTCTCAACTTTGTGTATTGCACATGCAGAGATGTCCCGTTTGGTTCCCTTCTCCAAACACCTACACTGAAGGAGTCTTCTAAGCCTTCTCTTTTCTTGCTCCCTGGATTTTGTTGTTTCTGGAACTTTTTTTTTTTTTTTTTTTAAAGGAAAAACTCATTGATCTCAAGAACACTCTTGAATCCAGCACTGAAAAGAGATACTGATGAGTCACTCGCTTCCAAGGTTGCAAAAGAAGGAATGATTAAATACCCAGTGGCAAGTGTTTTCAGAAGTGGCATTTGAAACCTTGCTTTTGCACATGGGCTCTTGTCGGAGGACACTGGAGAACAGGAGTGAGGATGTCAGTAAAAACTGCTTTTTGCTCAGGGGAAAAAATGCATCACAGAGGAGAAAGGAATCAGAACATCAATAGGTAAATGAAGCATGCTGCGTCTGTGGATTCAATCTGCCTAGAGTATTTGATCAGCAAGTTTCATTTTCACAGAAGAGAGAATTTAGAAGGGAAGTTGCATACAAGCATCAAAAAAAGCTATATGGATTTGCCACAAATAAGAGGGAAAAACATCCCCAGCTTGTATTTCGTTTACTGTTAAAAGGCTGGGTAATATACATCATAGGCCAGTCTCTGTCATGCTAGTTGAATTGAAACTGGACATATGCTGCAAATTTGTAACAGCAAGGGCAGTTAATCACTGGAACAGAACACCAGGGAATGTGGTGGATCCTCCATTCCTTGGTGTCTTTTAAATAAAGATTGGATTTCTTTCGAAAAGGGATGCTCTAGTTCAGGCAGAAGCTACTCGAACTCAGTGCGATCACTGGGTGTAATTTTACAGCCTGTGTTATGCGGGATGTCAAACTAGATGATCACAGTGCTACCATCTCATCTTGAAATGTATGAATCTCTCTTTCCAGGATCTTGTCTAGCCCATATTGCCAGTGTCTTTGGCTCCATGGAAAGGCAATTCATGGAAAGTTCATTTCTCTGCTTTTTAGACCTATTGTGTGATTACAAGAACAAGAGCCTTTCTTTTATCTGCACCATCCAGGACAGCTTGCTTTTTATGTTACCACTGCAGAAATGTCCCTCTTGATTCTGTGGCTGACAATGTGGCTGCATTGAGGTCAATGGGAACTTTGCCACTAACTTTGAAGCTGACCAGATTTCACCCTATAACTTTGCTTCTGTTCTGCAGAGTGAATAGAATTGCCTGTTTTCTGAGACTTGTATATTTCCACTCTTGCCCATTCCTAACCTCTCTTTCAACCGTCCCCTGCCAGCCCTCCTCATACACCCAACCTCATTTCTATAATTCACTGAAATTCAGTATCTCTTTGTGGTGGGGCAGAGAGGCCCTGCACCAATAGAGAAGGGTTAAGGGCCTATGAGCCCAACTACCCCCACCTGCTATATCTGCAACCAAGGCCAAGCCTGGAGGGGGAATAAAAGGAGAGAGTCTGGCTCAGTTCAGGACTAAGTGGCCAGGAAGGAGGCTGGAGCTCTGCCTTAAGGGAGTTTCTTCTACAGAGTTCAGGAGAGCTGGGCCAATGGGAGGACCCTAAGGAGCGAGCAAGGAGTGAGCAAGACACTGTTTGGAAGCCAAGGCGGAAGGAAAGGGCAGGGACACCCTGCAGGAAGATGAGGGCGGCCCAGTATTGAATTGGTTTTAGTTTATTTATTTTTTATTTTAGAATACGTTGTGGCTAAGCCCCTCCAATCACTCACCCCAAAAGGGATGGGATTGAAGGGACAATTACTGATTGGTTGGAGTTCACCTCAGTGGACGCTGGAGACCGAGACTTCTTCCCCCGGGGTGACCTGTGGTCATGCTGGGGGGCCTGGAAGGTCCAGAAGAGGGCACTGTTTTAGCATGCCATTACAAGTCCATGTGCAAACATTTTGTCGTGTGGATTTAGTGTGAGGAAAGGTATTGGATCAACCACTTCAGAGACTGATTCCCACTGTGTGTCCACAGAATAAGGATTGTAGAAGGGCAAGCTTCCCTTCATTGCTCTACCAGAGGCCCTGAATCAAGGAGGCAACCCTATTCAGGAAAGCATTTAAGATTGCTTAAGGCCCATGGAAGTATGGAAAGCCCAGGGAAGCCACCCACATGAAAGTTAAGTATATGCTTAAATGCTTTGCTAAATAGGGATGGAAAGCATGTGCTTACATTCTCTCTGGAACTGGAGCTAGTGTGTGTCAAGCTACCACTCCCTAGTAGAGAGAAGGTGTCCAGCCCTTCTTTATCTCCAAAGGGACTAAACTTCACAGTTGACCCTTACATCATACTTAACCTGTTGCCAACCGGTTCCCTGGATGCAAGGCAACAGCCAGGGGGATCTAACAACTGGCTCTGCCATGTACCACTGGGCATCAGCAATGTAAGAGCAGTCCCTTATCCCGAGGCTACTGTATCACATGCCCTTGGAAAGAAAATGTGCTTTATGTGGTGGCTGTTACCATGTACATGTAAGACAGGAAAAGTTTGTCTAGGTAACATTGCAAAGGAGACCTGGGCTAATGATCTAATCCCACTGATTCCACTACTAGGGTGATAAGGCAAAACATTCTCCATATTATCTGCTAATAAATGCTGCCACAGGCACTAAGATGATGCATCAGTGGTCACTCTCTGCATCCTCGTAGTTGTGAGCTGATGAGGCCCTAATTGATTGAGTGCTCAAGAGAGAATCACAGGTGCAGAAAGTGACTAAATCCCACCACTTGCTTGACGGCACCAGAGCCTTGTCAGGGGATTCTGTGCGGGGAAAATAAATAAAGCCAACAACAGAAAAATACTTGTGTTTATCACATGCTAGAAGCAAATTAAGAGAAGTTCCAAAATAAGTGTTTGTGTTTTTTTAACACTATAAGAAGTGTGTGTGTGTGGGGGGGGGTGGAGACAGCAGTGAAAGTTAGTAGATTTTTGCTTTAACGTTAGTCACAGTTTTGCAAGAAGAGGCTGTACTTGTGCTTATATTTCCTCAGTGATGCTGTCAGTATATGAGACAGATTCAGGTCTATGCTGAGTTAATGTTAATCATGCAAGCTGGATGCTTTATATTCAAAACTTGAAGAGAATCCTCTCAGATTTTTGTATCTGTATGTCCCTGTAATTGTACATATCTTATTTTTTTTTCCTTCCAGGCAAATACTCCCAATATTCATAATATTTCACTATGTCATAGTTAAGCCTCATCCAGCTATTTGCACTGCCCTTCTTAGACCCTTTAGTTCTCTCTGTCTCTGACTTTTGATGACCAAAAGCAAACACCGTAATCAAGGTATGGGCTTGTCACTGATGTGAATCATGTCCTAACTCCTGCATAGTTCAGAATTCCCCTTTCATGGACCTTAGCATTCTCTTTGCCTTTTGTCCAACCTCTACAGGGCACTGAATGTTTGCAAAGCAGCTATTGCCATACATGTTAACATTTATTAAAATTGCAGTCTACCTCCATCAGATACAAATATACGCTGGTGGGGGATATCATTAAAATCATTTCAGGAAGTTTTTTGCTATTAATGAGAGAGCTGTTGGCCTTTGATGGCCTCAATTTGTATATCCAGGTTTCGGAATCACTTACCAATGAAGTAACCAAATCATTAGCATTCTTCTAGTATTCATTGAAAAACCATTAATCACAATAATATCATCTGATGGATATAATGTGTACCTCATTAGGAATTCCATTTGTCTAGCCAACAGACAGTATGGCAGTTTGTGTTGAAATACGTCTCAATAATCTCTTAATCACAACAAGGAGCCTCTTTCATACACTGTCACTTGTTTAAAATGGCCTTTTTACCACGGGGTTTTCAGATACTATGTAATATAAAACCGTTGCTCACTTTCATTAAGTGCAACCATAATGTTCTCTCTTTGTAAACTATTACTACAATTGAAACATTTTTTTAATCAGTTGGTGCATTTGATTTAGCAAAGGTTGTGTGCTTAGAATTACTTTACATTTTAATTAGAGCTGCAGCAATCTGCTAGCTAGAGCTGCGTTAAACTCTGCTGAATCAGAGTCTCTAGGCATGTTTGGAAAAGCTCATGAATTCTCTGCCATTTGCCTAATGAGCTGTCGGAAAGGTTCTATCAGTAGTGTCAGAACTGTTGTTTAAGGACCCTCCAGGCGTGTTAAAGAAGCTTGACGTGGACAAGGGCTAATACTAAATAGGTGCCACTGGGTTAAAGACTTTGGGGAAGGTCTCTGTGCTGTTACGGGGGAAATTAAAGGTCACACCCACTTGTGCATTTGTTTTTGAGAGGTTTGTGAAAGGGGAACAATAAAAACCCACTTCATAACTTTAGCACAGTCTCTTCTGGACCAGGGACAAGCATAACCCTCTATTTTAAATTTGTTGTGTCTAACCCAATGGTACTGTACTAGGGTGGGGAAAAGGTGCATATAGCCAGAATGCTTAAACTCAAGGAATTAGAGTATAATAACTCCCTACTTGGATTCATCCCTACTTGGATTCATTCATTCATTCATTTGAACCCTAGACCTCCAGCATCTCAGGACACCTTCATTAAACAAGTAGAAGAAGTAGGTTGTTATCCTCTCGATGGGGCACCAACACAGAATTTTCCATTGTGTTACACAAAGACTGAGCAAGGCTAATGCTGCTCTGGCACTTACCTCTTGTCAGGGTTCCCTCCTCACTCTGAACTCTGGGGTACAGATATGGGGACCCGCATGAAAGACCCCTAAGCTTATTTCTACCAGCTTAGGTTAAAAACTTCCCCAGGGCATACATTCTTCCTTGTCCTTGGACAGTATTGGTGCTACCACCAAGTGAGTTAGACAGAGATTCAGGAAAAGGGCCACTTGGAGTTCATGTTTCCCCAGAATATCCACCCAAGCCCCTTCACCCCCTTTCCTGGGGAGGCTTGTGAATAATATACCAACCAAATAGGTAACCAAGGTGAAGACAGACCACACCCTTGGGTTTTTAGGACACTAAAAACCAATCAGGTTCTTAAAAGGAGAACTTTATTATAAAGAAAAAAGTAAAAGAAGCACCTCTGTAAAATCAGGATGGAAAGTAATTTTACAGGGTAATAGGATTTAAAATACAGAGGATTCCCCTCTAGGCAAAACTTTAAAGTTACAAAAACCATGAATAAACAACCTCCTTCACATAGGGAAAATTCACAAGCTAAAACAAAAGATAATCTAACACATTTCCTTGCTTTACTTACAATTTTTGTAATCTTAGATGCTTATTTCAGGTAGGGTTTTAGGAGAGGTGGTTTTTTTCCTGTCTGGTCCCTCTCTCTGTCCCGAGAGAGCACAACAAAGAGCAAAAACAAAGCCTCTCCCCTCCCCCCACCCCCGGATTTGAAAGTATCTTCTTTCCCCATTGGTCCTTCTGGTCAGGTACCAACTAGGTTAATTGAACTGATTAACCCCTTACAGGTAAGTGATTCTGTACCTCTGGCCAAGAGGGATTTTATATTACTGCATATATAAAGGTTGTTACCCTTCCCTTTATATTTGACACCTCACTAAAGGCGTTATTAAGTATATTAGGAGCAGAAAGAATCTTGACAATGGTATTGGTCCATTACTGAATGCAAATGGTATAATAGTCAATAATGATGCAGAAAAGGTAGAAGTGTTTAATAAATATTTCTGTTTTGTATTGAGGAGGGGGGCGATGATGTAGTCCTATCATATGATCACACTCTTTACATTCTACTTGTATCTCAAGGGGATATAAAACAGCAGCCACTAAAGCCAGACATCTTTAAATCAGCACGTACTGATTACTTGTATCCAAGAGTTATAAAAGAGCTGGCTGAGGAGATCACTGGACCATTAATGTTGATTTTTTTCAATAAGTCTTGGAACACCAGGGAAGTTCCAGAAGACTGGATGAAAGCGAATGTAGTGCCAGTGTTTAAAAAGAGCAAATGAGATGACCGGGTAATTTATAGGCCAGGCAGTCTGACATTGATCCCCGCAAGATAATGAAGTGGTTGATAAAAGACTTGATTAACAAAGAATTAGAGGAGGGTAATAAAATTAATGTCCATCAACATGGGTTTACGGAAAATAGATCCTGTCAAACTGATTTGATTTGTTACCGCGTGATATTTTGATTACATTACTAGAACAATATAAAATTAACATGGCCCACATTGAATGGATTAAAAATTGGCTAACTGATAAGTCTCAAAATGTAATTGTAAACAGGGAATCATCATTGAACAGGTGTGTTTTTAGTATTTAGTGTTTTTTAGGGGGAGAGGGATAGCTCAGTGGTTTGAACATTGGCCTGCTAAACCTAGGGTTGTAAGCTCAATCCTTGAGGGGGCCACTTAGGGATCTGGGACAAAATCAGTACTTGGCCTTGCTAGTGAAGGCAGGGGGCTGGACTCAATGACCTTTCAGCATCCCTTCTAGTTCTATGAGATAGGTATATCTCCATATATTTAGTATGGTGCCACAGGGTTTGTTCTTGGCCATACACTATTTAACATTTTTTATCAGTGATCTGGAAGTAAACATAAAATCATCACTGATTAAATTTGCAGATGACCCAAAAATTGTGAAAGTGGTAAATAATGAAGAGGACAGGTCACAGATTCAGAGCCATCTGAATCAGTTGGTAATCTGGGTTCAAGCAACAATATGTAAGCAGAGTCTGAATGAGCTCTCCCCTGACATCTAGTGGTGAGCTGTGGCAAAGGACTTCAGGAGCTGATCTCATTTGCATGGGCACACCCACACTGCCTTGGTGCTCATCCTGATGGGATTGCTGGCCCAAATGGTCACTTTTGGCTGGTGTTCGATCCCCAGTCTCTTTGTTATTGGGGCAGGAGTAATATAGGGTTGTTGTCCTTGATTTCCACAAGGATAGCAGAACTGTACTTGGCATTTCCCAATTGAGGGACTCACCCTCAACTAAACAGCACTCGCTGGACAGGGGATATGGTTCCAAAGCCCAGTAAGTTGAGAGAGGGTGGGGACAGGTACTTGTACCCCATGGTGTAGGCCTTGCCTAAGGGCCCCAGACACCATTTGACCCTGCCTCTCTCCACTGTGTAATAACAGAGCTGATTTAGATTCAATTGAGAGTCCTGTTATATGCTGCAGAGCTGAAATCACTGATACCTAGGTCTAAGTATTAGACTTGCTTTGGACTGTGTCTGATGCAAGAGATTGCCCAATGTGCACCAACAGTAAGGCTCCCCCACTAACAGTTGAAATCACTGAGAGCTGAAATCATTGAGAGCTGTGTTAAGTGGGCGGCCCTGAAGACATCTTGGCATGGCCAGCAGGGCAGCTTGCAGAGAGGTGCGGTGAGTAAGGTGCCTCCTTACCTCCACCCAGGATGGGAGGTGAACTCTGCAGATGCATCTCTGAACTCTGGGTTTGCAGAGTCCAAGGACAGGAACTGTGAGTGGGGTGCAGAGAAGGGATGGGCATGTCAAAGGGACTTTTGGGTTGCTGGATTTAAGAACCTGAGGGAAAAAGGACACTGCCCAACTTACTTGGTGGTGGGTCTTTTGCTCATGGTTTATGTTTATAAACCCTGTTTGTGGTGCAAATTAATACTGCATTATTTCCCTCCTTTTATTACAAGTTTTTTGCTACACTCAGACTCCGTGTTTGCAAGAGGGGAAGTATTGCCTCTTAGAGGTGCCCAGGGGGTGGTGTGTAATTGTCCCAGGTCACTGGGTGGGGGCTTGAGCCAGTTTTGTGTTGTATTGTTGAAAAGGAACTCCTAGGTACTAAACCTGGCCCTTGTTGCTACCAACTGGCGTGGACTGCACCCTCAGCAAGTTTGCAGATGACACTAAACTGGGAGGAGTGGGTAGATACGCTGGAGGGTAGGGATAGGATACAGAGGGACCTAGACAAATTAGAGGATTGGGCCAAAAGAAATCTGATGAGGTTCAACAAGGAGAAGTACAGAGTCCTGCATTTAGGATGGAAGAATCCCATGCACGGCTACAGACTAGGGACCGAATGGCTAGGCAGCAGTTTTGCAGAAAAGGACCTAGGGGTTACAGTGGATGAGAAGCTGGATATGAGTCAACAGTGTGCCCTTGTTGCCAAGAAGGGTAATGGCATTTTGGGCTGTATAAGTAGGGGCATTGCCATCAGATCGAGGGACGTGATCATTCCCCTCTATTCAGCATTGGTAAGGCCTCATCTGGAGTACTGTGTCCAGTTTTGGGCTCCACACTACAAGAAGGATGTGGAAAAATTGGAAAGAGTCCAGCGAAGGGCAACAAAAATGATTAGGGGGCTGGAGCACATGACTTATGAGGAGAGGCTAAGGGAACTGGGATTGTTTAGTCTGCAGAAGAGAAGAATGAGGGGGGATTTGATAGCTGCTTTAAACTACCTGAAGGGGGGGTTCCAAAGAGGATGCATCTAGACTGTTCTCAGTGGTACCAGATGACAGATCAAGGAGTAGCAGTCCTAAGTTGCAGTGAGGGAGGTTTAGGTTGCATATTAGGAAAAACTTTTTCACTAGGAGTGTGGTGGAGCACTGGAATGGGTTACCTAGGGAGGTGGTGGAATCTCCTTCCTTAGAGGTTTTTAAGGTCAGGCTTGATGTTGGGAATTGGTCTGCTTTGAGCAGGGGGTTGGACTAGATGACCTCCTGAGGTCCCTTCCAACCCTGATATTGTATGAACTCCGATTGGCAGAAGGGTTACATATACATATAGGATCAAAGAATATAGGCCATACTTTGAGTCCCCCGCACTATCTTGAGAAGCAGTGACTCTGAAAAAGGTTGGGGGGAAGGTCATAGGGGATAATCAGCTGAACATGAGTTTCCAGTATAACGCTATTGCCAAATGGATTATGGCAATCCTTGGATGCATAAACAGGGTGATTAGGAGTGGAGTTACTTTATCTCTGTATCTAGCACCAGTGCTACTGCTGCTGGAATACTGTGTAAAGTTCTGGATCAACAATTCAAGAAGGATGTTGATAAACTAGAAAGAGTTCAGAGAAGAGCCAGGAGAATGATGAAAGGATTAGAAAACAAACCTTATAGTGATAGATTCCAGTAGCTCAATCTATGTAGCTGAACAAAGAGAAGGCTAAGTGATGGCTTGATTACAGCCTATAAGTACCTGTAGGGGGAACAAATATATAATAATGGGCTCTTCAATACAGCAGAAAAAGGCAGAACATGATCTGAAGGCTGGAAACTGATGCTTGGCAAATTCAGACTGGAAATAAGGTGTAAATGGGGGAGTAATTAACCATTGCAACTATTTACGATGGGTCATGGTGGATTCTCCATCACTGATACATTTTTTTTATATCAACACTGTGATTTTTTCTAAAAGATATATTCTAAGTAGGGTGACCAGATGTCCCGATTTTATAGGGACGGTCCCAATTTTTGGGTCTTTTTCTCATATAGGCTCCTATTACCCCCCCCTACCCCATCCCGATTTTTCACATTTGTTGTCTGGTCTCCCTAGTTCTAAGAATAATTTTGGGGCAGTACTCTGCCCTGGGCTATATAGAAGGTCAGACTATCTCAGTGGTTCTCAACCTTTCCAGACCACTGTACCTCTTTCAGGAGTCTGATTTGTATTGCGTGTACCCCAAGTTTCACCTCACTTAAAAACTACTTGCTTACAAAATCAGACATAAAAATACAGAAGTGTCACAGCACACTTATCACTTTCTCATTTTGTCAGTATGAATTTTTAGCTTGTACTGATTTGGCTAGTGCTTTTTATGTAGCTTGTTGTAAAACTAGGTAAATAGCTAGATGAATTGATGTACCCCACCCCCTGGAATACTTCTGCATATCCCCATTGATGTAAGTTGATGAACCTACGCAAGTTCATCAAACGCATCACATGCCTAAATGCCTGCAAGATGAAGTGCATAGTCTGGTATATTTGCTTCAGGTGGTGAAACAGGTAAAAGGTCAATGCACTATAAGCTGGGACATGTTGCTGTATTCTAAGAGATGCCAGACACCCCATTAAAGCTGCAAGTCCTGGAATAATTCTGATTTTTTTTTCCCCTTTCATTATCACCATTTGACTGCTGGCTAGTGGCTTACTGGGTGGATCAGTTCGTCCGTCAATGCCCTTGATTTGATAAATAAAAGGCCAGTGTTTGTCAAACCACCTTTTAAAATTCTTTCCTTCCTATCCAACTACAGAGCAAATTATGTTCTGGAGACCAAGAGCAATCACCAGGACTTGTATCTTATATATTTATTAGGACAATCAAAACATACATCACTGTTAAAATGAGATTCTAAATAACCTGCCAGGATTTATAGACCATTTTGAAACCAATACGTTACACTTATGATAGGGAGCAGAGATGAAATGTTGCAACAGCTTTAAGTTTGGGTTTTTTGCCAGCATCATTTGCTAAATCATATTCATGCTTTTTCCCTATGACTAATAAGTTACTAGAAAACTAGAAGGACCTCACCATTTTTCATACAGTATAAATAATGCTCTCAGTTTAACATGGTAAAGGCATTGTGCGAGGCTTCCTCCAGGTCTACAACTGTCACCCTTTTAATTCGTGGGGCCTCGTGTGGCTGTTGGAATTCAGGGCTGCACAGGGAAGCAGCAGCCCACGTGGAAAATACATTTTGATATTGGCTGCATAGACAAATCTATATCAAAATTATAAGAGAATTATAAATATGAGGCCTGACTTGGGTGGGTTAAAAAGCTAGGAGTAGAATTTCATACTTGGCCTGTAAACAAGTTAGTGGGATTGTACTCATAAGTAACTGACACAGATTGTTAGTTAAATACATAACTGGCCAGTTCCATGTGCAAGTTTACCTGATACTTTCAGAAGTCCAAAAATTTTGTGTTCTAATTAGGCATGGAGCTGTGTGCCTAACTCTTCATTTTATTTTATTTTTAAATCAAGCCTTTAAAAATCAATGCAGCACATGCAAAGACACACTGCCATGCATCATACTGAAAAAGTTATTTTGTATAAGAGTAAAAAATACCTTGGAGGTAGATTTCATGGGTACAAATGTCAGCTATGTGCCTAACTCACACTGAAGGTCATTTTGGAGTTCCGTGCCTAGCTGCTATTTAGTGGGAAAACCTCCTCATGGGGTCCGACTAAATCCACAACCTTTTTAAAATACCTCGGTGTACAGCAAATCTTTAGGTGTAGATTCTTTGGAGCTGTGTGCCATTCACCTGAGTATCCCATTGTAATAGGGATGATACATTTTTAAATGCCTGAATATAAACAGACTATGAATTCTTAATGAGATTTCGTCCACAGCAATAAAAGCATATACCTTTGCCAACTAAGATCTTAGATGCAAAGCTTAGGTTTATCGTCAGAGTTCATTAGCAAACTCTCCTGTGGTGGTTGCAATGTCTGGGTGGGCAGAGGAAATAACGGTTTCACGTAGTTGTTACATATCAAATAATGTAATCAATGATTGCCATCCTTTTAGTTAAATGGGGTTATAGAGAACTTTGTAGGAGGGCGAAATAGAGTATATATGTACATTGCAGACTCTGGGCCCAAATCTGCTTTCAGCTAATCTGTTGATTTTGACCCTATCTATAAAGCCACATACCTCATGGACATATGCATCATATTGTATAACTGGATAGCTATAGCATTAGGCCCAGATGACTAATTTTGGGTGCCTCGATTTTGGATGATCATCTTTAGACCAGGGCTCTCAAGCAATTTAAAAAAAAATTAATCGCGCTGTTAAACAACAATAGAATACCATTTATTTAAATATTTTGGATGTTTTCTACATTTTCAAGTATACTGATTTCAATTGCAACACAATACAAAGTGTACAGTGCTCACTTTATATTTATTTTTGATTACAAATATTTGCCCTGTAAAAAACAAAAGAAATTGTATTTTTCAGTTCATCCAATACAAGTACTGTAGTGCTATCTCTTTATCATGAAAGGTGAATTTACAAAGGTAGAATTATGTACAAAAAATAACTGCACTCAAAAACAAAACAATGTAAAACTTTAGAGCATAAACATCCACTCAGTCCAACGTCAGCCAATCACTCACGCAGACAAGTTTGTTTACATTTATGGGAGATACTGTTGCCTGCTTCTTATTTACAATGTCACCTGAAAGTGAGAACAGGCATTCACATGGCACTTTTGTAGCCCGCGTTGCAAGGTATTTACATGCCAGATATGCTAAACATTCGTATGCCCCTTTGTGCTTCAGCCACAATTCCAGAGGACATGCTTCAGTGTTGATGATGCTCATTTAAAAAAAAAATGTGTTAATTCAATTTGTGACTGAACTTCATGGGAGAGAATTGTATGTCTCCTGTTCTGTTTTACCCACATTCTGCCATATATTTCAAATTATAGCAGTGTCAAATGATGACCCAGCACATGTTTGTTTTAAGAACACTTTCACAGCAGATTTGACAAAACGCAAAGATGTGAGATTTCTAAAAATAGCTACAGCACTCGACTCAAGGTTTAAGAATCTGAAGTGCTGTCCAGAATCTGAGAGGTTTGGAGCATGCTTTCAGAAGTCTTAAAAGAGCAACACACAGATGCAGAAACTACAGAACCTGAACCACCAAAAAATAAAATGAACCTTCTGTTGGAGGCATCTGACTCAGATGATGAAAATGAACGTGCATCGGTCAGCTCTGCTTTGGATCATTATCGAGCAGAACCCGTCATCAGCATGGACACATGTCATCTGGAATGGTTGTTGAAGCATAGGGTGACCAGACAGCAAGTGTGAAAAACCGGGACAGAGGGTGGGGGGGTAATAGGCACCTAAATAAGAAAAAGCCCCAAATATCAGGACTGTCCCTATAAAATCGGGACATCTGGTCACCCTATTGAAGCATGAAGGGACATATGAATCTTTAGTGCATTTGGCACATAACTATCTTGCGACGCCGGCTACAGTGCCATGTGAACGCCTGTTCTCACTTTCAGGTTACATTGTAAACAAGAAGCAGGCAGCATTATCTCCTGCAAAATGTAACCAAACTTGTTTGTGTGAATGGGAAGGAGGATTGAGTGGATGTTTAGGCTCTAAAGTTTTACATTGTTTTGTTTTTGAGTGCAGTTCTGTATTTTTGTACATAGTGCAACTTACAAATGTTGAATTCTCATGATAAAGAGATTGCAATACACATAGGCGCCGACTCTGTGGGTGCTCCGAGGCTGGAGCACCCATGGGAAAAAATTGGTGGGTGCTCTGCACCCACCGGCAGCTCCCCACTCTGCCCCCCCACCTCAGCTCACCTCCGCCGCCTCCCCTGAGCCCACCGCGTCCTACTTCTCCCGCCTTCCTCCCAGTGCTTGGGAGGGGGGAGGAGGGGAAACACAGTGCGCTCAGGGAAGAGGCTGGGCCGGGGCAGGGAATTGGGGAAGGGGGCTGATACGGGCAGGGAGGGGGCGGGGATTTTGGGGAAGGGTGGGGGAGAGGTGGGGTTGGGGGCGGGGGAACGCGACCACCCACCGGTGCCAGGAAAAGTTGGCGCCTATGGCAGTACAGTACTTGTATGAGGTGAATTGAAAAATACTATTTCTTTATATTTTTAATCAAAAATAATATAAAGTGAGCACTGTACACTTTGTATTCTGTGTTGTAATAGAACTCAACATGTTTTTCTAGATTTTCAAATATCCAAAAATATTTAATAAAGTTCAATTGGTATTCTATTGTTTAGCAGCGTGATTAATCGCGATTAATTTTTTCAAGTTAATTGCTTGAGTTAACTGTGATTAATCGACAGCCCTACTTTAGACACCTTCAAAGAGCTTGATTTTCAGAAAGTTGAGCATTTTCCCTCTGAAAATCAGTCTCCTGTAAATTGGGCACTCAAAACCACTGATTAGGTTTGAAAAAATCTTGGCCTGTATATCTATTATATATATTATAGGCACGTACATAACACATTAGGGCTGAGGTTTCAAATCCACTGGCGCCTAGTTCTCATTAACAGAAACTGAAAATCTCAGAACTCAGCATAAAGAAATATATGAAATACAGACTCCATCAATACTTTTTTCTTTGTTACAATGGATCTGAATTTTGCAGGTCGCTATAGATTTCTGCTGTATGTTATGCTGTCCAAGGAATGGGTGAACAGATAACATACAGGGAGGTTCTCAAAATGTCAGATCATCGGAACATGATGGATAAACAACATTTATTGACTGTTACCAGCTGGATAGGATGGCCTGTGACCTGCCTGACCTTTCTGGAGAGGTGGAAAACACCACTGGGGAGCCTCATGTTAAATGTGCTTAAATAAGTTTACAACATGTGTTTAATAGGATAAACAAAACCAGCTAAGGATGTGGAGATTCCGGTCAGACGAGGTGCTAGAATTTTTTTCCTTAAGCAAGTCATTATTTGCCACTGACTGGTATATTTCAAACTGGGGTTTCCTGGGCTGCTTTGCCAATAGTTATCTGTACCAAATATGGGAAATGTTTGCTAAAATAGACCGTTGTTTGCTTTACAAGGTACTTGTGTATATATATTAAACATTGCTTCCTATAGGAAGCATGATGACAGCCATTTGTTGAATATTGTTACTGGTATATATGCAAGCTGTAAAATTTCACTTAAATGCATATGGAATGTTAAGGGAGAAAGATCAAAAGTATTAGCCTTCTACAAATTACATTGGTCAATGTTTTATCTTGTTACAGTGGCTTCTATTTTTACCTTGTTGCCTTTTTCAGGATGATGTAAAGATTTTTCTTCCTTTGCTATAAATGACAGAAGTACATTAATGTGATGAATGGTTTTAATTTCAATAAGTGTATGTATTCAGATCTGACACAGGCTACTGGAATATTCAGCTAGATTATGCCTGCAAATACCTTGGGGGTAATCAGAGAATCAATCTATTAGGCACCCCCAAATGGAGACTGTTTCTGTGAACTATTTGATAGTTATTTCTGGTCCAGAATCCCAACAATCTTCCCACTAAAAATGTAACATTTTAACTGGTCCCAGTTCTCTGTTGCTGTACATCTTGTGTAGTCACAGATGCCAGTGCAAAGGTGGGTGTGTGAATCATTCATCATTCTGATTTAGTAATGATTCCCACCCCCACCCTGCACTGATGTATTCAACTGTACAAAATGTACAGCAACGAAGAAGCTGTCCTACAGAATCTTGGTATCTTTAACGCAGGCTGCTATATTCCTGTTCTGTTGTATGTAATGCTGCTGAAGTGCTCACCAATTTTACTAATGAACACTCCTCCGCTCTCATGTTGTGCCACTGATTAATCTTACTCCACTTTTATATGGGGAGGAGGGACTTCACCCGCTGTCTTGAAGGGCCTGACCATCCTCTCAGATATGCAGAACAAATTGCAGTAGTAACAAGAGCTATCTGGTACTGTTTCATTGCACCATGAGAGAGATACTGAACCCCAGTTCTTGTATGTACCACATCACAGGTTTTCATTCATCCCCACAGAGATTTACAATGCATTTGCCTACAGTGAAGGAGACTCTTAAGATCATGGTGTTTATAAAAGGCAAGTAATATGATTTTTGTGGGGAGGGGCAGAGAGATAGACTAGTAGGTAGCACATAAAACGAGAGAGAGGATGAAAAGTAAAGGGAAGTGTGAAGAGGAGACACTAACATTTCTCAAATAGAAAACACTGTTAGGGCATTCTGTTCTCAAATGGCTTATTCCCCCAGCTAGACCTGGTAAAAATATTTTGGAGGGAAAGCTCCTTTGGAGCTAATGGATTTGTTGAAAACAAAAAATTTGCAATGAAGTTTTATGGTTTTACAATGACAAACTGGAGATTGAGGGTAAAGTCCTGTTTCCAGCGAAGTCCAATGGAGTTTTTCCATTGATGTATCACCCCCAGCATTTTTACTGAAAAAAAATATGTTTTTTGAAAACCAGCAACTTGTACCACAAAAGTTTTTTTTTAATCTGAAAGTTTTTTTTGAAAAACAAAAATGAAAGTATTTCTCACAAATTTTGTGGTGTGTTTTTTCCCCCCCCCCCCCATCATCTCTATCCCAGCCCATTTGATTTTCCTACCTGGAAATATCAACATTCCTATGGCTTGTTCAGGTATGCCTCCTGTTGATAAGAAAGAGTATCGTGTGACTTAGGTGCTAAAACATGCCACCCAAACAGCTAGTACTGAAGAGTGACTAATTGCAGCTCTTTGATGGCCAATCCATAGTCTCAAATTGTTCATTCAAACCTCCTGGTGAGTACCTGCAAGTAACAAATGCATCAGTCAAGATCAGGAGCTGTTCATGAAATCTTTCATGAACAGAAGGAAGGACTAAATTCACTGGATAAGCTGTTCTTAGTGAATAATTAGACCAGGCCAATTCTTAAAGCCAGCATGGAAGCCACCATTAAGCAAAAGCAATTCTGCATGCCTCAGACCTCCTCTGACCTCAAACAAGCTAATTGGAGGCCATTGGGGAAAGGTTCCATCTATGAGCTGGTGAGTATTCTTATTAGGCACAGCCTGAAGGCAGATGTAAGACAACATAGCTGGGTCACCTATAACGCTTTGGCTATGGGGTAGATTTCTTATCGGATAAGAGAGTTAGACACAGTAAGTTAGCCATTACTAGGACTGCTGCTTGGAGAACATACAGACCAGACAGTTATTTTGGAGGACAAGGTAGAAGCATTTGGTTCTGGCCTGAGAGATGCTGCTGTCTTCACACCATTTCTGTTTAGACAGCAGAAGAACCCAGGTGGCACATTCTACATTTTAGAACATCCTAAACTGTAAACTCTTCAATGCATGGGTTGTTTCTTGATACCTCTTGGTCCTAGTATCTTTCACAGTGGGGCCCTGATCCTGACTAGGGTGTCTGGGATACCACTGTCACATAACTTAATTATGATTATTTAACATGTATCTCTGAAGATCAAAGGAGAAAGCATATATACGTTATTGTCTGACCAATGCCAAGTAGTTTATTTTATGGCATAGTTGATTAGTTATTGACAAAGATATTGTTCTTTGGCCTTAAAAAAGTGATGCGTTTATTTAATTAAATTGTTGACTCTGGGTCCTGCTGTAAAATGGCTTTCAACAATGGAGTGCTGGGTAGATCATCACAAAGAATAAACTCTATATTTGAAAAACAAGTAAGTGTAGTCTCTTGAGATCAACACCATGTCAGTGAGAACCTAGCTTGCTCATGATCTAGAGAAGAAAGTAATGTATTCAAATTGCACATCAGGAACATAATCCACCATCATATTCCCAGTAGAATCATCAGAATCCCAGAAGATTAGGGTTGGAGGAGACCTCAGGAGGTCATCTAGTCCAACCCCCTGCTCAAAGCAGGACCAACCCCAACTAAATCATTCCAGCCAGGGCTTTGTCAAGCCGCACCTTAAAAACCTCTAAGGATAGAGATTCTACCACCTCTCTAGGTAACCCATTCCACTGCTTCACCACCCTCCTTGTGAAATAGTTTTTCCTAATATCCAACTTAGACCTCCCCTACTGCAACTTGAGACCATTGTTCCTTGTTCTGTCATCTGCCACCACTGAGAACAGCCTAGCTCCATCCTCTTTGGAACCCCCCTTCAGGTAGTTGAAGGCTGCTATCAAATCCCCCCTCGCTCTTCTCTTCTGCAGACTAAAAAAGCCCAGTTCCCTCAGTCTGAGTAGTAGCAGCGTATTGAAAGATTCATAATAGAGTAGATAGGAGGAGACAGTTGTGTTTTGCCTTATTGCCCAGTAGTCTACAAAACACAAAGGAGAGACTTATCTGTTGAATATTTAAAAAGGGGAGCATTTCCAGCTAGGAGATGGCAGTTATCATTTAGACATGTCAGGCATTTGCATCGTAGTATCTACTGTACAATACAAATGTGATGTGCTTAAAAGACAAAATGCCAACCTGCCTTCACTGAGTTCCAGAGGGAATTTTCCATTGTCTTCAATGGGAGTAGGATCAGGCCCATAAAGAAAGACTGTATATTTTTAATTTCGTATAGTAGAATATTCATCTGAAAGAGCGTTCAAGTAAGTGTCATGGATCGGTGAGCAAGACTGAAGTATTAGCTACTTTAAGCAAATCGAATGACTTAATTCATCTGGGTACGGACAGGTATAATGTGTGATCTCTTTTTTTTTAAACATCTTGCTATGGAATACCTGTACCATTCACATATATTGATTTTTTTAAAACATTTGAACACTAAAGCTGTATTTCACTATGTTCTAACTCTATTTGTAATTCTCAAAGCAAAACAAATTAAGGCAGAGAATATTTTAAGGGCAGTTAACTAAACTAAAACCTTTTTAAAAGAAAACTGAGCTGACAGTCTAATCTCGAGCAAAACTCACTCTTGCTGTGGCAGGGAAGTAACAGGGTGGCTCTCAGCTCTGGGTATCCCCAGCGGAGTGTTACATCCATGCAGGAATATTTGTGTGTGTGTGTGTGTGTGTGTACAGACATACACACCTACCTTGTCCCTCAGCCACTCCCTAAAAACACTAACTACATTTTTTTTCCCCACAAACCTAAAATTATGACACAACACCTACTAATATAGCTGTTAAAGTCCACATTAAATAACATGAATGATATTTGGGGGTAGTACTAAATTGGGGCCCCTTTGAGCTGCTTGGAGCTCTAAGCAGTTGCTTAATCTGCTTATGCCTACTGCCACCACTGTGCATATCCCTATCTAAGCTGTATATTGTACCCTCGGCTCGACTGTAGATGTACCCGGAGAACATAAGGATGTATCTAACTGTCCTTCCTGAATAGGTATGGTTTCCTGAATCAGGTCCCCCGGGAGAGTTGTGCTATCATGCATCGCTGTATATGTGCTTTTTAAAAATCCATTCACAACTGAGCATCTTGTAGGCGCCATTTACCACTGAGTTGGTAGAAAGGTGGTCTTTACTGACTGACTTATTTTTGTTTGGCAATGTAGATACTTTGCTTGCTGTACAAGCTATCACTGATTATTTTTTTTTAAGTGCTTCTCGGTTCTCTTAGTGTTGTTAGGAAAACACAATCGCAGTTCATGTTTTCCCTTTTGTAAAGTTCTTTCCACAAATGTTTCCAGATTGTATGAAAGGCCATTTACATTTTAATAACTTTCACTTGATTTTGATTTCAATATGAATAAATTCACCATGGTGATAAGTTTGTTGTTAGTGCTTTCATATTTTCAGTTCAATTTTTTATTAATAAACATGCAAATACCAGATGTATTATTTATAGTGCCAGAAAATGTATTATTCTGGTCTCCATTCCAGTCCTCTTCACAAAACATACTCATTTGTAAAAGAAACCTTTCTAGTATAGCTTCACAATGGTTATGGCTAACTAACCAATGCAGTAGAGTGGAAAATTATTCCCCTGTGCATTTTTGTGTGCAAAACCATTTCTCAAACATACGAAGGTGCTTCAAGATCGTTTTGGGGCTATGTAAATAAATATAA
>NW_020664482.1:7274515-7482606 GCF_002925995.2 Terrapene triunguis
GTTAGTTCCCAGCATTCTGCTATCTTCGTGTGATTCCCATGCAGATGAATAGGGAGGGACATTTGTCTTACCCTGGAAAACGTACCTTGGATTTGAATCTCACTGTAGCACAGAGCTAGCCAGTGCTCTCTTTCAGCCTATGGTCTCTGCCTTAGCTTTGCAGCTATCTGGTTTTTGTGCCATCAGGGCTTCCATAATGAAGCTCCCCTGGGAAGAAAAAAAAAAAAAAGACACTTCAGGCCTTTGCAATAACTACAAAAAATGTCAGCTTGAATGATCCAACATTAAGCAATGGAAGCTGCAGGGCCAGATGGGCAGCTCCTGGAAACCTAAGTGAACCCAAGTGTGCCATGAGTCATCTCGCTAAGAAGCATGTAGCTGATTCCCACTGTTTTATCACTCTAGTCTAGCAAACCAAACTTTAATATAATTTAATATTTATGCTTCAACAAGTAATAGGATGAGCAGTGGGGTGAAAACGTATCAGACCAATCTCCTCTCCAAGATCCTGGCCTTGTCTGTAAAGCCTTATTAAACAAACAAGGATCTGCCAATGCCAGAAACCATCTCTTGCTCTGCATTGCTTTGTTGAAACTTTGCTAAGCAGGGATGCTGTGGATGACAAAGCCCAGGCCTGAACTTGCAGGGGCAGGAACAGGACGTTTTCAGCAGAGGGTTTTAGTCATGGAGTTTGCTGCAGTCTGACACAAGGCTGAGCACAAGTCTTGTAACTAGGATTGTCAACTTTGTAATAGTCAAAATCCAGACACTCCACCAGGAGTGCCAGAACTTTCCCTGCCCTGCCTCTTCCTCCAAGGCCCTGCCCAGCATTCGCTCCTCTTTTCCCCCTCTGCTCCCAACTCCCCTTTGCCTGGGTTGGGAGGGAGCTGCAGCCGCCCGATGCAGGTAGAAGGCGGCCCCAGTTGAGTAAGGGCTGGCATGGTGATGACCTGGCACCTCCCCCACCCATAGTAACCAGACTTTGGGTGTCCGGTCAGTAGATCTGACTGGACACTGTCAGGTACTGTTCCTGATTGGACTTTCTGGTCGAAAACCGGACACCTGGCCCCCCTACTTGTACCCTTGAGGGTGCATAAGAAGACTGATCTTTCAGCAGCCCTTCTAATAAATAACCGAGCTACTAAGAGTCCTGAGACTGCTGCTCTTCTAAGCAACACCCCCGGATTTATTGTAAATAAGTGGCTTTTAATCTGAGGAGTTGGGAGGAGAGTTTGATTTCTTTCCCAACAGGTCAGGAAAATCATTTTAAATGAACATAATAGTATCTAGTCCTGGATTCCATGAGTCAGGTGCCTTTGAAATACTTATAGTGCAAGAATGATTACTTGTTTGCTGGTTTGTTTATTTATTAAAATCTGTCTATCCATCTACCTAAATCCCATGTGCTGTGCTTTGCTCACCGTCTCCTAATGCAGATCCTGAGTGCATGTGTCTAATGGATATTTGCTACTTGTGTCAAGTATGTCTCCTCCCTAGCATCTAGCAGTAAACAACATGAGAGCTACTCAGGAGACTCTGTAGTAGGGAAGGGCTAGAGTAGTGTGACTTCACCCTGAAATACAGACCGAGGATGCAGAAGCCTGCAGGGAGACCGGGGGCTTTTGGTATCCAAATGAAAGGGTCTTGAAATTAGTGACATCTTGAATAGCAGTACGGTAGCATGGGAACTGGAAACTAGCATTTAAAGGACCACCAGGAGCTATCTGTTGTAAAACCTTAAGGTTTATCATGCAATGATCCCTCTTAAAAATTTCCCATAGCTGATAATGATTTAGGTTACACAGTAAGCTTTCCCTCATGTGTTCGGCATTCCTTACGCATTCCCTATAGAGCTACAGATACTGGTTCATTCTTACTTGGTTATCCAAGGGGAAACGGGCAATTTTTCTGAGTGATCACTGCATAGTGACCATTTCAAGACAATTATTTGTGGGAGGGGTGGCTGCTTTGACCTGCCCTATTTTCCCCAACATACCCAGGGCAAGGGGAGATATTTTTGGAGGGTGCCAGGCAGGTGGGGGATGGTGCATTACAGCCCATTTCTGTTCTGCAATAATGAAAAGTGCTACGGAAAACCGTACCTGTCAGATCTGTCAGTGGCTAAAAGCAATGGGAGATCATTCTGACAGCTCTTGGCAGCTGCTCCGCTGATCGCCCATGTTGCTACGTGGCTATGCTCCTGGGGAAGTGATGGACGAGCTGTGAATTGTATGTTTCTGAATTATCACAAGGTTGTTGTTTTGTTCTCCCCCCCCCCAATTAATTTGTCTAGTTTTAGTTTAGTCTGAAAAACTTTGCTTTACAGCACAATACCACTTTGAATAGGGGGAACAACGGGAGAGGTGGGGAGGGAGTGTGACAGAGTTTGTATCTTGCTGAATATGTAGAGTGAATTTAAGACATGATTGTTTACCTTGTTCTTGCTTTCTCCCTGTTACTAGAGTTTCGTAGCACGAATTTGGCTATTTGGTACCTTATGTGTTGAAGGCAGCTTGGGTGCATTTAGAAAGGCAATGTTGACATTCAGTGGAGAGGGCACTCTGCTGGGAATCTGTTTCTAGTTCTGCCACTGATCAACCGTGCAACCTTGGGCAAGTCACTGCTCTCTGTGCCTCTGTTTCCCCTCCCATCTTTTGCCTGTCTAGTCTGTTTGGATTGTAAGCTCTTTGGGGCAGCAATTATCCCTTCCTGTGTCTCCAAACAGTGTCTCGTGCAGTGGAACCTGTAGGCACTAGTCTAAAGCAAATAATAAATGATCTGTAGTGTATGATCTTGAGCTATGCAAACCTGTGATGTCATCTCTCAGAACAATGGTCTTAGTCTGATGGAGTGCATCTCTTGGAGAGCGAGTGAAGGGATATGATTTTATGGAAGAGCTAAACCGTGATATTGTTTGAATTTTGGACAAGTAGATCCTGGCATCTCTCATTCTAAGGCCCCCGTCCAACACTGCCTGATGTGCTTGCTGGGGGTCCACCCACGCTGCTTCTGTTGAGTGTTCGTGGGGTTCTAGAGGGGAAGGGCTCTGAGTTACTACAGAGAATTCTTTCCCAGCTGTCTGGCTGGTGGATCTCACCCGCCTGCTCAGGGTCATGATCGTCCTATTTGGGGCTGGGAAGGAATTTCCCCCCTCCTCCGGTCAGATTGGCAGAGACCCTGTGGGTTTTCTCACCTTCTTAGGGCCTGGGTCACTTGCTGGTATTGAACTAGAATAAATGGTGGATTGTCAAGTCTTTAAGTCAAGATCCGAAGACTTCAGTAACTCAGCCAGAGGCGATGGGCCTATTATAGGAGTGGCTGGGTGAAGTTTTATGGTCTGTGAGGTGCAGAAGGTCAGACGAGATGATTATGAGGGTCCCTTCTGGCCTTAAAGTCTGAGAGTCTACAATACACCAGCTAGCATACAGGTGCTTTTCAAACTCAGACTAAGCTAGATTTCTGGGTACTTTGTCCTAGCCTAATTCGTAGATGAATTTCATTAGAGATTCCATTTGGCCTATCTCTTTTATTTCGATACAATTTTGCATTCTATTTCGGTTTCATTATTAAAAACAAAATATTGTTTCTAAAAAGGACCAACTGCTTGGAAATTTTGACGTTAAGAGGATCTCTCCTCCTTCCCTCCCCTCCCTCCCCCACCCCCCATTTGCTTCCGATCCTCTGTGGCTGCTATGCTGCAGAGATTCCACTGGAAAAAAGCACTGGGATACAATGCTACCCAGCACAGCAGGTGCAATCCACTTGCCATACCAGATACACCTGGCATCAGCTGAGAAACTTACAAGATATACCCACAAGGGACTATTAAATGAATGCAACAACTGGGGAGTGCAGTTGTGTCATGGATAGGAAAGGTGTTTATCCTAGAGATACAATGCAAGTGAGAACAGTCGCAGACAGGCAAGGGAAATCCAGACTGATTTCAGACAGAGTAGACAATAAAATGAACAGGTGTTTGATGTCAGTCATCACCAAGGAAACAGTCAACAAATAAAATATTTCTTTAACCAGAAAACTTTACTGACGTGGAAAAGATTTCCAGGGGGGAAAATACAGGATTGCAGTAACAGAACAAAAATTATGGCATGTTGATGGCTCTTTGGAGCCGTGTGGAAAGTGAGTTGGCATCTCAATTCAATTCCTAATGGAAGTGTCCACATTGCAAAATGTATCCTTAACTGGGATTCTTTTTGGAAGCCTGAGCAAAGAGGTCAAGAATTCAATTAGTGTCAGACTGAGGGCTTGTCTACACATGGGTAATTGATGGGCATAGCTATTCTGGAATAACTATTCTGATAGAACTATTCCAGTATAATTTATCTATATCAGAATAACTCCCCTGTGAGGACAGTTTATTCAAGAATAAAAATGGCTTTATTCCAGAATAATTACTCTGCTCATAAAGGCCTGGTCTATACTACGACTTTAATTCGGATTTAGCTGCGTTAATCCGAATTAATCCTTAACCCGTCCACACAACGGAGCCAGTTACTTCGAATTAAAGGGCACTTAAAATCGATTTCTGTACTCCACCCCGACGAGCGGAGTAGCACCAAAATCGATTTTGTTAATTCGAATTAGGGGTAGTGTGGCCGCACACCACCGAATTAATGTGGTTAAAAACCGAATTAATGTGCTTAGTGTGGCCGCGCACAATCGAATTTATACAATCTGTTTCCCAAATTCGAATTATCTAAATTCGAATTAATCTCGTAGTGTAGACATACCCAAAGTGGAGAAATTATACCAGAATGAGAAGTCACTTTGATTTCAGAGAAAATAGTCCACATGGATAGCTATTATAGAACAGTTATTCTGGTCAATTTCCCCATATAAACACAGTGGTGCTGAAACAATTTTTAAAGCGAGGGTGATGAAGGTGGAAACCATGTATTTGGTTGTTATTACTGCTTCAAGCCAGGGGGTGCGGCAGCACCCTTAGCACCTCTAGTTCCAGTATCTATGTGTAGACAAACCCTGAACTACCTTCTCTGGGCTGGTGATGGTCTCTCTAGAACTAAAGATTGGCACATTGGTATGCCCTGGTAAGGAAGCTTGCACTGCTGCCACCTGTTTTATACCTTCTTTGCAGGCATAAAGAAGACTTTAAACATCACGGCTAAAATTTCCTATGATTCATGAGAAATAAATTTACTTAAACACGTAAGCACTGTGGTGCTGAGCTCTGCTGCTTTTCAAAGAAGGTAAAGTAAACCCTAAGTATCAGAGGGGTAGCTGTGTTAGTCTGTATCCACAAAAACAATGAGGAGTCCGGTGGTACCTTAAAGACTAACAAATGTATTTGGGCATAAGTTTTCATGGGTTAAAAAACCCACTTCTTCAGATGCAAGAAGTAAACTTTAGTGTAAACCCTAGTGCGTTAGTGCATAAATCAGCCACTAACTGTTGGAGGTAAGGAAGAAACCCATGAGGTAATTAATCCATAATTGACCACTAAAGGGTTTCTTGTCCAAGATGAGATACCGCTCTAGAGGAGGACTGGTCTGATACAATTTGGATATTACTATGTTCAAAGATGATACAGTAATTTACTGGTGGATTTTCTATGATGAATCAGGTGAGAGATTCCCTCCAAAGTCATATATAGCATTAATTGAGCACACTAGTTGACTTGCATGCACCTTCCAGTCAGATCAGCTACTGCAGCTGCAATATGGCTAAGCTAGAACAGAAAACACTGTCTTCATCACTCCAAAGATAGACTTGTGGAGCACTGAAAAAGCCATGGGTCGTTCCTTTTAAACATCCCCCTTTAAAAAGTATGGACAGGACAGTAAAATAGATTTTTATTATAAGCAATTTTTCATAGCAAAATGAAACTGTGGTTTGCTTTTAGTAAATGAACAGCCAGCAGTTGATTACAAAATCCCTTTTGAATGATTTCCTCCTTGCTTTATTCAGAGAAACTAACCAAACAAGCAACATGACTAAATCCACCACTTAGACCACTGGCAAGCGAAATATGTAGAAAACTTGGATCCATTACAAGGATGTGATTGTCATACAAAGAACTCCTGTTAAAGAAACTGAGCATAGACTTGTATGGAAAATATGAACTGCCCTGTGGGAAGGCTAAAAATAATGGTATGAAACCTGTACCCCAGAGAATTGGTTATTGCCACTAACCTTCTTTGGTTCTGTATATGGTAGATAAGCCTCATTTTATACAGGAGCTTTATGCAGAGGTTTTCTCAGCCTGATTGCCAACATTAGCCTTGATCTGCTGCCTCCTAAAACTTCCTGCTTTCATCCCACTGGGGGAGCTACACAATAATATAGGGGTTCCTGTAAGGAGCTAGTATGTGACCCCTACAGAATGCAGCTGGAGATGTGCTTAAGTCAGTGGTTTTGGTTCACAGGGTGGCTGTAAAACCTGTTTGTTCCTTTTGGATCCCGTAGCTTCTCACTCTTTGGGTTAGGCTTTTGAGTTTTTCAGGTTTAGACCAAATTCAAAGTCAAAAAGTCCAAACCACCAAGGTTTGCCTTGTTTCAGGTCAAAGCTTGGCTTTGAAGCAGAAATCCCACCTGAAGCTCAGAGCAGGCTCAACGAAAAAAAGTTCACACAGCTCACTCCCCATTCCTAGGAACCTTCGGGTCTTTGGAGAACTACAGTACCAACTTGAGAAATTATGCCTAATACTTCACTAAGCTATAATCCAAAACTTTATATGAGCATTGGTGTGACAATGATGATGATCGCGACGGTGATGAAAGAAATGTCAGGGATTCATTTTGTGCCCTCTTGGTCAGTATGCATTAAGGCTCTGTCTAAGGTCCTATAATATTGTCTCTGTATCTCTTCTGATGTCTCTGATTATTTCGTTTGGGCTAAATTACCAACTCTTCGAGGATGATCTCCATATTTCTGATTTTTTTTTGCCCTCTCTTTCTCTCTGATGACATTTGCCTTCATATTTATATATGCTTGGCTGACATTTCATTTTAGATTTAAAAAAAGAACTTTCTTGCATTTAATATGGACAGTATGGAAGTTCTTCTGAGTTTCTCTGACACTCACAATTACCTCTCCACATCTGGTTATTGAATTGAATTAATTCCTTCTACTGTATCTCCTCACTGTTCACTTATAAATGTGGATTTGTCTGTGTGCATGTGTTTATAAACAAGTTTTCTGAAGATGTCTAAGAAGTGTAGCTCATCATACCTGCCTGTTCTTTCTATGTCATGATTAAGAAATGTGTTATAGTCGTTTAGAGAGCAGGGATAGTCCAATGCCTAGGGCACTAAACTAAGCCTTGGGAGACCCTAGTTCAATTCCCTGCTCTACCACGGGCTTCTGGTGTAACGTTGGGTAAGTCACTTAGAGGTCATCTAACTCCTTGAAATAGATTTATCTGAAACAAAAACAAGTTCTTAAAAGTATTTTTTTTCTATTAGGGATCTATATATTAATCTCATTTTGCATCTGCACTATTGGATGAGGCAATAGGTATAATTTTTTAACAGTGAGCGTAATTAATCATGGGAACAGTTTACTATGGGTTATGGTCAGGGCCGGCGCAACCCATTAGGCGACCGCACTACAATTTGGGGGGCGGCGACCGCGGCGGTATTTCAGCAGCGGGACCTTCCGCCGCCTCTGTGGGAGGCGGCATTTCAGGGCGAGACCTTCCGCCTCCTAGGGCGGCAGAAAAGCTGGCAGCGCTCCTGGTTATGGTAGATCCTCCATCACTGGCAATTTTAAAATCAAGACTGGATGGCTTTTCTGAAAGATCTACTCTCGGAATTATTGGGGGAAGTTCTGTGGCCTGTGTTAGACAGGAGGCAGACTAGATGATCCCAGTGGTGCCTTCTGGACTTAAAATCTATTAATGGATGTGAAAGATTTCAAATATATTGATCTTCCATGTCACTGAATGTTTTGTTCCAAGTATTGAACCTTAGAGAATATCAACTTTCCTTCTATTAGATCAAACAACTTCTTAATCATCTTCAGTTGATCAATTCTCAGCTAGGAAATAACTTCATTTAGAAAACATGAGGCACTATAGACTTAGTTATCCTTACGCATGGCACAATCTGTGCTCTGTCGGTGGCAAGGCTGCATGAAATCTGTCGGTTTCAGTTCCCACAAGTTAATTTCTCAAGTGGGTTTGGCTTACGACCACCAAGTGCAAAAATCTTGCAAACGAAATTCTGAGGAAACCACTATTTTATCAGATCTGGTGCAAAATCATCAATATTTGCCTGCAGTGTGAAGTTTTGTTAGGTGTGCAACGAAACCTCAGTGATGCGTGCTGGCCCCAGAAAACTTTTTCCATATCCCAACTTTCGGCTGTCTCTGAAATCCATGCTTGGGACCGATGCTGCCAGGAGCTGAGTGCTGCCTGGGAGGTGGTGAGTTTTCTCAACTCTAACTGACTGACTTCCAAGGGGGCTGCAGGCAGTCAGTATTGTACAGGATCAGGGTCTTTGTTAGCACATATAAGCATGATCTAAATAGGACATCAAAGGGTCAACCAGCTGACTGATAAGGTTGATATTATGCCATTAATATTTTAAATCTTCTTTTAAATAACTTGCAGACAATATGAGTGATGTGTTCACTCTGGAAATATGAAAGTGCTCACACTAATCTTCAAAGGGCTGATGTATATCTCCACAGATGTCAAACATTCAGAACATTGTGTCAAGTATCAGAGGGGTAGCCGTGTTAGTCTGGATCTGTAAAAAGCAACAGAGAGTCCTGTGGCACCTTTAAGCCTAACAGATGTATTGGAGCATAAGCTTTTGTGGGTGAATACCCACTTCATCAGACGCATGTAATGGAAATTTCCAGAGGCAAGTATAAATATGCAGGCAAGAATCAGTCTGGAGATAACGAGGTTAGTTCAATCAGGGAGGATGAGGTCCTCTGCTAGCAGTTGAGGTGTGAACACCAAGGGAGGAGAAACTGCTTTTGTAGTTGGCTAGCCATTCACAGTGTTTGTTTAATCCTGATCTGATGGTGTCAAATTTGCAAATGAACTGAAGCTCAGCAGTTTCTCTTTGAAGACTGGTCCTGAAGTTTTTTTGCTGTAAGATGGCAACCTTTACATCTGCTATTGTGTGGCCAGGGAGGTTGAAGTGTTCTCCTACAGGTTTTTGTATATTGCCATTCCTGATATCTGACTTGTGTCCATTGATCCTTTTACGTAGTGACTATCCAGTTTGGCAGTTGCATGCCATGTAACAAACCTCGATGCCAACTCTGCCCACATATCTACACCAGCAACACCATCACAGGACCTTACCAGATCAGCTACACCATCACCGGTTCATTCACCTGCACGTCCACCAATGTTATATATGCCATCATGTGCCCGCAATGCCCCTCTGCTATGTACATTGGCCAAACTGGACAGTCACTACATAAAAGGATAAATGGACACAAGTCAGATATCCGGAATGGCAATATACAAAAACCTGTAGGAGAACACTTCAACCTCCCTGGCCACACAATAGCAGATGTAAAGGTTGCCATCTTACAGCAAAAAAACTTCAGGACCAGACTTCAAAGAGAAGCTGCTGAGCTTCAGTTCATTTGCAAATTTGATACCATCAGATCAGGACTAAACAAAGACTGTGAATGGCTAGCCAACTACAAAAGCAGTTTCTCCTCCCTTGGTGTTCACACCTCAACTGCTAGCAGAGGACCTCACCCTCCCTGATTGAACTAACTTCGTTATCTCCAGACTGTTTCTTGCCTGCATATTTATACTTGCCTCTGGAAATTTCCATTACATGCGTCTGATGAAGTGGGTATTCACCCACAAAAGCTTATGCTCCAATACATCTGTTAGGCTTAAAGGTGCCACAGGACATTCAGAACATTGTAGGTCAGAATCCACCAGTGATTGGATGGAATCACTCAATTAAGCTTTCTAGAGCCAGTGCTGTATTGACAGGAGGGAGGGAGTGGCCAGTTTGATAGCATTAAGACTGCATAATGCAGGAGCAGTCATTTATGCAGTGGAGGGGAGAGGTGGTCACTGGGGAGCCATCTCTTTCTAATGAAGCTGGTGGTACAAGCTTCCTCTTGTGTTTGAGGAGTGTTGGCTACAGTATTATGTATGCTTCCTCTATGGCAAGGTAGGGTAGAGTAAGTGTATTCCTTTTGTTATCTTTTCCCCCACTAAAGCCCTCACCATGAAGCAGCAGCGATTCTTTTAAATTGTGAATGACGTGCGTGTGTCTAAACACGAGCAATTAATTGCCAACAAGCACTGCCATCTGATAGACACTCAGTTGATTTTGTTCATTCATATTGTTTCGCAAAGGGTAGATCTAACAGACTCTGCTCTCTTTGCTTCCCTAAGCATGTACAAAGATGTTTACTCCAGAAGAAAAGTTTGGCATTGGTAGATGGATTCTGGCAGACCGTTTGGATTTGGTCCATCACTGAGACTCCTAGGAGGTACAATAATACCATAAAAAGAATAATATTTACAGCCTCCATTGGGCAAACACAGTCCAACTGACGAATACAAAATTAGAGAATAAAAACTGTTTCCCATTATTTATCACTTGACCAATCGTAAATTTCTTTGCACCAGTGGGCTGGTGGAAATGTGCTGGAATATATTACATTAGCCATGTTTCACAGTGAATCCCAGTGGTAGAGTTATTTGCTGTTCTTTGACAATTTAGATGCAGCTGCCATGATTTTAATCCCTCTTGTTCCTCCAAAGTAGGCTTCTCACTGAATGATCTGTGTTTAGGTAGCAGATTTACTAGGAAGGCTCTCAGATTTCAGAGTGGTAGCCGTGTTAGTCTGTATCACCGAAAACAACGAGGAGTTCTTCTGGCACCTTAGAGACTAACAAATGTATTTGGGCATAAGCTTTCGTGGGCTAAAACCTACTTCATCGGATGCATGCAGTGGAAAATACAGTAGCAGGTATATATACACAGTACATGAAAAGATGGGAGTTGCCTTTCCAAGTGTGGGGGGTCAGTGCTAACGAGACAATTCAATTAACAGAATACCAAAGGAGGAAAAATCACTTTTGTAGTGGTAATGAGGGTGGCCCATTTCCAACAGTTGACAAGAAGGTGTGAGTAACAGTAGGGGAAAATCAGTATGGGGAAATTAGTTTTAGTAATGACCCAGGAAGGCTCTGGCACTTTGGCTCTCAATGTTGTGCCTCTTAGCGTCACTGAATGGCAATGTAGAATACTTTTGCTTTGGCTTAGTGAAAATGTAGCCTTCAATAATTTTCATTATTTTATTTGTGATACAGTCTATGGTAAGGTGAACCAAAATGGTTTTTGGGTCTTCCTCTATTTGTTTCAAAGTTTGTTTAAATATTAGAGACTTTTTTAAAAAGCATTTCAAAGGTGGAAGAAACCTAGTGGAAGCTCAGCAAGACACCTAGAAAGAGAAATTGAGGGGTCAGTAGAACAATTCATCAGAATTTTAAATTCAGATTTCCTCATTTGCAGCCAGAGATTATAAAACAAGCCAAGGTTTGGGGCTGATGGTGAAACTGGAGATTCTAGACTAATAGATGGATGCTATTAGAGCTGTAAAGGCAACTCAAGAAGCGTGTAAGAAGCTGGGAACTGACACACAGTTGTGAGGTGTCCTGCTTTGGTTGCAGAGAAATAGAAGCTAATTCTTCCCTGAAATTGGTTGTTGGAACTGCATGTGTGTCAAGACAACCGGATGTTGCCATCTCTAGAGGGACTTGCTTTCTCAGAACAAAATCTGGTTCCAGCTAAAGGATGTGCAGGTAATTTAGTCAGGAATTGATTGTTCTGGATTTTTAAAAATACTTTAGTTGCTAAAATGCAAGCCTGAGGCCCAACGTTCCTGTCATGGACATAGAATCATAGAAGTGTATGACTGGAAGGGACCTCAATAGGTCACCTAATCCAGTCCTCTGCACCTAAGGCAGGGCTATGGAATAAATAGACTACATGTGCTCTTATGGTCTGGTGCTTATAGTTTATATAGCCAGAAAGAACCACAGGCCTGAGGACTTCTATGAATTAAGCCCTCTTTTAACTAGAGCATTGCCCTGTGGAGTACTGACCATCCCCCACCGGATGATGAATGTCTTGCGCTCCTATTAATTTCCCTGGAAATTTCAGATGCTGAGTACCTCACTGAAGACACTCACGTCAGTGAGTTGTCATGCTCAGAATGCCCAGAACCAAGAGACAGGTCTGTGTTACCGCTCTGCCTCCACAAGAGTGAGAGCTTTGCCGCTGCTACTAAGCTGTCCGTTGCCTGAAATGCTGAACACTTACGGTTCACTTTAATACACACCACTGAGAGAGCTTTGGAATAAAACATAAATAAGTTTATTAACGAAGAGGAGAGATTTAAGTGATACTAAGCAAGAGAAAGAGACAGGCTCTGTTTGCAAACAATACAAAATAAAACATGCTTTCTAGTGACTAAAACTTAATCTTAGCAAGTTACGATCTTTGTCTAAGCAGTTTTCTTACATCAAGTTACCAGCGTCCTTCAGACTAGAGGATCCAACATTCACAGGCTCAAAGGGTGCTGTACCCTATGTCCCCTTAGTGGTGAATAGCTACAAGGTCTGTTTGCTCCCAAAGTCTCAAGAACCAGGAAGGCTTCCTAGGCTGCAGATTCTGTCCCTGGGCATGATGGTTAAATGGTCTTCTCCCAAGTTTGTTTAGCTTATGTAATTGTACTTTACTTGTATGGTAACCACAGCAGTCTGACAGAGAAACACACATTCCTGTGTCTAGGGCAGGCTGAACACAGTTGAAGAACATATCTCCAGCACACATCTACAATGCTGTGTACACAACCCACACATACATCACACTGATATTTGGGACTAGCATGTTGCCAGTTTACACCTGACACCCAATGAGATACATATAACAACAGTGTTGGGGCAATGAGTGTGTCAGGCTTGGGGAGAGTTACAGGCTGGGGGGGCCCTCTACCTCCGAAGGCCTCCCAGCACCACCGTCCGTTGAGGGCTCTGTACACCAATCAAGAGGCATAGCATTTTTTTCAGCAATGGGTGAGCACTGAGACAGGGCCCAGGTCTACACTAGTGGGGGGGGGGGGGGGTGTCAACCTAAGATACGCAACTTCAGCTACGCGAATAGCATAGCTGAAGTCGGCGTATCTTAAGTCGACTTACCTGGCTGTGAGGACGGCGGCGAGTCGACCGCTGCCACTCCCCCGTCGACTCCGCTTCCGCCTCTCACGAGCTGGAGTCCCGGAGTCAACGGGGAGCGCGATCGGGGATCGATTTTATCGCGTCTACACTAGACGCGATAAATCGCCCCCCGATAGATCGATCACTACCCGCCGATCCGGCGGGTAGTGAAGACCTGCCCAGGGAGAAAGGAGATGTTTTGAGGAGGAATGATCTCTTTCCCCTTCTTTGGAAATACGAAATGGGAATTTTATTTCATAGAGCAAAGCATTGGTACATGGGTTGAAAACAACGGCTGCCTTAGTTATATTATATTGGTATATTGCTGTAGTAATAAATCTGATCGAAAGCAGTATATCAAGGCACAGTCTTCTGGTTAAACCTGTTAAGTGTTCTCACTCAAGTCTCAGTCCTTTTAGGTAGTGCATTCATCAGTGTGTGCTTTGTAAAGCAACTTTATTACTATATTATCTGCATTTATTCTTGTGGGCCTCACAGGGGGGCTGGAACAATTTGTATAATGGGGGTGCTGAGAGCCATTGAACCAAACTGTAAACCTAAACCCTGTATATGATGGAAACCACTTCAAGCCAGGGGATGTGGCAATCCCCCTAGTTCCAGGACCTATGGGGCCTCAGGTCAAGAAAACACTTCAGCACATGCTTAAGTCACACATTCCCTACCAGGTGTGACTCTCTAGCTCAGTGGTTAGAGAACTAGTTTTCTAAACCTATGGGGTGAGTTCAAATGTCATTGGGCCCTCATGTGACTTTTAGGTTCTGCATCAGTCTTCCCTAGGAGTAGTGGGGGCAAACAACCTAATTATTTTTTAAGATGGAGCTTGTATGAGTGGGATGATATGAGAGGGTTGCCTGCGACAGCGGGGACTGGACTTTATGACCCAGGAGATTCCTTCCATTCCTATGTCCCTCTGGTTTAAGCACATGCTTAAATGCTTTCCTCCCTCTGGGCTGCGGAGAGAGGAGCTGTTTCCTGCTTGTTCTCATAAACCGATGAACTGTGTACTACATGTCAGAGGGCAAGTCTGAGCTCCAGGTTGCCTGTCACCTTGAAATACCACGTAGCAATTAGTAGGAAATTGCAGTCAAATCAATCCACTATATGATAATCTGTATTATATTTCAATGTGATACCTCATTAGTTATAGTGCACTCTGCAATACTTTCATAACAGGAAACTACCACACTGCGGGTTTATTTTCTCAATCTCATGGTATATAAAAATGATATAGTGTGCATACAAATTAAAAAAGAATAATGTGAACTTTATTAATTTCAATTATAGCCACCTAACTTGAATGCCTGGCTAACAAAGTCATAATGACATAGCAGGCTACCCCCTGATACTTAAAGTCATAATGGAATAACTCAGGAAAGAAAAATAAAGTAGTAGAGGGGTTTTCTAACTGAGACCCAACTATCGTTATTGGAATTTAATTTAGGTGATGAATGCTGCCATTTATTTACAGTGACTTGGATAATAAAGTTCATAGCTAAGCGACTGCATTTGTAGCCTTTTATCTTTCTCTGAGCATGCCTGCAATGGAACACTTTTGCTACTCTTAAATGTGTTAAGTACTTTTAATTGCACAAGAAACTTTTCTTGCTGCATTCCATCACTGTTTAATACATAATCCCAATTATCTTGTCTAATATGAGACCAGAAAGCATATGATAAAAGCAAGATTTTATTTTAAATATATAGTGTCAGTTCTTAAAACCCACTGGATTATACCACTTTTCACCATTTACACTTCTCTGGTCTTAGAAAGGATGCAAATTACATTTACGACCCTTCGCACTACCAAAGTGGTGTTCTTTCATATGTGTCACAAATCAATATCGATTTGTTCAGCCACTTATCTGCTGCATCATCCAATATCGGAAGCAAGGTGCTGCCATCCACCCTCCACCCTTGTAATGGTGCATTCCTCCACCACATCTTTTTGACCAAAATGGTATAAAGTGATCTTATTGGGTAAATAAAAATTGGGCCCAAAGAGAATACTTTGGCTTTTGTCAGAATAGTTTTCTGTTTTTTTTTTTTAATTTTATTTTTTAAAGCTAAACCTTTCCACTCTTGCCCTCTGCTGGCATAATGGAAGCTAACTGCGGTTGTGACTCAACTAGGGCTGTCGATTTAATCGCAGTTAACTCACATGATTAACTTAAAAAAGGTAATCGTTTTAATTACACCATTAAACAATAGACCAGTTGAAATGTATTAAATATTTTGGATCTTTTTCTACATTTTCATATATATTGTATTCTGTGTTGTAACTGAAATCAAAGTGTATATTATTTTTGATTACAAATATTTGCACTGTAAAAATGATAAAAGAATAGTATGTTTCAATTCACCTTATACAAGTACTGTAGTGCAATCTCTTTGTCGTGGAAGTGCAACTTACAAATGTAGGGGTTTTTTTGGTAATCAAAAACAAAACAATGTAAAACTTTGGAGCCTACAAGTCTACTCAGTCCTACTTCTTGTTCAGCCAATCGCTAAGGCAAACAAGTTTGCTTACATTTACAGGAGATAATGCTGCCCACTTCTTATTTACAATGTCACCAGAAAGTGAGAACAGGCATTCGCATGGCACTTTTGTAGCTGGCATTACAAGGTATTTACATGCCAGATATGCTAAATATTCATATGCCCCTTTGTATTTGTATGCTTTGGTCACCATTCCAGATGACGTGCTTCCCTGATGATGACGCTCGTTAAAATAATAATGCATTAATTAAATTTATGACTGAACTCCTTGGGGAAGAATTGTATGTCCACTGCTCTGTTTTATCCGCATTCTGCCATATATTTCATGTTATAGTAGTCTCGCATGATGATCCAGCACCCATTGTTCATTTTAAGAATACTTTCACTGAGATTTCACAAAACTCAAAGAAGATACCAATGTGAGATTTCTAAAGATAGCTACAGCATTTGACCCAGGGTTTAAGAATCTGAAGTGCCTTCCAAAATCTGAGAGGGACGAGGTGTGGAGCATGCTTTCAGAAGTCTTAAAAGAGCTACACTCTGTTGTGGAAACTACAGAACCGGAGCCACCAAAAAAGAAAATCAATCTTCTGCTGGTGGCATCTGACTCAGATAATGAAAATGAACGTGAGTCAGTCCGCACTGCTTTGGTTTATCGAGCAGAACCAGTCATCAGCATGGATGCATGTCCTTGGTGGCTGAAGCATGAAGAAACACATGAATCTTTAGTGCATCTGGCACGTAAATATCTTGTGACACCAGCTACAACAGTGCCATGAGAATGCCTATTCTCACTTTCAGGTGACATTGTAAACAAGAAGTGGGCACCATTATCTCCTGCAAATGTAAACAAACTTGGTGGTTGGCTGAACAAGAGTAGGATTAAGTGGACTTGCAGGCTCTAAAATTTTACATTGTTTTATTTTTGAATGCAGTTTTTTTTATACATAATTCTACATTTGTAAGTTCAACTTTCATGAAAAAGAGATTGCCCTACAGTACTTGTATTAGGTGAATTGAAAAATACTATTTCTTTTGTTTTTTACAGTGCAAATGCTTATAAATAAAATAAATATAAAGTGAGCACAGTACACTTTGTATTCTGTGTTGTAATTGAAATCAATATATTTGAAAATATAGAAAATATAAAAAAAATTAAATGGTATTATTGTTTAACAGTGCGATTAATCACGATTAATATTTTTAATTGTGTGATTAATCATGATTAATTTTTAATCACTTCACAGTCCTAGACCCAACAGCTTTGGCTTACAGTTCTGCCATCCCAGTATTTATTGGGTTGATCCTGGCCATCACTAGTTGGCAGAGTGGGCTTCTGTTTCCCTTGCTGATTCATTAAACAGAGGATCACTCTTAGTCTTCCACCATTCTAGCAAGCATTGTCAAGCCCTGAAATCACACTGCTTGGAGGACTGCTCCAGCTTTAAAAATATTTTAGGGTATATCTTTGCTACAGCGTTAACCCAAGCTGTTAACTGGCTATTGCTCCAATGTCCCCTCCTCTCCACACCCACAAGCCAGTTTGGTGGTGCTTTCAAGCTGGACTAGCTGGCTCATTTGGGGTTATAAACTAGAGCCTGGGAGAGGCTTTCACTCTGGCTGCTAACCCAACTACTTTGCAGTGAGGATGCAGGCTAAACCACTCACTGATCTACAGTCCTCCAATGCCTTCCCACAATTCCCTCTGTGTGCTCTGAAGGACAGACAAGTTCTCCCACGGCCACTGGGAGAGATTAATAGAGTGGCTGAGTTTAGGGTAGCACAAAGAACCATGGTATTATGCTTCCAGAAGTCTTAGCAATACACACAGTGCATCACCAATGAGGACCCAGTAACTTGAGTGGCTTTGTATTGTGGCTGTTCACACCTGGGCTAGACCAGCCTGGGTGCTGATCACCTGAATTAACTCTGCAGTGAAGACATTGTCTATTTTTTTTCCCCCTCAAGGTCTACAGAATTGTGCAATTAATGAGTCCATATTACCCATATTTTTTTTTCCCTTTTACAGCCATCTAGGCTTCTAAACATTAGCTCCATCAGGCCTGTATCCATAAGCAGACACATACTGAATACCGAGCTGCCCTGTAATAACTTCTTAATACTGTATGTTGGCAACGTTCTCTGTGTGAAATATCTGGGTGAAATATCATGCCCTTTAAATCACCACCGGAGCCCCGCTGCCGCTACCCCAGGGCTTCTGCAGCGGGGCTCGGGCGGCGATTTAAAAGGCATGGGGCACCACCCACCGCTACCGCCTCAGGCCCTTTAAATTGTCGACGGAGCCCCCGGCTGCCGCCACTAACCCAGGGCTCCAGCAACGGGGCTCTGGTGGCAATTTAAAGGGCCCGGGGCTCCGGCCGCTGCCGGGAGCCCCAGGCCCTTTAAATCGCCAGCCTGGGGAAGATGGTCCGGTATGGCATACTGGCTCTTGCCGGTACACTGTGCCGGACCATACCAGCTTACTTTCACCTCTGGCTGTCACTTAGGAAACATAAAGGGATAATGCCAGAACCATTGGCTGTGATGACTGGGGCTTGATTTCCTGCTCCTCCTACAGGACTGCTTTGACCATAAGAGCCTAAACACACCATCACATAAGGACAAAGAATGTCTGCAGGGGTTTTAAAAGACCATTTCTCAGGAGAATGGGACGAGACCAGGCTGAAACAAAACTCAGACAGTAGAACCCGTGGGGATGTCCAAAGAAGCTAGATCCACCTAGGTTGCCATTAGAGGATAGTATGACTTTAGGGAAGACAGATCATTGTAGGCTGTTTTTTTTTCTTTTTTCTTTTTCTCTCTAATGCTTTGTTCCATTTAGGCAGCTTTAGTGATAATTCTGCTAGAAATGAAACATTCCCAAATTTAACATTCACAAACAAAATACTATTTGCCATTATTATAGCCACAATTGTTTCTCCACATGCTTAGATCAGACTGAACTTCCTGGCTTAGTGTATCTCTAACCATGCTGATAAATTATGATACCCTAGTCTAAAATCAACGTCACAGCACTGTTGGACCATCCTTGCCTCTTGGGGCCTGTCTACATAGTGAGGTAATACAGGGGAGTGATTTCTAAAGTGCACTAATGTGTCACACATTAATTAGTTCATGTAGATCCTGCTGGTGCTCACTAAAGGGTCCCTAGTGAACGTTAACGTCATGCTCTTTGAAACAGTACTAGCTTAAAGTGCACTAGGAAACTAGGTTCCACCTGCAGCATCTACACAGACCAATTAATGCGTAATATGTTAATGTGCTTTATGACTCACACCTCCGTAGAGTGCATTACCCCACAGTGTAGACAAGTCCTTAGACAATCTATGAAAAGGTAGGTTTTAGGAAGCTTTCCCTCCTGATGTACCCAAGCATTCTTGGACCATCCACGTATAAACTTCAGGTAGTGGTGTGGCAGCAGGGCCCAGATGATAGTATCACACTTTTTCCAATTAACTCAGACAACAACCAAAATCTGTGTAAAAATAATTTTGTACACGCATACATACTGGTGATATATACACACACTATAACGTAGCTACAGAGTTACAAATGACAAATCCTTAATAAAGAAATTGCCTTGATAGATGGCAAGGAAAATGAAGTGACCAGTATTGTGGTTCTTCCTTCCCACCATTACTCGTTGCTATAACTAATTATATTATGTCTAAATTTAGGCCCAGTTCTGCAATTGGATCTGAGTGGATGAGCCACTGTGCCCATATGGAGCCCTGTTGTCTGCAGTGGGACTCCAGGAGGGGTTTGCTCACACAGGTCTGCTTGCAGTATCAGGTCTTAGTTTAAGTTCTTTGGGTCATTGACTGTCTTTTATTTGTCTGTAATTTACCCAGAGCACTCTGGGTGCTATAGAAGATTATGCTAGCTGTCATGAAATCAAGATAAGGATGGGGCAGTGGTATATTTTGTTTAATAATTCAGTAATCCATGTAAATAACTCTATTACTATGTCATGCATGATATCTCCCTTTTGAATCCATTATACTAACAATCACAGTTTCTAAGTATAGTGTCATCTTGTCCCAGATCAGTGTTTCCAAGTACTCACAATTAAAGTTAGGGATTAGTCAATGCTCCCTGATTTCTCTGAACTACTTAGTAAGAGCAAATAAGAGGGTCACTTGAAAATCCTCTGATCTCTCCCACATCCTCTGCAATCTGTCAAAAATAACTTTGCCAAAGGCTTTAATTTTTGGCTTGATATTTCACTGATGAATTCTGTAATTAAATTAATCTAGGCCCTGGGCTTTATCAACTTTTAAATAACTCTCATTGGACAACTTTCCACTTCAGCAGGATCGTAAAATTGTTCAGTGTCTCGCCCTGGAAAGATCAGCCCTGGTCTCAGAGATGTGACATTCAACTATCCTCCTGAGCAAATAGATGAAGTGCTAGAACAGATTGTTCAACCAAAAGATGAAATCTGCTCCCCTTACTCAGTTAAATTCCCACTGAAGTCAGGAAAAAAATAGGAAGGATTTCCTAAGATTTTGGAGTGGGCATATTTGTAGAGAGTTCTGAAAACATGTTTGGTTTTCTTTGAATAGGGGGAAAACCTCCTTAAACTAGTTTAGAATCTGTAGGCAAACTTGTAATAATTGTACTCAGCCTATAGCACTTACTGTATAATTTCAAGTTGCTAAATAGAGGTAGGCCTGCACTAAACATGAGATTTGAACAAACCTGGACTGTGTGTGTGTTGGATTTGGGTCAGAATCCAAACTGAGGTCCAATTCGGAATTTTGTAGCTGGCTTCTACCTTTATGATAGGCTGAACAAATTACCACAATCTAAATCTCTCTCTTGGAAGGGAGTGGGTATGAGGCAGGGAGCAGGTTTCAAAATCTAGGTCTGCATTTTGCAGCCTGAGTCCTTCTCTTGTAGTACATACCAGACTCTTGCACTTCATAGCAAATCAGAATTCTCTGTTGGATTGCCACCTTTCTAATTGCTGGTAACTGGACCCCCAAGGCCCCACCCCTATTCCGCCTCTTCCCCCCCCCCCCAAGGCTCTGCTCTCATCATTCGTTCCTCTCCCCCATTCCCTCGCTGGATCGTGTCCACCTCCCTCCGCCCTTCCCCCCCACCCCATTGAGGGAAAAACCTTAATGGGTATAGTTCTCCTCTAGTCTCCATCTTGTTTTGTAAAAACAACAAGTAGGACTCCATCTTGGGTGCCCTCCTTCTCGGACAGCTCCCTGCCCCTCCCCTGCCTTTTTCAAATGAGAGCAGGAAAAGGCATGGAGCGGTTGGAATCACGTGACGGTATAGTCTGCCTAGCAACCGCAGACTATTTAGGTGGCAGCCTCACTGCTGCTCGGGGCTGTCCATCCTAGTGGCAGCCAACATCGCCCATGTTACCAGCCTGTGGAAGGAGTCCTAGGCAGGCCAGGATTTTGATACCAGGTTACCTCGGTCAGACACTGCACGCACCCGTTTCCATTTCCACCAGCAAGTCCGCATACTACCACTCAGGACGACGCATAGGAGAATAAAATAAAATAAAAAGAGAAATCAGAGAATGACAATGTTCTTCCTTACCTTAAAGAACATGCTAGCACATCAGTTCAGAGTGTGCTCACTGGCTGATTCTGGAACTGTGGAAAAGTTAGGAGTAATGATCTGAAATTTTCTGCCGGTTGTTAATGTGCACTTGTCTTAACTCTCTGATGCTTGACCCAAAAGGAGATGGAAGGGTTGTAATAATAAATGGTGACAATACACATTTAGGATCTGATCTAAAGACCTTTGAAACCAATGGAATGACTCTCACTTTCATGCTTGTTCATTCTAGATTTTCCCAACTCTTCTTAAAGGAAGGGAAGGTTCATATCTGGGTGTATTGCAGGTAATGCTAGAGCCTCTGTCACACAAATCCTGTTCCTATCCTTCTCTGTCCTCACTAGTAGTGGGTGAAAGACCATTTTCTGTCGCTGTTGAGTTTCTTGAATAACGTCAGCTGCTCTGATAAGTTAAAACAGGAGTATCGATTTCTCCAACATCTGCTGCAAAGGGCTGTTACTGAAAAGGAGAGGTTGGAATGGAGTATATGATGTATATTTTATATATGGTAGAGTACATGTGTAGGAAATAAGATTTTTCTGTATGGCAGAAATGTTATTTGTCAGTGGCTCTCAACATTTTCCATGCCACGACCCCATGCTACTACAGAAAAAAATAAATGATCTGGGCACCACAGATTTTAGTCCTCCATCCATCTAGCCATAAAGGGGAAAAAAGTGTGTTCACAACCCCCTTAAACGTCTCGGTAGAGAACCCAGGGTTTTAAGCGATGTTAAAATATTATTTGTTTAAAATTTTGTCCAAAGGGTTGAAAACATTTCCTTTTCCTGACTGTCAAGGGAATCAGTGACTTGAAAGGCATTTTTTCAAAGGAGCAGAGAACTGCATCTGTGTAGCAGAGAACACCAGGTAACTCTCGTTGGATATTTCTTCTGGTTTTCTAATTGTGCTGCCCAGAGCAAATGCAAGGAAAGCATGTTACAGTTCAATAGCTGTCCATTAGCTATTGGCTCCCCATATGAAAAACATATTTCAGCTCAAGTACCTACTTTTTATTCTGCTTCTCACTATGAGCGTTTAAAAGTGCTTATGAATTGAGTATTTTCATGTTGTTGTTTTGTGGATGCCATCTATTCCCACACCTATTCATCTGAGAGTATTAATATGGATGGAAAATTAACAACAATAATTAAAGGGCTAACAAATCTGCTATAAACTTTATAAAAAAAACCTATTATTTCCTTTTGATTCATCCACTCTTTCCCTGCCTCCCAATTATTCTGGAATGAATTTTCCTTTCCTCCCAACGTTCCTGTCTTTCTCTCAGCACATGGAAATTTGGGGCAGAGATGTATTATGCATTATTATATGAATACCGCTTGGTAAATTCCCCATGCGTTCTTCTATTCCAAATGACTCTCAGTTGAAAAGTCTGCAATACAAAGAGTTGCACAAAGGATATTCCAATTTCAAAATCAAAATGCAATGTGAGGCGAAAAGTCATGCCACTTCTTTATATAGAAGAGATGGTATTTGCTGTTCGTGTCATAAACCTAATAGTGTCTATTAATTATGCTTCTGTCCCTACCTAAGCAGCATGGCTTTAACTTTGCTCTGCATAGTAGGCATAGCCAGCAGGAAATGGCTTTGTAAGAAAACATGAAGGTCGGTTGCTCACTTGCTCAGCTCACTACCCATTTACACTAAATGTAACTGATAGCCTGTAGCTGCCAGAGTCACAATCATGTGTGGAAAAGAAATGCAGATAATCAACCCAAATCTTTTCCCTTCATTTGGGATAATTGTGCATTTTCATTTCACAGCCCATCTCCCTGATGCCTCTCGTTTACTGGGGCATTTAATATTGCAACGTTTCATTTCTGTTTCTCTTGTTAAGCGAGGATTCACAGTTTCAACCTCTTTCTCATAAAGGTCTAAAGAATCAAGCTCAGAATCAAGAAATATATTCAGGCTGTCCACATGCATATCCTAATGCAGTAGACTATAATCTTGGAACACTAAAACAAACACGGAATTGTATTCACTGTAATCTATCTTTCCTATGAAACAATATGAGATTTCTTTCTTTAATCATACCAGCAGGTAGACAATTTGTTTAGATGCAACATTCTTGTCTGTATTCTCAGAAGCCAAAGCAAATGCACATGTTATCACTTAACTCAAATTCAAGAAGGATATAGCAGTTTGTAAAGCAGGTGAATTTCCCTAAAGTTTGGGACAGCGTGTCATAGGGATAGAGCTGTGGACTGGAACTCAGGAGAGCTGAGTACTATTCCAAGCCCCGCCACTGGCCTGTTGGGCGACCATAGGCAAATCACTTAAACATCTCTGTGCCTCAGTTTCTCCATCTGTAAAATGAGGCTAATGATACTGACCTCTTTTGTAAAGTGCTTTGAGATCCATGGATGAAAAGTACCAAATAAGAGAGACGTTGTTGTTATTAATTATTCAAGTAAACCTGAGTGATAGCATGACTTCAGCTATTTAGCTTTCCTGTTTCTAATACAAATAAATAGATGTGGAGGTGGATTTGACTTGTGCTAGCTAGAATATGTGACCATATTGGATTTCCATATGTTCCTACAAAGAACAGTTTCTAAGCACAAACTGTCTGTGAAGTGTGAGTGCTACTGACAAAGCACTGATCTTGCAAAGATTTAAGCATGTGCTTAACTTCATGCTCTGAGAACGCTCCTGTTGAGATCAATTGGACTACACTTAGGCCCTGATCTAGCAAGCCACTTAAGCATCTGCTTAAAGTTAAGCATGTGAATAGTCCCATGGAAGCCAGTGCGGATTACTTCTATGCTTAAAATTGAGCAGGTGCTTAAGTGGCTTTCTTGCATTGGGGTCACTGTGCATAAAATTAACCACAGACATTAGACTTTGCAGGAGTGGAGACCTATGAAGGGCAGTAGCAAAGGTTGCAGTGTTGAATAGAGCAAGCTGAAGATAAAATACCTCTTATTTCAATTTCAAAGTACATTTCCTGACACTTAAATGTAGTTTAACCCTCATAAAATTTGAAAAAAAAAGTTTTAAAAATGGTTTTCTGTTTGCTATTATTTGTGCTCAGTTAAGCCTAATAGTAGTAGTAATTTATACTGCAGTAAGGCCTATCCTTCGCCAGCAGAGATTGGGGCCCCATTGTGCTAGGTGCTGTGACAGGGTGTATCAGGTCCTTTGAGGCCCCTTGCTGGAGACCTCACAATCCTACCACCCTCCACCCCTCAGAAAAGGAGCAGTGAAGGTGGGTCCTCCAGGCCTGCCTAGAGAAGTTGCAGAGAAGCAGCCAATCAGAGTGCTGCAGGCCCAGTTAAAAGGAGCTGCAGGACCTGAGCAGATCAGTTGGTGGCTGAGATCAGAAGGGTGAGGAAGACTGTGAAACTCTCTAGGTGAGGTGGCTTGGGAGAGACCCTGCTTAAGCAGCGAACAGTCTGAGAACTTCAACCCTGAGATAAGGTGAAGAGGAAGGGGCTATGTGGGATGTGGCCCAGGGAATAGCAGCAGCAACGGAGTAAAGGAAGCAGCACGTGGCTGCTATTTGTAGGGTCTTTGGGTTGGGACCTGGGGTAATGGGTGGGCCCAGGTCCCCCCACTGGCAGGGTGACCTAAGCCCTAAGAAGGGGATAAGGTTTGTTTAGAGGCTCAAGTGAAGGGCAGAACTTAAAGTCTCCAGGGTAAAAGCCCTGGGGTCACTGCTCTATAACAGGGTGGACATAGACTTAAAGCTATCTCAGATGGGACTGAGAATTGAGCCCAAAGAAAGGGCTAAGGATACCAACAAGGGCACAGTGACAGGCTGTGTTGGATTGTTTGTTCGTGCATGTTCACTGTATGTGACTTGGCTGGAGGGCTGAGCCACTGAAGAGCCACCTGATGAGGTTAACAGCCAGCAGGGGGCGCCAGGAGCACAGAAAGAGAGAGAGTGCAGGTTTGACTGACAGGAGGTGCTCACAAGAGGTGACTGTCCCCTATCACAGTGCTGCCCATAGAAAGAGACAGCCCTTGCCCTGGAAAGCTTACAATCTAGGTAGGGAATCCAAACTGGCAGAGTAAGGATTATTCTGCCTATATAAAAAGTCAGGAACTGAGCACAGAGATTAAATACATTCCCCAAGATCACATGGAAAATTTGCTGCAGAGTCAGAAATCCAGCCAGCTCTCCCGAGTCCCAGCTCAGTGTCTTACCAAGACCATCCTTCCTCTATTTTATCTGGAAATGAAAAGGCAGAGAAAATGTTCTAAATAAACTAGAAATCTACTAGGATGCACCATGACTTTTCCATAAATACAATTACTGTTTAGAAAAAAAAAACTACAACCCTTGCTGGAATTATTTTGAATGCCAATTACAAGCTTGTAAAATGCCAGAACATTGGATAGCATCAGATTAGCATAAAACTGTGAGCAGGCTCAGGGCTAGAGCAATGTGGAATTCCTCAGTTTCACGTCTCAAAAACATATGCTGCCGAACGGTAACAGATTCAGAATTGTTACCCAAAATTTCCGATCTTACCTTTATTTTGCTAAATTAGATTAGCACCCACCTGCAATAAGTAATAAACAGATTTTTTCCCTCTTTTTTTTTAAGATGCACAATAAGAAAATATTGTACATGCATCCGACGAAGTGGGTATTCACCCACGAAAGCTCATGCTCCAAAACGTCTGTTAGTCTATAAGGTGCCACAGGACTCTTCGCTGCTTTTAATAAGAAAACAGATGCTTGGCTCTAGGGTTCTGATTGTCCTTAGACCAGATTTTTGGGGCTGTTGGTGGATTTACTGGTCTGGGTGTTTAGCTACTGTCGACTGGCACAAGTCGAGAGAGCCGCATTGATTTACACCAGCTGATGCTGTAAATGTTTTGAAGTGAACATCCTCAGAACAAATATCATGTGTCAATAAGGCAGAGCCCCGTGCTGGGCACAGCGGGGCAGCCTACCACTGCCAGACGGCACGCTGCCCCTAACGCTCTGGGTAGTGGGAGCCATAGCTACACCTTGTTAAAGGTGCAGCACTCTCCTTTATCCCAACCACTCAGCAGTGGTTCTCCTGTTCTGGGTGGAAGAGGAGCACGGGGTCAGCCATGCCCCTTTCTACATGATAGTGCTGGTCTCATGCAGTCCTTATGGTATAACTGCTATCTTGGCCAGCATCAGGGATTAAACTGGGGAGCTCTTCAACTAGAAGCAAGAGTCTCTCTAGCTTTGGCTAAAGATTCAGGCTCTCAAGCCGCGAGCCGTAACAGACCAGTATCCTCTGTGGAATAGCATAGTGTAGCAAATGCATAACATGCTCTTACCCTGAACAGCGGGTTACATTTGTGCCTCCTGTACAAAAGGGTTGTGATTGCGCCAGGCCCAGGGTGAGGCACAAGTAGCTCTATGCATCCTGTCCCCCAAGTTTTGCCCACCCACCCAGAGCTGGACACAGTCTCTGAAGGAAAATCAAAAACTTCCCGTGAGGTTTTCCCACTTGAAATGTGACTGCCCTGCCCTCCCCAAGCTTGGTGTGACTTTTCAAATTTGTACTTGCTTGTCTGCATACCTCCCACTGTAAGCCCTTCTCCTTTAGAAGTGACGAATCAGCAAGGTACAATACTTATCACAATCCAGTCATGTATGGATTAAATAGGACTGCTGGAACAAAGAGTGTCTCATTTTCAAGGTCCTTTCTTATAGTAAATCTAAGCAAACATGAATTAGATTTCCCTATGGTGAAGCTGCAAACAGAGATATGCTTTTTCACGCTCCTTTTCTTTTGTTCCTTCAAAGTGCACCTGGATTTTATTATTTAACAGGCTATTCATGATAACCCAATAAAAAGTTAATGTAATTTATTTCCCTTGTCTTATCCTGCATGGTGAAGTGACTAATGTGTACAGTACTGTATGTATCTCTAGAGCTCTTAAAAGACTCCTGTATGCAATTGCCATGACACAGGGGGCTGAAATCTCCATTACAAATTGTTGGCTGTGATGTGACAAATCTAGCAAGGCAAATTCATCTAAGCAGCCTTTGTGGTCATGCCTAGTTTGCTGACATAGGGTAGAATTAAGCCCTGGTATAAGGGGGGCAACTTCATCTGGGTCATATTCATAGGTACTATAAGTAATGGTATCAGTTACGTACTCTCCATTACACAGGGCAAATTTAAAAATGACAATCTGTCCTTAAAGTGAAAATCCTGAAGTCATTGATAATTGTATTGGTACAGAATAGAAGTCAACCTTTTCGGGAGTTAAAAAGGCATCCAACTTCAATACTGTTCATTGGTGACATGTTTCCTCTTTTGCATTTTCATCTGATAGTAGCTACGGATTAAAGTGAACTTGCAGAAAAATGTCAATTCTGGTTGCTTTTATCTTCTTTGAAATGATGGCTTCTGTTCCTCAGAAGCGGGTCTGTAGCATACAAATTAATATATCACATTTTGCCAGGAAACCACATAATGCTTGTCACCATGGTATTTCACTAGCTTAGGTGTCTCTTCCCCATTGTGCAGTCTCCCTGTTAGACTAGTGCATTGGCCAAATGCCATTCTACAGAAAGAATTCATAAATACAGGGCCTCTTACCAGCATATGAACGATTTTTAAATAAAAGCAAGAAATATTTATGACGCCGAATGAAGCAATTCATTGACTGCATGTAGCAAGGGCAAAACCAGAAAGAACTTGGAGGAATTAGTGTTCTGTATTCATCCTTAATTCAGGGGTTTTTTTGGTGAAAATTTGTTTCATTTGGGGTCCACCCAACACCCACCTTCACCCTAAATTACATTTTTAAATTAAAAATAAAATAAAGGGAATCTATGCCACTCTAAAAAAAAAATTTGAAAATATTGCCCTGTATGTTTGTTTTGATATTTTCTACAAGTACACAGCTTTGACTTATATCTGTTCCCATTGGGGCAGGTCATTGACGACCATGTACACCGGCTAAGGATCTGCCCCATTGACTTCAATAACAACAGTTAGGCCCCCATTGAGCCCTTTTGCAAATCCCATCCATGAAGAGACTCAGTTTTCCTCTGCCATCTAATTCTTCTTCATTCCCTATCCGACCAGGTGACTTACACTGTCCACCCAACTTTAACTTTATCCTTCTGTCCTACTATATAATGAAAATGTACTGACTTGTATATGATTGTGTCTAACGATGAGCTCAGAAAAATGTACTTCCAGAGCTCATTCAGTTATGTCAGAATTCTGTGTGTGTTTTCTCACAGTGTGATGTGTTGGTGAAGCAGAAGGATCTTTTTATGAATAGAAATGAAATGATCTATTTGTGTTGCTGCTATAGGGTTACAGAAGTGTAGTGTAGAGTGTTTGAGTTTGTATTTAACTCTATTCTGTGTATGTGCATTAACTTTATTGTATGTGGCAGCATACAGAGGTATTTTCTGGAGTGAGTGGTATCATAATATGTTACTGCATTGGATATTGAATCCTTGAATTGAAAAATGGCTTTGACAACCTCTTAACATTTTGGGGGTGGGGAGGGGGTAGTGCAAGTCAAGTGGCTTGTGTAGGAGAGTATTAGCTAGATTCCAATATGTGATGAGGCATGCAGGTCCCCTATTGCCCAGGAGGGGGATAGTGAGGGACTGTGGACCCAATTTGTCCCACCCCAGTACATGTGCAGCATATGCCAAGGGTGGAGAGGGGACTTAGAAGGAGAAAGCCCAGTTGTGTTTGGAGATGACCAGGAAGGACAGCAGAGCTCTGTTTCCGTCTCAGTGAGGGAAGCCTGCTTTCAGTCTACAGTTGGAGACATCTTGCTGCCTGGATTAGCCTCATGGTGGATGTGACCACTGGGCCCAGGGAGACCAACCAAAAGGACTGGCTACCCGAAGACAAGCCCTGAGTGGAATGGTGGGAGCCTGCTGAAGATTTCTCCAACAACTCTGCTTATAGTTTGTAGCATTCCTTTATTTTTGGACTCTAGTATACTGGAAGGAATGGGATTCAGGTATACCTTAGCCAGATGGCTATGCACCATTGCACCAGATTCTGTGTAAAGTGGCAACCAACCATTGGGACCCCACAACAGGGAAAAAGTTGGGCTACAAGGGGGTGCTATCGAGTCCCGCCCTGTCACACAAAGAAACATTTGCAGATGTAAGGGCTAGCTCCTCAACCTGCTGAGAATACCCTAGTGTATATTAGGGATGGGATGTGGTATGCAAAATTTTCAGGTGATCAGATATTTTGAGGTTGGAGAAGAAGGGGAAAATATAGATGAAGATTTATAATGGGAAGTTGGCTGTAACTATGAAGTGGCATAATATGGTATTGCAGTGAGCAGTTAATCACAGTGGTAAGTAATAGTTCTCAAATTTCAGGGCATTCACTGATTATAACCCTGGTAATTAATGTAGATGTAATTAGTAAGGAAAATATTAGCTATTGGTTTCTGTAAGGGTTATATTATGACTTGCAAATTTGCCACAAAGTGACATGTCACTTGTATTGGGGCATTTCTGAATTTTCACCTGATGATTTTGTGCTTCTGGCAGGATGGCTTATTAGCTGCACACCTGTCTTTGGCCTGCTGGTGTGACTGACTGCATGCCCTACTGCAGTTTGAAAGATGGGTAGGAATCGACTTCCTTTTGGCCAAGAGAGCCTAGACTAACGTGACCTTTGTGCCGTTGTTAAGGTGTCTGCATTTCTATGAAAGAGTTCCATATTGGCTGATCGTTCTTTATATTCACACAAAAAGGAGCACAAATCGAACATACATCAGTACTCCATGAGTCCTGTGTCCAGTACTACCACAAAACAGCTCTGTCTAGCTACATTGTTTGACCATTAATGCAAGGCCAGGTTTTAGACAGCACGTTTTTGCAACTTATTCACTGACAGAAGAAAGCCCCACCGCTCTGCCTTTTTCTAGGATAGGTTTATTTAATAGTAGAGTACTGGAGCTGTCTCACCAAAGGGAATTCATTCTGATGTTTCTGACAAATGTGATGGGCTAAGAACATTTACCTCCACATCGCCTGCTGTCATGGCCAGGGCTCACTGTTGGTTGAAAATTTGTTTGCTTTTTGTTTGTTTGTTTGTTCTTTATCTAGTATGACATGAAATGTCTGTTTCTATTACAAAACAAAGGAATGCCTGTGGTGTGAAAGGTGATTAAATGCTGGGGTTTTCTTTGTAACACTGATGTCTCGAAAGGGGCTTCTGCAAAAGACGACTTGCAACAATCTCTTTTTAAGATGGAAACATCACTGCATCTTAATTCAAAGACACACGGTGTTGGTGCTGAAGGATCTGTGGGTGGGAAGAAAGGCAGGCCTCTAAGTACACCTGGTCTTACTCCCTCATCCAACGTAAGACGATTACAAAGCCCAACTCTCAGCAAAGTAGTGAAGTAATGTGGAACTTATATGGAAATGATGATTTCTGGTTGCTTTGGGCTAGCATGCGAAAAAATATCACATAGTATATCTTGTTGGGAAAAAAATACTGTCAGCACTCTACAGAATCTATTACTATTTGAATGCTAGTCCTTGACATGCAGTTGTAGTGAGTTATATACTGCCATCTGTTGAAGAAAGAAGCGCTCCCACAGGAACCAAGAAGCAGTACATAACTTACCTACTTGATTCTGTGGAAACACTTCTGGTTTTACAACTGTACGAGTGTCTTAGCTGTATCGTGAAGCGTGCGGCCACAGGCTTCTGCAATGTTAAAATGAATGTCTTTATCTGAACTTTTTGAAAACACTTGATCTTCCCTTAGCACTTCCAGATGATTGTCGGTCACAGAGATCTGCCCAGCTGAGTGGCCCAGGTATAATGGACTCTACCATAGGCCTCAGGTCTAGAGCATGTGGCATTAAAAGAATGTGGCATTTTCCATTATGGTCCTGATACAAAGCTCAATGAAACCAATGGGTGTCTTTCAAATGACTGCAATAGGCCTTTTTGTTCAGGCTCTATGACCCAGATTCTCAAAGGCATTTAGGCATCTACTTGCAATTAAATCAATGGGTATTACATTCCTAACTATCTTTGAGGATCTGGACCATAAACTGCCCTTGATTTCATTGTGAGTTAGGCACCAAAATGTTTTTATGTTCTTATGTTTTAGCACAGTCCTGGGTATTGATCAGTGGTTCTCAAACTTTTGTACTGGTGACCCCTTTCACATAGCAAGCCTCTGAGTGCAACCTCCCCCCCCCCCCATAAATTAAAAACACTTTGTTATATACAGCGGATCCTCTCTAGAACGCGCGTCTATATAGCCCGAATTCACTTGTAGCGCGGGACCGCACATGGACCCCACATTTAATTACCTTCATTGGAATCCATGGTAACACAGTCCCCACTATAACGCGGTCCCTGTGTTAACGCGGGACCGCACATGGATCCAAAACCCCATGTTCTAGCGAGGGTCCACTGTATTTAATACCATTATAAATGCTGGAGGCAAAGCAGGGTTTGGGGTGAAGGCTGACAACTCGCGACCCCCCCCATGTAATAACCTCATGACCCCCTGAGGGGTCCCGACTCCCAGTTTGAGAACCCCTGGTATTGATGGATCGAGTTTTAGTGAAGTATGCCTGGTTGGGAATGGTAATCTACTGAAATTGCTCCTTTTAAATACAAATCCTTTTATAAATCGTACTGCCGATCACATACCATATCATAAAATTATTGAAAATAAAGAATACAGATCACAGAAGCTTTCAGATGATTGAAGGACATTACTGTAAAATTATTAACATGCAACTCTCTAAAAATAACATATATCTGAATTTATGTCTGCAGCATTACATAAGAGCCCTATTTGTCTACAATAAGACTGTGTGAGAAGGGATTTGAAACCTAGACAGCATATTTCAACACAAGTTGTTAGATATTCTACACCACCATGGAATGTTGCAGTGTGTAGTGTACTCAAATACATAAGAGGGTATACACTTTATTGCTACGGGGAAATGTTTGAGTTGTTCAGCATATATATATTCTGTTTTATTAAGGACTTCTGGGGAACAGTGAGCAAAAAAGTACTTTAAATAATTGAAGATATGTCAGCAAGAGCTGTGCAAACTCTTCCCAACAAAACCTGAAGACAAGAAAAAAAAAACTCTGTGTTCCAAACATGGAAATAAAACCAATCAAGGTTTGTCAAACTTTTGGGGCCAGTAAACCTTTCACTGAACATTGAAGGAAACTCTGCTGCAGGACAGGCACTGGGATAGGGTTGGAGGGGAAGAGAATGGTTGTGATAATTGGGCCTACACATTTACCCTAACTGTGAGCCCAACTGTAAAAAGTGAGGGTAACTTCATAAAATGTCACAATAACCTATAACCAGTGTTGATTGAGAAAGGTGCAAATAAGACACAGAGTGAATTAGTCCAAAGACAAAAAGCCTCCTGACACAACTCAAGGAGTATGTTAAGATAATGCCTGGCAAAGAAGAAAAATATGGGACTTAAAAAAAAAAAAGAGAGAGAGACAGAGAGAGAGAGAGATTTTGGGAGAAAAATTGTCTACTGGAGTGAGGTACATCTTCATGGGTGCCACACCCACCATCTCCTGGGACCCCGGGTCTTTGTGGTCCTGATCCTGAGCGGTGTCCTGATCAGACTGGACTGGAGAAAGGAACCCAGATGATACTGTCACTTCTAACAACTCTGGATGAATTTCAACCACCACCTGGGATGTGAGACTTTTTCTTTCCTCCCCCTACGTGTAGCCTTCTCTTTCAGTACGTTATTTCTTCTCTTGCCTGTCTCTCTCCTTTTTTCCTTCTGTCTAATAAGAGTCTGGCTTAGCCAGACAAGACTGTATATTTTGAAACGTTGCTGGAACTTGTGACAGAAAGAAGCAGCTAAAAGCAATGCCCTCACCAGCCGGATGCTGTACAAGTTTCCCAGGTCTCGGAGTAGCTGATAAGCCTATGTGCTGGGTCTGTTTTTCCAGGGGTGAGGTTGCAAGTTAAAGTCAACACCAGAGACAGACCCTGGGGTTTTTGTCTTTGCTGTTCTGTTTGTGTATTATTTTGACTTCTAGGAAATGGGATCAGATTTTAACAGCAGCAACATCAGCGTCAGCTCATGTTGACTATTTTTTTATCTTTTCCCCAAATAGGACAGTTATGATGTCTTTGATTCCATCTACACGACTATCAGACAAGGGGTGGGCCTCCTCACCTCCCAGCTGGGAGTGGGGTGGAGGGGCAGCCTCCCAGGGTTTCTAGCCTCTGGCAGGGGGATCCGCACCTGGAATCCGGTCAGCTATTGTGCTCCTGGTGGTGAGAGGGGAGCCCAGGTGGCAGCCCAAGCCAGGAGCCTGAGGGGCAGCCTGGCTTGGAGCGGCAACCTGGCAGCAGCCCAGCTCGGGAGCTAGGAGCCAGCTCTCTTGTCAATTTAAATTGATAAGACAGCTAACAGCCGATGTAAGGAACGCAGTATCTACACGGACACTGCGTCACTCTAACTGCACCAACATAAGCCCTACGCCTCTTGTGGAGGTGGAGTTATTATGTCAGTGTAGTAGGGCACTTAGGCCTGGTCTACACTGGGGGGAGGGGATTGATCTAAGATACGCAACTTCAGCTACGAGAATAGCGTAGCTGAAGTCGACGCATCTTAGATCGACTTGGAATCACTTACTTCGCGTCCTCGCGGCATGGGATCGATGGCCGCCACTCCTCCGTCGACTCCGCTTCTGCCTCTCGCCGTGGTGGAGTTCCAGAGGCGATGGCAGAGCGATTGGGGATCGATTTATCGCATCTACACTAGACACGATAAATCAATCCCCGATAGATTGATCGCTACCCGCCGATCCGGCGGGTAGTGTAGACGTACCCTTACATTGATGGGAGCATGGCTGTAGTTTGGACACTGGCATGGTTAGGTCAACATAAGCTGCCTTATGTCAACCTGACTCTGTAGTGTAGACCAAGCCTTACTTAACCCTTTGCCTGCTTTTCTGTACCTTTTAATAAAAGATTTTAAAGGATTTTTAATGCTGCATTTGCCATGGTACTAAGCAAGCTGAGGTCTCTGTATGTCAAATCCCAATCCTTGTTTAAGGCTGGACAGTGACAGGGTCATGTGGGTCTTGTTAATACCTTTGACTCTGGGTCCATATTTTCCATCTAAATTAGTACAATAGTGGTACAAGGAAGAGGGAGTGATTTGTTCAAAGCTACATAACACATCAGTATTTTAATTTGGTTTCATAAGGAAACTCTGCAGTTAGTTCACATCCTTCCAGAGAAGGCATCTAATGTCATGATCATAGAAGGACATATGGTGAAAACAAAATATTTTGGAAATGCAAGAATAGGTGCTGCAATAACCTGAGTAGCAAACTAAAGGATGTACAGTGCTATGAGTATTAATATGCTAAAATAATACTCAACCAGAATGCTTCTGATTCATATTCAGAATGGGCAAATCGTACGAGACATGTTGGTGAAGAGACAAGAATATCAGAACACTATAGGGATATTCACTAGCAATTTATCTCCATTCCTCTCAACTCCCGTTATTTAGAATGCAATTTACTCTTTTGCTTAGAGTGGAATTCAGGCTTGCTAAACTGAGAGTCCTTGTAGAAAGCATTAAGAAGCCTATTTTGCATTCATTGTCATCCTTTATAGCGTTGACACACATCACACTAGAAGAAATGAAAATAGTTTTGTAGCTAGAACCCTCTTCCTAAAGAAAGACAAGCAGTGTGATGTTTGCATTATGGCAAAGAGTATATTCTAAAGGGTGAGGTACTGTAACCTTCCATTAAAGAAACACACCGAAAGATGTCAAATGCGGCTTTCTTTGTAATCTAGGAAAACAGCAAAGTCAAATGTTCTCCTACCAAAAATATGTAGGAGAAAATGAAGACTTTCCTCATTTCTCAAATCAGATTCCTAAAACTGTGAGGAAAATGTTTTGGGTCTGACAGCTGTCTTGTGAACAATAACTCCCAATATTAACTGTAGTTGCAAAGCTTATATGCTATTTAGAGCCCTATATATGAATGGTAATCTTGTCTCAGGTAATAGCTTTTCAATTTTGTAGTGTCCAGATAGTTTAGGGCCATGAATTTAAACACATTAAAAGTACCTTGCATGAACTATGAAAACATTACAATCGGATACTGTGAGAGTAGTGGTGAATGTAGACAAGGAGTGGAATGAACATTAGGGAACAGAAAACTTGTGCTTTGAATATACATGGCATACATTGGGCTGGTCCCTGTCTCCATGGTAGTTGGTGTCAGTGGGAGTTTTGTCATGATTTCAATGAGGCCAGGATTTCACTCCCTGTTTCCAGGAGTCAGTGATATGCCAATGGCGGATTAACCAGTGCAAAGGGAATCCTGCACCGGCCAGTTAAGCAGACTTTACATTTCGTTTTGCCACTGGAGCAGCACAAATCAACGTTAATGGGCCAGAAAATCTAGCTTACTATTTTCAGTAAAGGATTAAGTGTGCATGTACATGGAGGCAATAAAATGATTATGGGCCAAATCTTGCATTCAGTTACAGAAGTGTAAATCCAAAGTAACTCCATTGATACCAGTGAAATTGTCCAGATTTATACAAGTGTAACTAAAAGAAGAATTGGGCCCTGTATTCAGAACACACAGGATTGGTAATTCCCATAGTTCACCTATAGAAAGTTCAGTGAACAAAGTGCTTGTATTGCATGGACAACTTTAAGTAGTGACTAAGGTAATGCCATCTAATTGTAAAGCAAGATAATGAAATACGTTGTCATACGTTGCTGCAAAATCAAATACCAGTCCCTTATGAATGACCACGCCCTTATCCTACATAAAGATAAATGATCCATTCTAGAAATGGATCATTTTCAGATTAATGAGTAAATTACTGTGCCTTAGAAATAGATACAACTTGACTCAGTTCAGTAGCAGTAATATAAATATTCACAAATGTAGTCACAATATTTTGATCTTTATTCTTTCTTTCCATAACCCTTTAGCTTTATTCCTACGGGGCAGGTTTAAAACTGACTCCAAGGAATGGCAGGAAAATGAACACTAGGGACCAAGATATGCAATCGTTACTCTGGCAAAATTCCCACAGACCGAGGGAGCCAGAATTACCTAATGGTTAGCAGCATTGTAACCCAAAGAGTTCAAGAATCATGAGTCAAGCCTCCCAATTCATGAGATTGGTTTTAAAAAGAATGAGATTTTTTAAAAAAATCCAATATATTTGGGTTCTTTTAATTTGCCTTCTGGTGTTTGAACCTTTAAGATTTTTGGTTTCAAGCTTTTCTCAACTACCATGAGGGCTAGGAACATTATGTTTTTTAAAAGAAAGTTGAGATTCTCACAAAGCCTCAGTTCCTGGAATCATGTGATTAAGAAAATAATCTAACCTCACAAAAATTCAAATGCTGGGATAAAACAGTTTTCTGGGAGCTGCGTTCTGTTCTCAGATCTGTTGCTAACTCATTACATTATCTGGGCAAATATTTACACATGAGCAAAATGTGTGCAACAAATCTTCCCCACCTTTGTAACACACTTCAATGTCCTGATTAGAAAGCTGCTATGCCAGGCATGCTTCCATTATAAGACTCTCATGGACTTCAGTAATGGTGGATCTAGTCTCCAAGTGAGAAGCATTATTAGTTTATGGGAGTTTAGGTAAGGATTTCATAATCCTTTCCCAGAATCAGCACCAGCTTGACAATGCAATCTACTCACATACCAATGAGGAAGGGAGAAGTCCCTGTACAGGAATTTAATTTCCCCTAACAACTAGGCTTGCTGTGAAGCATGCAGATTGATATCTGTCAAGCATCCAAAGAATTTTAAATTATCATCTATCTGTTTGAAAATGTGTCAATTCAAGGAAACCCAGCCATACTCCCTTAATAAAAGTGTTTTAGAGTGAAATTAAATTGCTATTACTGGTTAATTTAAAGCTGCAATGAGGAAAAAAACTAATGATCTGTTTAGTTTGGGGCGGCGGGGTATTTCCTAATAAATGGTTTTATTAAAACTGATAGCCAGGAACTAATACAAAAGTGATAATTTCTAGGATTTTTATTCCATTGTCAAAAGGCAATCAGTAATGCCAACAAATTTGCCATGTGATGACATTCGTGTGACCTCTAAGAACTGAGTTTGTGATTCTTCGGCCAATTCCTAGAGAACAAGGCCCCAACTCAGCCCTGTGAAACAGCTGCTTTGTGCCTCCCCAACAGTGCAAATCGGCCAGAAGGCTTTGCAAGAGAGAGCCTTTGGGGATGCAGTGCCATTTTATTAGTGGCACTATGCCACATCACAGAGGTATGGCTAGGAAAAGAGGAGTGAGGACACTGCTGTACTCCAGCAATTCTCAATTGCTGGCATGACCCCCTTGTGGGGCAATTGAGTATAACCTAGACTAGAGCAACCCCGTGTCTGCTCTAATTTGCACCAGGAGCTAAACACACATTTTGTTAGCCCTAGGATTTGTGGAACTGAAAAAAACCCTTTAGTGCCATCCTCTCTAGTCCATACCTAATGTCATTTGGGTGAATCAGGGAATCTGAGCCCACATGTTCATGTCACAGATGGCAGAACTATCCGATATTTTCCAAGGTTAGAGGTGAGACACATCAGCTACTCAGAGTGATGAAGCTTGCACTGCTGAACATACTGTCAATTTTCTGTGGCTAAACAGGACTTCATTCTCCAGGGCTGATAAGCACTAAGTTCTGTTTGAAGAGTTAAATGAAGGTATCCTAGTAAATGCTGAATTTATTTTACAGCACTCAGATAATCTTGCATTTCAATTCATAAAAGTCTGAAACAGATTCAATCTATTGAAGGCAATGGGTGTTTTGCCTCAGCAAGGACCATAAAATCAGAACCAAAGGATAAAAACTCCAGTCCCTGCTTGTGGCCTACATTTCAAATCTATAGTTCTAACACCAAGTCTGATATTACGCCCCCCCCCCAGTACAGTATGCACTAATAAAGTAAAATCTGCAAGTAAACATTGTGGGCTTGATCCTTTTTTTCTAAGATTTATAGTGCTCACCACTCAAATCCCGGGCACTGTATTTTGTAGGCAAGCACAGTAGTGAATTTCTCTAGGACATGCACTCTACGTAGTGGGAGGCAGGACCAAGACTTGTTTTGGTTAGGCTTGAAAATAAATGATTTGCTGTCCTTTTGCCAGTTTGAGCAAGACTCCTAACAAGAGCTGGTTGGAAAAATTCTAACAAAAGGTTTTTCCATCCGATTTGGTGCTTTTGTTGTAATCTAAACATTTCATGGCGAGGGTGTGAGATCAGAAAAGTTTTGATGTAAACCAGCCTCCTCAACAGCACCCCTGGCTTCCAAGCTGCCATATCCTCAGCAGACCACCTGGTGGCTGATAGGGAGATAGGCGCCTGTGAGTCCTGGCTCCCACTCTCCAAGTTCCTTGGCAGCTTGTGCTCCACAGCTCTGGGGCAACCCCGCAGGCAAATTGCCTCCGAGTCAGGGACTTCAGAGCTTCCAGGATCTGTGGTCCCAAGGCAGCCTACCAGGCAGATTACCCTCAAACTGGGACTCCATTCCTTTTCACTGAGAATCTCAAAGTTTGTTGGCTTTTGTACCAAATCGAAAGGAAACCAAACTGCAAAAGATCAAAATCCTTGATGGAACCTTACTCCTCCCAGCTCTATGCCTGCCTCTGTCTCTTAGTAAATCTATATCTCTCCTCACAAGGCTTGAGGAGAAGCCAAAAAGTTCTTATACCACATCCCATTGTGGAAGATTAGCATGTCCTCTCCCGAACTCTTGATCTGCCAGATAGTCACACTTCGTTGGACTATAGTGAATTCATAGACTAGAGGTGTTTTAGAAAGTGCAGAGTATTTTAATGTTATTTTGGGTTTTCATTTGGCAGTACAAACTGAAATCCACATTAAAAATTCAACTGCTGAAGAGAATTACTGTAATAATTATCTAAATTAGTTTATTAGAGCAGTGAGGAACTATACATATGTACAGAAAATAAGTATTATAGTCTCTTCGAAGAATGCTTGTAGTTTTCATTAATATTAATAGGTTTTCATGGAGAGCGCAGAGCCTGTTGTAATGGCACTTGGAATGTACCTAGAACTTTACATGTCAACATCATACAAAGATTTTAGGATCTTGTCACAGTTACAAGGTTAGCTGCATCTCTGTTCCTTTCTGGTCTCTGATGGCATCCCTTCAAGCATCTCCCTCATACCCTTACCAGTCTTGAGGTTGAACTTCTGAGAGTGGGACTTGCGCTACAGTATCCTGTGTATTAACCATCATTATCCAGCAGTCTGACTGGGATCAGTCATCTGCGGGTCTGTCTTTTGGGAGCTTGTGACCCGTGATATAGTGGCCAGCAGCATTCTTAAAACAGAAATATGTGACACAATGCAATGTACTGATTTTACTGCCTCTCTGCTGTCTGATCAAGTCATTTAAATAGCCTTGGCGATATTCTGTTGCGTGCAAGGTAAATACATTGTGAACTTTATCTTTCTGTTCTGTATTCCGGAACTCAGGTGTTCACATACTACAGGGATAAGTGAGATATAAAACCTAGACAGATGATCAAATGCTGGTAAAAAGAAAATCTGGATCCCGGAATTAAAAATGTTCAACAGTAGGTCTCAATCTAGATTTCATAAAACATCACAGTGGAAACATCCTTTATGTAGAACAGGCTTGGATTTCCTAGTGACTCGTGTGCTTCTCAAAATGAAACTTGCATTTATGAGAAGCAGTGGCGCAATAGATACACACAAATTTGAAAAGACAAGGATTTACTGAATTAATCACTTCTCGTGGGTGCTTTCGATGCAGAAATAGACAGCCTTTTAGTATCTCCAACAAGCCAAGAGACTGAACTCATTTATATTAGATGGAGATATAACCACCGTTATCCGTGCATTAGTCTTCGTCAGGTTACATGGTTGCTACGTGGTCTACCAAGGACTGACCCTGAAGACTACTCAGCAACTACAGCTGGCAGAGAATCAGTAGGTAGACCACATATCCCACCATTGTTCTTGGGCCTGCCCTGTGTACCCTGCAAGTTGAGCCCATTCCAACTTTATCTTTAAAGCTGTAACTGCACCAGGATCTGACTACCTGTGACCACCGCTTTCCACCTCATCACATCAGCTACACACTACGGGAGCTACAGCAAGGGAGGAAACTCAGGTTTGCCCACATAAGAATTGGGGTCAGAGCAGTGGTGATAAACACCATGTGTTAGAGCTTTGGGACTTGGAAAGAGAATGTGGCTGGTGTCCAACTTCAGATACAACCATTCAGTATCTATTGCATCTGGATTCTGAGCTGCCCACCAGACTGGTAAGAAATACACAAATGAAAACAAGGAACAACTTGCACATGGGGCTCCACAACCAGGGCTGGCGTGTGTGTGTGTGTAATCAATGAAGTCTGGTTCGGTATTATGCCTAAGCATATGGATGTAGGCATTTGCTCTAATGGATAATCCTGCCATAGTTTTCTGAGAGAGAGAAAGGGAGAGACCTAATAATGCTGCATGCCATAGTATCTGCAGAAAACTCATATGGACCCCCGTAACGTGCATTCTGTATATTTACTAAGCCATCTCTTCCTTCCAGCAATGAGCTTGTATAAAGTATTCCGGCAGAACTATTTGATGGGGCAGAATATGACCCAGAAATTATCCCCCACTCTTTATGCAGTATTGGACAAAGATGTTGGCCTGCCTTTTGAATTTGTGGATGCTTGGGGAGGATATGCTAATTAGGAGTGCTGATCATCTACAACATAAAATACAAATCATGCAACATCTTGTTTTCTAAAGTACAGTTAAAATACAGCAAACTATTATTTGAAAAGGCATTTTAATTAGGGAAGAAAAGGTTAAGAGAGCTAATAAAAAGGTACCTAGCTACCAGGAATTCATTACATTTGACATTGTTCTTTATTATACAGCAAATGACTATCTAGAAGATGAAGCAATATAAGGGTGTGGGGGGGTAATAAAAATAAAGACATCAGTGTTATATGCTGAGCAGTGAATAAAAACCGCTATTGAATTTAACAAAGAAAGTGAATCTTGAGTCTGCATGTTTGACAACAATCTTAACTTTGAGAGTATTACTTGATACTGGAGGCTAGCGAGACAAATCAATAATTACAAGAATAAAAGAAGGTTCATTCGATTTTTATTACTAAAATTTTCTCTTTTATGACATGGCATCAAAATGTCACCTGATACACAATGCTTTGCCTTAAAATGGGTGGATATAAATGTCTAACAGTGGCTACTGTCAAAAACCGGGCAAAACATGATTAAGATCCATTACTTGGACTCAAGGCATTTTTCTGACATCTGTCCTCTCTGCTATATGTAAAAGATTTGTCTACATAATGGCGAGATTGTTCAATCCATTAATATTTACAGCTCAAAGAGCGTCTTTGCCTTGCTTTTAACCCAGATCCATTTTTACTCTGCAGTCTTTCCGGTTGTATATGACAAGAGACCGGGAGTGTATTTATTTGTGCTTTTTTGATAATACTGTTAAACACTATGCACCATGTATTTGATTTTAAATGATGCCTCATATCGAGAAATAATGATCTCTAGAATCTCAAGACTAAAAATTAGGCTGATATTCTTAATTGTAAGTTATTTTGTTTATTTTTGTTAAGTGGGAAATTCTATTTTTTGAAGAGGACTTTTCTGTTTTTAATCACTGTTTCTTTGGACCAATGTAACCTCCTATAAATGTCTGGATTTCTTAATCATCCTAATTTTTAAATGTTGGTGCTACTAGAACTAATATGAATTATTTGTCAATAAAAAATAAACTCGCCTAATAGAATCATAGAAATGTAGGGCTAGAAGGAACCTCTAGAAATTGTTTAGTCCCTTCATTTGTGCTGATGCAGAACCAAGTACACTTAGACCATATATGGATTGATTGTACAGAGTTATATAAAGGAGATAAACAAGACAGACTGCTAGACATATAATATTGGCATCTCTGCCTGAGAAACCTTGGCCTGATTTTTAAGGTTAGGCAGATGTGATTTGTTACATACAGACCCAATGTGCAAATAAAGTATTTGTGCATGGACAAGGTCAAGTATTTGTGCATGGACGAGTGCCTAATTCATCCTGTGTGTGTGCTTAGCGAGATTTGTTAAGGCACAGTGGGTATTTGGACACAATGCATGGATATACACCATTCTGTGTCTAACTTACAAAAACCTAGCCTTGATGTTACAAAACGTGGCCGTTTACCTTATCGGTCGTGTGTATACTGACTTCAGTGAGTATTGGGTCAGGCCAGATACACTTCAGTTTTCATTCATTAATACAATTAGCATGAGTAGTGTTTATAGTTGAAAGGAATGATGAACCGTTCAGTTCAAAATTAAAAACAAGTGTGAACAGAGTATATGATTATATTAATCTAGTGTAATATGTATTAATGGAGAGGTTTACATAGCATCGGACACTGAAATATATATGCTGACTGATGGCTTTGATATGTTCATATCCAAACACATAAATTAGAAATTGAAAAATAATTAATCACTGAGTGGAAAAAATTATCTATTGAAACAGTTATATCAACCTAATTAATTCCATATATCAGCCACTGAACCAGATCTGTCAGCTGCTGAGTCAGGAGTATCACCTGCTGAATTAAATGTAAAGATGTTAACTAAAAGTCACTACCTACTGATTCTCCTATATATATCATCTATCAAAATATATCAGTCTAGGATCAACTACATTTATGTGAATGGTGTACATTGTCTAACAAATTATATATAGTCCCAGTATCAATGACAACATGCCTGTCAAGACAAAAATCAACTAATTCTTAAACACCAATTTCTGTTATGTTCAGATAACCTGGTACTGTGGCGGGGAGGAGGGGCATATAGATTCATAGATTCTAGGACTGGAAGGGACCTTGAGAGGTCATCGAGTCCAGTCCCCTGCCCTCATGGCAGGACCAAATACTGTCTAGACCAGTGGTTCCCAAACTGGGGTTCGTGAAATGTTACAGGGGGTTCTCGGGAAAAAATTCACTAATGGCGGTCAGAGCCGTCCCTAGGGATCCTGGGCAGCAGGGGGCCAGCAGCCTGGAGCCGCTGGACTTCCAAGAGCTAAGCAGATCAAAGCAAACATAGCTATCACACTGAGGAGATTTAAACTTCAAGACTCTTTATAAGAAATGGAAAGGAAGGTGGATATTTTTTGCTATTTTTAAAATTAAATAGGCAGCTAGTATTGTTTTAAAAATTATTATGAACAATTTTAAGCTTTGTTGTAATGTGCATTGTTTGCCTGGACTGCTCAAGACCTGAATGCTTGTGTAGGAGGAACTCTTTGAGTTGGCTTCTTAAATGCCTTCATGCTGTTTCACATCGGATACTCCTTGATGAAACATAGGAGCCTTGTCTTATAACAGGCTTATTCAAAGTGATACAAGCTACGAAAGTGAGATCTTGGAAGAGTGTTGCCGTTTTCATAATGTAATAAAAATACTGTAATGATAACTAATAATTAATAATAAATAGTATGTAATAAGCATGTCATAAAAACAAATTTTATATTTCCAAGATCACGGCTTTTATAATTTATGTCCAGGTAAAGGAGAAAATCCCTGGAAATATTCATTTTTAGGAGGGGGTTCGCGAGACTTGACATTTTAGTGACAGGGGTTCACAGGTTGTTAAAGTTTGGGAACCACTGGTCTAGACCATCCCTGATAGACATCTATCTAACCTACTCTTAAATATCTCCAGAGGTGGAGATTCCACAACCTCCCTAGGAAATTTATTCCAGTGTTTAACCACCCTGACAGTGAGGAACTTTTTCCTAATGTCCAACCTAAACCTTCCTTGCTGCAGTTTAAGCCCATTGCTTCTTGTTCTATCCTTAGAGGCTAAGGTGAACAAGTTTTCTCCCTCCTCCTTATGACACCCTTTTAGATACCTGAAAACTGCTATCATGTCCCTTCTCAGTCTTCTCTTTTCCAAACTAAACAAACCCAATTCTTTCAGCTTTCCTTCATAGGTCATGTTCTCAAGACCTTTAATCATTCTTGTTGCTCTTTTCTGGACCCTCTCCAATTTCTCCACATCTTTCTTGAAATGCGGTGCCTAGAACTGGACACAATACTCCAGTAGAGGCCTAACCAGCACAGAATAGAGTGGAAGAATGACTTCTCGTGTCTTGCTCACAACACACCTGTTAATACATCCCAGAATCATGTTTGCTTTTTTTGCAACAGCATCACACCGTTGACTCATATTTAGCTTGTGGTCCACTATAAACCCTAGATCCCTTTCTACCGTACTCCTTCCTAGACAGTCTCTTCCCATTCTGTATGTGTGAAACTGATTTTTCCTTCTTAAGTGGAGCACTTTGCATTTGTCTTTGTTAAACTTCATCCTGTTTACCTCAGACCATTTCTCCAATTTGTACAGATCATTTTGAATTATGACCCTGTCCTCCAAAGCGGTTGCAATCCCTCCCAGTTTGGTATCATCTGCAAACTTAATAAGCATACTTTCTATGCCAATATCTAAGTCGTTAATGAAGATATTGAACAGAGCCGGTCCCAAAACAGGCCCCTGCGGAACCCCACTTGTTATGCCTTTCCAGCAGGATTGGGAACCATTAATAACAACTCTCTGAGTACGGTTATCCAGCCAGTTATGCACCCACCTTAAAGTAGCCCCATCTAAATTGTATTTGCCTAGTTTATCGATAAGAATATAATGTGAGACCGTATCAAATGCCTTACTAAAGTCTAGGTATACCACATCCACAGCTTCTCCCTTATCCACAAGACTCATTATCCTATCAAAGAAAGCTATCAGATTGGTTTGACACGATTTGTTCTTTACAAATCTGTGCTGGCTATTCGTTATCACCTTACCACCTTCCAAGTGTTTGCAGATGGTTTCCTTAATTACTTGCTCTATTATCTTCCCTGGCACAGAAGTTAAACTAACTGGTCTGTAGTTTCCTGGGTTGTTTTTAATTCCCTTTTTATAGATGGGCTCTATATTTGCCCTTTTCCAGTCTTCTGGAATCTCTCCCGTATATAAATAGAGACAGGTTAGATTTACATTAGCCAATGCACTAGCCTTTGATCTTATATAATTTAGTGAAGAGCCTATTAATCTTTCTGCAGGTCTTTTTGTACCATCCTAATGACCACAGTATAAAACTGTGTTCGATTTGGGAAAATGCTCAGTATTAACCAAACTTTGCTTTCATTGACGTCAACTGGAGTTTTACAATTGACTTCAGTGTAGGCAGAATTAGGCCAACTCTCTGCACTTCTGAACATCTCCCTGGAAATCTCTACAACAGAATGTCATAGGATGGCTCGAAAACCTGTGGAAAGAAGGTGATTCTCAATTAAATAATGTACATTTTTAGAGTAACGGCTATTAAATTGCTGCCAAACCCTGTTGGTTTCATCCTTACTAAATTCAAAGTGGCTTTCTATAGAAAGCTTGTTGGAGGTGTGGCAGAGTGGCCTGTTTATCCCTTTCTGGTCAATAACTGTAATTTTTCTGTATTTGGCTTATCATTGGCCAGTACCACCCAAAATTCCAGCATACAATTTATTGGTTGGTTTGCGGGCCAGTTGAGAGAGAAGTTGAATTTGCTTCCACATTCCTGCTGATCTTTCCAGCCCCTTGAACTCTGCAGCCACAAAACATCTTAAAGTGGCTTCCAGCAGAGTATTTGGTAGAAGCACCAGTGCTATCGTTCATATTATTGTATTCAACTGCCAGAGTCCAGTATTGGCAGCAGTGTTCAGGTCATGACCTGATGATGGGGTGAGTTCCTGGAAGGTGGACTTGTATTCTTGCTTTAGTGTTCTAAAGTTACACATTCTGTCTTTCAATGCATGCTCTAAAACAGATCAAAGCATAAAAAATGTTTTTCATCTTGAGCCGAGCAGGTGAATAGCTGTGGGTGTGCACAGTTTCCCAAAGGCTACACAAGACTGAATTTCTGGCAGACAGCTTTCTGCACCTCCAGTTTTCATATGCTTTCCACATGCCTAAAAATAAGCTGTTACCTGTAGAAAGATGCATCTGTTTGTCAATTAATCCGTATTAGATGGTGCTATGATATTTTCACAGCTATCATTTTCAGAACAGTAATTTCCCAATATAACGGATTTCCAAATCTTTTATAGATGGAGATCTTCAAAGTTTTCCAAAAGTTTTAATCCAGTCAATAGCATTTTACTTGATGTTTCATTAAGGAAAAAATATTCCTGACTACTAATTTTCGATGTTCTGGGCAAGCTAGCTACAGAGTTTATATTAAAAAAATACTTCTCAGTTGCCATAGATAACTTGACATACTGCTGTTAAATACTGTATAGTGAATAAGCTATTTGATTAATTTCACTGATTTTTTTTACTTCTCATCAAATCTATTATTTGATTAAATTTTTGAATGATATAGTTACAAACTTTTTTTCTGCTATTCTACCAGCTCTAGTAAATATTGTTACCTTTGTCTTTGCAGTATTCCATATACATTCCTAGAAGTATACGACATACTGCAGATCCAAAGACTATTGAACCCAAAGGCTCTGATCCAAAGACTATTGAACCTTTCCATTGACTCCATAGCGAGATGAAAACATCTAATTAGTGCAAAGTTGGAAACTTTTAAGGTATGAAGCTCAAGTGCTAAATTGAAACTTTTATTCTCATAACTACTAGGAACCAGTCTATTTCTGTTGCCCATCCCCGGGCTTTAACCATCTAAACAGTAAGTCTCGAATGCATACCATTTATGTAACTTTGCCATGCTCTAGATAAGTACAAAATTATTGTAATATCTAAAAATAAGTCTGCATTTTCTCTAATGAACTTCCCTCTCAGTTTTGCATGCGACATAAAAACTAATAGCAGGGTCAATATAATGTGTCTGTGGTAATTATCATGCCACTCGTTTCCAATATTCTTCTCGTGTTACATTTTAATGTGTTTCTGCTCAAGTCGATTCAATTTATCGGTCGGCAAAAAGCATGAAGCAGTGCTGATTTGCTTTGGATCTACTTACAAATAATCCGGAAAACTCAATTTTCAAGTTAGGTTTTTCAATCAGACACACATGAGAAGAACAATAACTGAATTTCAGGATGCCATTATTTATAGTGATATAATATAATCTAATATACATCAAAAGGGAAAATTTTAAAGTGCCAATAGTACGTTAGACTTTTTTTTCCCCAAGTAAGCACACATCTGCAGGATGGATTTATCTATTGCCACAATTGTATTTTAGGAGCACATTGAAATGCGCATTGCGGAAATAAAAACTTTCAGGGGCAAATACAGAGAAACATTGTGGAGCTATAACAAGGTGATATTTCTTTGCCTACCTCCTTCTCTTGTAAACAAGGCTGAATGTGTTCTTCATGCCACCCTCGTGTGCGGCACCACTTGAATGCAATGCTTCATTATTTATAGTGTTGGCTGAGATTTTATTTTTTTCTTGACAGAGTCCTTGTTTTATCACGAAAATAGGAAATGATTTTGGGAAATGAGTTGACTGTGGGGGCAGGATATCTTACCCAAGATGCTGTCAGCCTTTCCTGCCTCATACTCACAATCTGGTCTACCACGCAAACATGTTTGTATTTTCACTTACTAAGGCAGAGCAAGGCAAGGAGGAAGGACTTGATCCTGAAGAGGTGTGACAGTGCCTATGGCTAGCAGAAGTTACCTGTAAGCCCCTGCCAAGTATGCTGAACATAAATCTTAGCTGCTCCCAATCATACCAACTGAGTCAAGGTAATCAGCCATTTTGCTGATTTGAAGTTTATGGCAGAAGTTTTAAAGAGGCAAGAAGCCCAACTCAGGGGTTCCTTTATTAGTTTATTCTCTCTCTGCGTGCTTCTTGCACACTAGGGCAAGGATCTGCTCAGTCAGAAATGCTGATCCTTGAGGTTCAAATTTCCTCCAGGAGACACCTTTTGCTCTGCATTCCAGGGACTCATGCATTCCTTCTGTGGTTACTAAGGTACTCGTAAAGGAAAACAATCTGTACCTTAAGGCATGGCGACAGACAGTCAGAATACTATGGCTTGGTCCACACTGGGGCGGGGGATCGATATAGGAAACGCAACTTCAGCTACGAGAATAGCGTAGCTGAAGTCGACATTTCCTATATCGAACTAAAAATACCTACTTCGGGTCCACGCGGCGCAGGCAGGCTCCCCCGTCGACAGCGCTTCCTCCTCTCGGCGAGCAGGAGTTCCGCAGTCGACGGGGGAGCACTTCTGGGATCGATCTATCGCGTCCAGATGAGACGCGATAAATCGATCCCAGAAGATCGATCTCTACCCGCCGAATTAGGCGGGTAGTGTGGACCAGCCCTAAGTGTGGATACATTTTGAAAGACCTTGCAGGAGTTTTTTTTCCCCCTGTCAGGCTGTCAGGTCTCAGACTCAGGATAAACTTACTTGCTTTCCAAGCTGGGTTTTGTGCTGTGCTTTCCAGAATGCCCATCCTGCCAGTGAGCACACAGATCCATGGAGTGACCATGGAGTTACTGAAGAGTAAAACTTAAAAATACTGTACTGCCAACCTGCAAGTGCTCAAAAATAATAATCTCGCTCCTCCACTCACCAAATGAAATAATCTGTCTAAAGCCCATAAGATTAAATAATAATAATAAATGTCAGATTCTTACTACTTTCTGTCTTTTGAGCCTTTAGAGTTTGTGATATCAGGCTTTTCCCTCCCACAGTCATAAGAGCTAGAAACTTGGGGTGTATTTTGTTTGTGTTTGATTTTAAATAAAAGCGAAGATTCTCAAATAATCAGATGACTCCATGGGCTGAGATGTTAAGAAAAACCCTAAATATCATGAGGCTCAGGATCAAGTTGTGAGAGTGAATAGCACTGAAGTAGCTTTTGTAGAGCAAGATGGATGCTGTGCTCCTACGTCCAGTCCACCTCTGCCCGTTTCACCACGTATGACTCCGCCAGGCTATTTTTGCTGAAGGCAAAAAACCCTTGGAACACCCCTGGTCAGCTATAACACCCACTGCTGGGCATAATCCGGGATCTTGCTGAGCCTCGGCTAAATTCTGAGCAGGAATGTTCAACCCGTCTAAAACTCTCCACGTACTGCTGACTCAAGTCTTAAATTATCCTGTGGAGAAACAAGTGAAGTTTAGGTTGAGATTTATGTTTTGTTGGTTCTTAACAAAGATAAACTTTGCTGGGCTGAGAGCTCAGGGTAAGGCCCGCCCATTGATTCGTTAATATCATTAGAAATGTTCAGAGCCTGACACTGTGGTTTTTTAACCTACATAATCCGCCTACATAATCCGCTTCAGTTCAGAGCCTGAATGTGTCAAAGAAGAAAATTTCAAACAAACTTTGTTTTAATAGGTGTTTATATATAGTTTGGATCCCTTCCCCTTTCTGTTAGTCATAACAAAAGCTGATCCTGCCCCATTCAGCCTTGCCAATAAGCTAACCTTGATTTCCAGTATTGTTTTGTTGTTATTGCTGAGGTCAAATAGGCTCTTAAAGAGATGCTGGTGCTTTCCCCACTCCTCCACGTCCCGCCTCGCCCCAAACCAGCGGCATTCTTTTAAGCGGAAAAGAATTTTTTATGAGAGAATGCACCCTTTATCAAAGAGTAAAAATAGCCGGTTGAAATCCAACACCCAGGTGCTTCCCTCTGTTACACAGCACATGGAGAGGAGGAAAGGAGAGGAGATACGATTTGGAAGGAACCAACACACAATTGAGGTGGGTGAAGTAATGGTTCCATGAGACCACAGGAGGTACTCCATGCAAACACCATATGGTTGGCTCTCCAGGGTTTAAGGCATTCAGCTACTATGGTGGTAGGAAAAGGGCTGAAGAACCTAGCTAGAGAGGTTTGGGGAGAGCATGTTTATGCAGGGATGCAGCACCAGGAAACAGCTGCTCACTGTTGTATGTTCCTATGACTACATGGCATAAATACTGTGGGAAAAGTTGGCAGAATTTATGATGCATCCCCCACAAACTCAGCAGGGAAAGGCAGGCAGACCTTCAGCACTGATCATTGCTACACTAATCACTTGGGTAGAAAATGTTCTGTAAGGATTAACAGCGAATGGTTAGATTCCCTAGCAATTCACCTAGCACCCTGTGGAATCCCTGAGAACCTAGGATAATGTGTACAAGGGGCTTACTTGATAAAGCTAATGTCTCAGGTGGGTTTCAAGGTTATAGCAAAGCCTTCCAAACAGGATAGAGTGATTTTATATGAAGCTGATTTAAATCACTTTAAAAAAAATCATTTTAAATTCGGTTGAGATTTGTAAAAACTCATTTCAAATTTGTGCTACTGTAATTTTGTATTAGAAATGTATAACAAACTGAATTGTATATATAATCTTAAATGCCACTCTTGGTGGGTTTTCTCATTTGAATTTTACAAAACTGCTATAAGCAAAACATGAAATATTGCAGACTAAGGCCCTGGTCCTGCAAACACTTAATTGGGTACCAAACTTAATTCTGGCAAATAGTCTCATTGACTTCAGTGCAATTACTCATGTGCTTAAAGTTAAGCAAATACATAAGGCTTGTGTTTGTAGCATTGGGGGCTAAAACTGTATTTTTATTAAAAATGTATCTCTTAGTGCAGTGGTTCCCAAGCTTGTTCCGCTGCTTGTGCAGGGAAAGCCCCTGGCACGCCGGGCCGGTTTGTTTACCTGCCGCGTCCGCAGGTTCGGCCGATCGCGGCTCCCACTGGCCGCGGTTCACCGTCCCAGGCCAATGGGGGCTGTAGGAAGCGGCGGCCAGTACGTCCCTCGGCCCATGCCGCTTCCAGCAGCTCCTATTGGCCTGGAGCAGCGAACCGCGGCCACTGGGAGCCGCGATCGGCCGAACCTGCGGACGCGGCAGGTAAACAAACCGGCCCGGCCCGCCAGGGGCTTTCCCTGCACAAGCGGCGGAACAAGTTTGGGAACCACTATCTTAGTGGCATAATATCTTTGCTACTTCCAACCAAATGCCACTCACCAGCATCAATGTGTGGGGGAATTTGATGGAGCCAGTGGTGAAAGGGGATCAGTCCCAGTAGCCAAGAAGGGAGAACAAGTGACAATAGGTAGTTCCTCCCCCTGGATGTCTCTGGCATCCATTGGCCAGTTGGGGGAGAGGGGTGCTGATTTGCCAGCATTTCCCATCTCCCAAGATTTAGCCCAGCCCAGAGGCCACGTGAAGCCTCTGTTGGCTCTGTTCCAGCAGCCCACCCTACTCACTCAAACTAGGAATGGGAATCCCCTCTGACATATTCTGTAGGTCTAGCCAATCGCCTGTTTGGGGGTCATGAAGGATTTTTTTCTTTCGTGGGCTAATTGGCAGAAGGGGACCAGGGAGATTTTTGCCTTCCTCACAGCATCTTCAAGCCAGAATGGGTTAAGTAAACATGCTCTTAGTACCTAACTGAGGTACTCAAATGGTGGTGTTTATTCGTTGCAACTTGCGGCCAGTTTCCAGCATGGTTAAGAGAATAATACGAATCATTCCCAGAGGTAAAAGACCTGACATTCTGGTGATAGTGTGAAACCTTGTGGCCTACGTGGGCCGAAGTCAGACCTTGTGGCCCTCATGATCCAAGATCCCCACCCTGCTGTAACCCATCCCCTTGACAGAGGGGAGGGTGCTAGGACTCAGAGAGAGCTAAGTCCTGGGGGGTAGGCTGAGGAGACCCTACCCCACATTATGGGTTATATGGTAAGGAGTCCTACCACCACCACCACCACCCCCAGGACCAATTAAATGCCTGGTGTAGGAGAGCATGGGTGATGGACATGTAGTATTCCTTCCCTTTGTTAAAGATTAATAAAAGTTGCAGCCTGCCACTTAATTCCATGTGTCCACAACAAATTTGTTTCCATTTGAACAACAAAAAGTTATCTAGACTTTCAATACCATAGCAACGTTATTGTGAACTTTTTTTATATTCCTAAGCCAAAATTTTTGAAAATGGGAGCCTAAAATTAAGCTCTCAGGTCCCTGTTTAGACACCTCAGGGTGGAATGTTCAAAGTCACCTGAGTGACTCGGATCACAAGTTCCATGGACTTCAAACTGCAAGCCTTGATGGAGGAGGATAGACTTGCTAGAGGCATTTCTGCTTTCTTGACTTGTTCAAGTTCAATATACCAGAAAGTGATATTGTTCGCAAATCCAGCATAGGCTATTTGTATATCCATGTTGTGTTTGAGTTTGTGTTGTTCTGACTCAAAGGATGATGATGAGGCCTGTTCAGCACAGATGAGCATTTTAAGCCTGAAACTTATTAGCAGAAAAAAATCTCCCATGTAAAATTTGAAATTCTAGTAACAATTAAGAGCCTAATTTAGAGAAGGAAGTACAAAACATACAGTTTAGCTATTGAAGACTATAAAATGGGAAAAAAGTAAAGATTTAGTAAAATGTAAATTTAAATTTAAAAAGATCGTTTTATATAAAAAATATTTAAATTCCTAAAAAATGTTGTTTAACATTAAGATTTTATTCTTTAAAACAGCCCTAATTGTGGCCCACGAGAAGTAGCTTATTATTATGGTAATTGAAAACAAAAGGAATTTCTCTAAAAGGGTTGGCATAGGAGATAGTGTAAATAAAGGGCCAAAGTCTGCTCTTGCATACATGAATCTAACCCTGTTGACTTCAGAGTTTCATCTCTGAGACTAAGAACAGGAAGAAGGCCGTGTGTAGCTTGGGAGAGGTTAAGAGGTAGAAATGCCAGCAAATATGCCAAAGTGAGTTTTATTGGTTTCCTTTCTATCTCTAAGAAAGAGGTATCTGACAGCATGGGTAAATATATTACAACGAAATATATGTTTAATAGATTGTGGCCAGTTACCAAGGTTAATACTCAAGTGAAATACTTATAGAAAAGAGAAAAGTATTGCGGCTTAATGGATTGGAAATTGACTAAAGGCCAAGAAACGGAGCAATCATAAGTGCAACCTTTAATGTTAGAAGGAACATGGTATTATGGGCTCAGTAGAACATCTGTTTCAGTAAACATATTTCATGTGTATATATATATACTTGGAGAATTCCGTTCAACGAAGAGATCAATTACATTTAGGACATTGAAATGAAAATATACCACACTGATGTATTCATTTTTATTCAGAGGAACTAGGAAATATCTGATTAAAATGATTAAGAGCTAGGGTTTCAAAGAAGCCACCTTGTACATATGAGATTGGGTGCTGCCTGGAGTGAGGGCACATGAGGCACCAGTGTAAGAATATTACAAATTAAAAACACAGACACACGCAGGGCCTCATATTGTGTAAGCTCAGGCTTGATAAGAAAAAATCCTATTAAATTGTAGAGACTGAGTAATCCTAGTAATTGCATGGTTTTTAATCCTATTAATTCAAGACATTCCAACTTCTTCACCAAACTCCACGCCTCAACATCAGAGTGACACTGCTGACCCCATCCATTCCTGCCTCCCAGGAATCAGGCAGTGGAATAGTTGAGATGGTGTTTCCAACATCATCCTCTGTCAAACCCATGAATCTGAGGCCCTTCCTCTTCAGCACCACAAGCCATGCTCACAGACTTCCAATCATCCATGTACCGTTTTTTTCTGTTGCACATTATTGTACATTACCTGTTCTTTCTGAAGACCACCAGTTCAGTCACTTCCTTCCCTCTCCTACAACTGTTCCCGTAACAGGAGAGCACTATTTCCCGTAGCACTCATATAGACACGGCTAGTATGCTTTCATGCACACCATGGAGCTAGGTCTTCAGCCGGGTGTAAATTGTTGCCCAGCCACCTAGCCAGCTAGTGTGTACACATCATTCAGTAGCAACTACTAATTCAAGTTGTACTCTGCTATTGCCAAACAGTACCAAATAATGTGTTATGGAAGCCCTCCCTGACCCATTATCTCTACTAAGAGGAGAGTGCCTGGTTTGGTTAGGTGGTAGAACAAAACCCGTTTTCTCCAGAGACTCTAACACAGGGTTCTCAAACTTCATTGCACCATGACCCCTTTCTGACAAAAATTACTACACAACCCCAGGAGGGAGGACTAAAGCCTGAGCCCACCCAAACCCCGTCACCACAGGCATGGGGGCCAAAGCCGAAACCCGAGCCCCACCACCCGAGGCAGGGGGGCCAAAGCTGAAGCCCAAGGGCTTCAGCCCCGGGCGGGGGGCCTGTAGCCTAAGCCCTGCAAACCAGGGCTGAAGTCAAAGCCTGAGCGCTGCTGCCCATGACTGAAGCCCTTGGGTGGGGCTTTGACCCTGGGCCTCAGCAAGTCTAATGCCAGCCCTGGCAACACCATTAAAATGGGGTCCTGACCCAACTTTGAGGTCCCGACCCACAGTTTGAGAACTACTGATAGGCAAAGCCACAGAGGGGTAACCACTCCCACCCATTCTGTCCGGGGTCTTTACCGTTCTCTGGTTCACAGGACTATCTTGTGTCTAATAGCCCAAAGTATCCCCCAAAGAAGGTTGAACATGTAGAAAATCTCTCCATAATTTTAAATATATGCAACTTTCTTTTCTTAAATTGTTTTGAATGTTTGAACAAACTGGTGATTTATTTGAGCAGCTTTGCGATATTTTTTAATAAATACCTATGATTAAAAGCCCAGGATTTATGCTGGTTGTTTTGCTACCTCTGCCGCTGTTGATGATACTATCCTTTTCATGCCTTCTCCAGCAGTTACTCTCTTAGCAGCTCTTCCATGAATGACCTGCACCTGTGGGCATGTCTGAGAATGATGTCCCAGCTTGACAATTTGGGCATGACCTCAGGTCCCCGCAGATAGCAGGTATTTCTATTCATGTCCACAGGTCTGCTTCACTCTGCTGTTCCCACATGCTGTGCGACCCATCGCATTCTTTTGATGGTTGTCACTTATGCTTTAAATAGAGATACATATTCTGGGCCTAGCAGGGAATGTTTTAGCTGTTGTCTTTCATGTCATTTGTTTTGATCTAACTCTTTTCAAGTGTCAATAATTTAGAGATCTTTGTAGCCATCCACTGTCCAGTATACCAGGCTCCTTTCTCTCTTTCTCCTTGGGGAGGGGAAAAAAAAACACTTGAAGGGTGACATTTTTACCTCTCAGCCTGATGTATCAGTATGCAAGCAAAGTTGAGCAGATGTGTATATTAACATTTAATTGAATTTATAACACACTGCCACATGTTACATACATTAATAATAAGCATTAACCGAAACAAAAGAAAACATTATGCACTATGCCCTAAAGTAGCAGTGTAACATCTGCGAGAGAAAAGATCCCTCAACAGCTACAGACATTGCTGCAACTGGGACAAGGGCTGGAAACCTGTTGGTGTTTTATTTTTTACCCCTTCATCTGCCAAATTGGAAGTGGAATAAAAGGCTGTTCAACTTGATTTCTCTTCAAGGCCTAGGATGCAGGCCTAGCCTGGGAGAGGACATCTGTACTCTGGGGGAAAACAAGGGGAAATCACAATGAGTCATATGGTATTTTGGAATTCTCTTTCAGAAACCGGATTACAGAAATAAGCAGCTCTGCAGGGGATGGGCCTGATCCAAAGCCCGTGGAAGTCAACCAGAGGTCTTACATGGACTTCAGTGGACTTTGGAATGGGCCCATGGTGAAGGAGAGAGACAGTCTCTGATGTTCAGAGCACAGATGTGGTCACGGAAGATTGTAGGTGAGAGGGAATGGCCAAAGGGATCGAATTCTGCTGCCATTAGTAGATAGGGTTGATATGAGTTCGTAGATAGCCAGAAAGCTGGAGATTCCAAGGGGCCTGGCTTTACTGGTGGCTGTTTTTTCATTAGGTTCGGTCTTGATTGGAGGAGAATTTTCGCAAGTGCCAGGACAGCCCAAATCTGGTTAATCATTTATTTGGTATTCAGAAATTTCCTGTGTCTCCACATCAGTGTCCGCTTTAGGCTTTGATTGCTCTCTCGGAGAGCCTTCTCCTCACCCACTGACTGCACGCATTGTGGGTTAAAACGTACCACAGACTCAGCTTTGAATTAGCCAATAGAAACTGGCATTTCTAATATCCCAGGATTCACATGAGGTCAATTAGAACCCATCATTGCACTATTTTTCTGCTTTCTGTGTAGCCCAAAGTGGTCCAATGTGCTTCCGCAGCAGCAGTGGGAACAACACGTTATGGGGTACAATCTGCTGCAAGTTGGGAGAACTGGTTCCTGCCAGAAAGTACCCTCTGCCCTTGCAGCAGGACATTTTAGCACTGAAGCTGGGAGCATGAAACAAGCAAAGAAGAGGCTGCTGGACTGTCATCCTGTTCTAAGATTCCTTACTGAACAAAACTTTGCTCCCGGTGGTTTGACTGAGTGGGTCTGCTCTGAGGTGACACACACTGACACACAGCAGAAAGCACCTTGAGGCACCTCAGGCCCAGTTCCCCAAAGTGGTGTGAAAAACAGTGTCAAGACCCATCCACCTCCTCTCTATGCTGAGTTGAGGTTTTGGATGGTCACAATGCAATCAACTGTCACATATTTTCTTGTTATTTAAAATCAAAATACACCGTATCAGAAATAACCATGCATTTGTTTTTATTTTATCAAATGTATAAATTTAGATCTATTATCTTGTCTCTTTCCATCACGTCAGTATGTTCCTTACTTTATTTTTGTAAATCTTTTTGATAACTCTGCAGACTGAAAATGAAGATGAGTGATCTAGATAGCAGCAAGGAGAGGAACAGCTGCTTAATAATAATAAAAACAACCCATTGGAATTATTGAGCTGTCCCTAAACTATTGATGACCCATCGAGCAGATATATAGTTGTTTTATTTCAACTTTACATGCAGTGTTGATCACAGTGAGCTCAGTTTTGAAGTCAAAAGAGGAGTATGTTAGCGGTATGTCATGTCTGCAATCCGCTTCCACATTGCCATTGACTGGATAATGCAGCGTACAGAAGAAGACATGCCAAGAGGCATTAAATGGACACCCTTTTCATTCCCTGAAGACCTAGACTTCGCAGATGATGTCGCTCTCCTATCATATACCCAACACCATATACAAGAAAAAACAACTCGACTCAACGCATTCAGCCAGCAAATTGAACTGAAAATCAGTCGCAATAAGGCAGATGTCATGACCTTTAATATTGCCTCACCATCACCAGTATGGATAGAGGACTATGTTCTCACCAATGTAGAAACATTCATATACTTGGGCAGCATCATCAGCCGGGATGGTGGAACAAGCCAGGACATCTGGAACAAAATCAGTAAAGCCAGGAGCACCTTCAGGAGCTTAAATACAGTCTGGAAATCATCAAAAGACAACACCAAAACCAAACTCAAGATTTATCAGAGCTGTGTACTTTCAACATTACTTTATCGTGCAGAATGCTTGGGACTGAGAAAGTATGACATGTCCAAACTGTCTTCATTCCATACAACCTGCCTCAGAAAAATCCTCCATATCTTTTGGCCCAGAACAATCTCAAACCAAGATCTATTGACACAGTGCAGCCAAGAGGATATGAGCACCATCTATGCCAGGAGGCGTTGGAGATGGATTGGCCATGTACTTCGGATGGAAACTGATTCCGTCACCAGAGTAGCAATCAGATGGACACCTGATGGAAAGCAAAAATGCGGCCGCCCAAAAACAACATGGTGAAGAGCTGTGGAAGTCGAACTGAAAAACCTGGGGCACAGCTGGGGAACCATTGAAAGACTTACCAGAAACAGACGGGAGTGGAGGAGCTTTGTCACTGCCCTAAACGCCAGAGACAAAACGAGAAGAAGATGATGATGGGAAACTCTCAATAATACTTCACTCTGTTGGCAGCGGTACAGTGTCATCTGTCTGCAATGATTTCTCAAATGGCCTTTATTTGGGTACAAAATCTTTAAGGGACTGCAAGCAGAAATAAGTAGATAAGTGGTGTTTTGTAATGACGATAGTTTTGGGAGCTGTGAACTGCCCCATTCAGTTTAGTGAGGTGTCCTGGGTCATGTGATAATATTTTAAATGTCAACGTTGTTAACTCTTTTACTTTTGATCAAAGCTAGTGAGAAAGGAGGACCCTTCCCTATTATGCAGATCTGTGCAATTTACTGTGAGTGACAGCTCATTTTGGTGTCACAAGTGGGTGAAAATATTGTTTAAACATCACAGAATGAGCATTTGCAGCTGTAATTCAAAGATGCTGGGAAATGATAGATAAAATTATTCTTTTTTTAATAATTTATACATTTTTGTTATTTGATTTGCTGCCTATATTGTGCTTGAGTGACCTTTATGTCAGAACTGCCAAATTCTTGAGCTTGATAAAATATTTTTTATCCAAGTCATGAATCAAGAAGAAGCTTCTGAATTCTGAGCGCGTATTTGCCTCTTCTAAATCAGATATTTCTTGGCAATAACTTTCACAAGGCCATTCAGCTCATTTTTTTTAAATGGAGATATCCTATCTCCTAGAATTGGAAGGGACCTCGAAAGGTCATCGAGTCCAGCCCCCTGCCTTCACTAGCAGGACCAAGTACTGATTTTGCCCCAAATCCCTAAGTGGGCCCCCTCAAGGATTGAACTCATAACCCTGGGTTTAGCAGGCCAATGCTCAAACCACTGAGCTATCCCTCCCCCTATACTCTAGCTTTCAAGGATCTATTTTAGTATTTTTTCACCGGAGTTGATAAGTCGTTTCTATACGTTTCAGAGCCATTTTAAAAAGGGATGGGTCTTTCTTTTTCGGAAGAATTGGAAATCTAGAACTGCCAATTTCAAGCAAGTTGAGCCAGACTCTCGGATGGTATAAATCCACCCAGATCCATTGATGGAGTTATAGAGTTATGCCAATTTACAACAGCTAAGTATCTGTCGCGTAGTTTGTTTTGTCTCTTGTCATTTAGAATCTGCTCCTGTGAGTAAATTTATTTATTTGAGTTACACCATTGCAAGCCATATTTTCTGGGTAAATAACTATTGTTTCTATATATGTAATTTAATTCACTGACAGTGACCTTGACTGGCATTTGTATTTTTGCATCTGTTTATTAATATAAAAACATATTGGACCAAATTCTTCCCAGAAATAGATAAATTCCTCCCCTGCCTCTCCCACAGAGCTACCATAGCAATCATCAGCTATTGTCCATGTGTATCAGTGAGCACAATCTGACCCGTTCTTTCTAAGGTTCTGAAAGGTTTGGGTAGGCAGTGAGTATTTTGCTATCTGCCAAAGACTTTGGGAAGGATTGATGCTGTTCCTAGGAATACCATCCTCTAAAGTAGTGACCTTCGGGAATGCTTTGGGCTGCCGTGTTTGGCATGTTAGTTTGCTTGCTCTGTGATACTACTGTCAGAAGTACCTCTTCTTGATATAAGACTACTCATGTACGGCATGTCCAGGTAGCTAGTATATGAGACTATGCCGCTGTTTGGGGGATATAAATGGAAGGCAAACATGCTGATTTCAATGTTATCCGTGCTCCCTCTTACAATTGATCTGTAGGCCCCTTCCCTGCTCTCCCTCAAATCTTCTGAAGAACCACTTCTGCTACATTATCCATAAGAAATCAGCCAACTAATAATAGCAAGATGGAGGAACACGTGTGGATACTGGTACTATATTTATAATAATAAAATAATGGAAAATGCATGCATTTGTATAAAAGCTGCATATATTTGAGTGCATATCTCTCCCCCTACCTTTAAAATATCAAGTGGCTTCTTACACTACAAGCTTTACACAGCAGGAACCATGTTTTTATGTCTGTGGTACTATACTTAGCACAATGAAACTCAGATCGTGTTTGGAGCCTTTGGGCTCAATTGTAATTAAAATATTAAATAATAATGGGTCACCTGGCCGGTGTAAACTGGTGGCACTTCATTGGCTTCAATGTATACTGATTTTCACCAGCAGAGTATCTGGCCCAACGTCTCTACTAATCACGCCACAGATGTATGCATTGCTCTGCTTTGGCTTCATTCGGAGATGGTAACTGAGGCCTTGTCTGCACTGCCCTGCTGTTCAAATTTTGAGGGTGCATATAGCAGTTGGCACCAAAGTGCGGCACTGTAACTCCACTATGTAGATGTTGTGGGTGTGAGCGAAAAGATTCCTAGTTTGAGTTGACATAGTCGTCTTTTCAGGACTGCATTAATGCAAAGCAGGAATCTTTTAGTTCACACCCACAGCATCCACACTGGGGAGTTACAATGCACCACTGTTCATACCCACATAGTCCGAACTGCAGAACAGTGTAGACGTAGCCTCAGAAAACCAGATATGTTGTGGTTGTACATATCATCTGACATAAAAATGTAAACAAACCGCACATTTAAAAAAATAATAATAATCAGCGTGAACTGGGCAATTTTCCTTAAAAACATTATCTGAAGTAGATGTTCTGTGATTGGCACATTCTCACTACCAAGTTATTTACCTAAAATTACAATCTCTTAATGAAAATTAAGTACAAGCCAGTTCATTAAAGCTTTGAGGTTTCTTCCCAAAAAGCAGATTGGAACCTGTATAACTTAGTCATGCAAGGTCACACTGTAATTTCTTAACAGGAAAAAAAAAGACCAGACTAGGTAACTGTTCAGTCATTAGGTTATTTCTTCTTTCTAGAACTTGATGTACTCCATAGAATACAGAGATGGTGTGTGTTTTACAGTAAAGAAGGGAAACACCCTCTATCCTATAGGATGTGAAGATGTGGTTAAATGTGTGTGATTCCTGTATAATGCAAAATATACATTACATATATAAATTAAATATTAAAAGTGATCAGTTACAAGCTGCAAAATCTGATTTTCTTTACCTGCCTAGTAGAGCTGGTCAAAACAGAGTGGGAAATTTGTGAAAAATTAAGAAATATGTTTTACTTTTCTGTCTTGCCATTCAAATTTCAATGAAAATTTGCTCAGAATTTTGAAATTTATATGCATCTTTTTTTTTCTTTTTGTCTCTTCAAAATTTCAACTTTTGCTGAAAACTTTTATTGGAATTCTGGACTCAGAAATGTTGGCCGTCTGTGCAATCTATTGGAGTAGTGAAATCTTTGAATGCTTTATGTCACATGTGAGTTGCTGATAAATGCTGTGAAAGTAGCATAGGGCAGGAAATGCTGGAGATATCATTAAGAAATGACTATATCTCATCTTGCATATTACAAATTCCATAGAGCACCATATGTCTGATTTTGATCTTTTGTAACAACAGAGTAACTCCACTGATTTCAATGAGCTATTCCTAATTTTGGGCAAAATCTTGACTTGCTCTCTGCCTATTTAGCAAGTAACGAGGCAAGGCATCCCCTTACTGCTCTACATGAGATACCTGCATTGCCGGTAGCAAGGCAGTAGGGGGAACCAGCCATCACTGGGCTGCTACCCCCCTTCCCAAGCAGCTGAGCAGAGAGTGAATGGACTCAGGCAGGAAATGGCTACAGTCTTGAGGGTAACGCTCCAAAGTGACAGCCAAAGAGTTTGAGGGAAGTAATCTGTGCCAGACAGTACTTTATTCCTCCCAGCTGTCCCGAGAGCAAGACAGGAGCTAGGGATCGAATTGTGACTTCACAGTTGTGACCCAAGGCAGCACCGTTATGTGTTGCTCATTGCTATGAGTCGAGATTAAATTCTCAACCTAGGCGTTAGATCCGGTTCCAATAAGGCATTGGAGTATGTGAAGTCAATGGGACTACTCGTGCTTAAAGCTAAGCATGTGGCGAAGCGGTATGCTGGATCGAGGGCTTATATCCGTGTGAGTCCAGAATGAATCTCTAGGTCCCTTGGTGTATTTTTTTTTTCTAGAATTGGCTTTCTGTGAGGAATCCATCTGATTGAGACAGTCAGATGTATGCCGTGCTGCAGTTGAAACAGCAGCACACTGGGTTGAAATGTAATGGTAAACTAGAGCGTTTTATTTGAAAATATTTCAGATTGCAACAAATAATTCATAAATGGCCCTTAGGATTCATGTCCTTGTTTTAAATTTTAAGACTTTATTTTATTGCCATCTACTCCTTTCTATAAAATAATTGCTTTTCTTAAATAATCAAATGGAGCAATGTTTGATTTATACTCTACAGAACTGTGGAGTTTAGTGAAATAGAACAGTGTGATTTACTGTCATTGTAATAAATGTTTCCATTGTAAATTACACTTGGAATATATTTTAGTTTGTTTAGAGCAATGATTTCTTTTCATTATGTATCTTGTCAGGTATAAATCTATGTAGAGCATTTGTCACAAAACAATGTGACCTAGATCCTCAGCTGGTGTAAATCAGTGGAATTTTGCTGAACTCAAGGGAGAGGTTATTTTTAGAGGTGGGTCTTCAGTACTGGAAAATGCTTTCCCTGTTGGTTTGTCATAACCCTGATTTTTTTGACATCCAAGCCACATACTGAAACATGACTGTTTTTTCAGACTCTTACTGGAAGTGTGACCTGGGAGTATGTTTATATTCTATTTTGCCTACTGAAAAAGCCTGTTTTGTCCAGCTTCTATTACATTTTTAATCTTTGATTCATTGTTTCAATCTGCACATATGCCTAGTCATATAGGCCCTGATTTAGTAAAGCACTTCCGTATGTGCTGAAGTGATTTGGAGAGACAAGGTGGGTGGGTAATATGTTTTATTGGACCAACTTCTGTCGGTTCTGACAAGCTCTCACAGATCTCTTCAGGTCTCTTCTTCCGCTCTGCATAAGCTCTAAAGCTTGTCTCTTTCACTAACCGAAGTTGCTCCAATAAAAGATATTACCTCACCCGTCTTGTCTCGCTAATATCCTGGGAACAGCACAGCTGCAACAACACTGCAAACAACTTGTTTCACTAAGTTTGGGTCATAAGGCCAAATTCTTTAGTCCTATAAAATTCCCTATCACACTGATGGGAGTTTTCCTGAGTAGGAGTCAAAAAATTTGGCTTGTAGTGAAGCTGAAATATAAATAAATAGTGTCAATTGTCCTTTTGTAAAAAGTTATGTCCCAGATGACAGAAACTGCTGCTGGGCTGATTTCCACCTCCTACCCTAATGTAATGCAATTTTAGTGTCTTTGCTAAATTGCTCTTCATTTGGCTGTCTGTGCATAAGAACTCATTGTCACCGGATCTATTTGAATGCTAATGTTTAATACTGATCACTGTGAGTGCAGGTTGTACCATCCATTGCATAGCAAGTAAACCCTGTTGATTGATAGAGTTGCTATGCACATAATTGGGTGAGAGGCAAATTACATGGATTTACAAGCAAATTACCTGACTATCCCAATGTAACTATTGAATGTGTTGTTCAAGAAGGAAATAATATTAATTGGAAGTATGCAGTACAATACTAGCTTTGTGTGGAAAATATTCTATCATCCTGAGGATGAGAGTCTGGGCTTAGGTACTGTGGGGTTTCAGTAGAATTATATTCTTGGCGGTATTCTTGACAGATTTCAGTATTTCTTAAATTTAAAAAAAACTGTATTGGGTTTGGATTGGTACTAGTCAGGGCCATAATGGAGGTCAAGTCTCTGTCACTTCTTTTCTGAGGTATAGCATCTCTGACTAGAGTAGGGATTTGATTTTGTTCATTTTTGGTGGCGGAAAAATGGGTTTCAGTGTTGTGAACCTCTAGAATTTATGAATATTTAGAATTAATTAAAATTGCACAGCACATTTTATTGGTGGGTGGGAATCTGGCTGCATGTCGTGTATAAGAGGCATGGTAGATAGGACAAACAGTAGCATCAAATGTGGGTGGAATTGGGAATAAAGGGAATTGAAGATATGGAGATTAAATAGGGCCAAGTCAGATTGTGTCTCCTGGGTCTGCATGCAAATTTGATCTTCCTTTTACAGGTTTTCCTGTGCCACTGTGGAAGCCACAGGGGTTGTCCGCTTGCTGGCACTGTTCTCTCCTATCTCCAGACCCCATGAGGATCCTCTGCAAACCTGAGGATCCATAGGCGGGGAGGGGCCAATCCAGGTTTGGAATTGAGATGGCCTGAACATCATCCTCCCACCATCCCCAGGGGGAATCTGCAGAAAAGCTAATGCAGCCTGCCCCTTGAAAGGCAGATCCAAGGGTATCCATGAGCTGAAGAGTCTCTGGCAGTGAAGCTCCATTTCAGGAGGTACAGTAGGGCAGCTGGGGGGCCTCTGAGTCAGTGCAAAAGAAAATATTCATTTCCATGAATATCCCAGAGGATCCATTGAGATCTTCCTGGATTTGGAGCCATACCCTTTATTGCTTCTATGGGCTGAGGCAACTTCTCCACCAACATCTCTGATGGAAGCATTCATAGGTGACTTTGCATGGGACCCATGGAGTTTTCCTCTCCTCACTGCATTCCAGTCTCCCATTCAATGAAGAGTTAGATTGTTTGGGGACACCATTTCTTATAGGTCATTCATCTCAAATTAAAATAATATACAATACTTTAAATAAAGAAAAAAACAGGGGGGAAAACATAGCAAGAGCATAAAGAGAGAGATACAAGCAGACTTTACTGGCTTGTCAGAGGATGGCTGGCTCCTGTGAATACAGGAGGTCTGGCTCCCCTGAGCCAGAACAGAAGTTCCCAGTTTGGCCAATTGAGAGAACAGAGCAGCACTTGGGACTATAAAGAATTAGGGAAGCCACTGAAAGGGGTTAGGAAAAGAGAGACCAGGTGAGAGTTGGTCACGAAAGTCAGGGGACTTTTCTAAATCTCGTATGAATATCTTTATCCTAGCCACCTTCAAATGTCATCACACATTCCAGATAGCAGAACTCTTCTACCTGTTTGATTTCCTTTCCATCCACAAACATTTGCATTTGTAGTTCAGTTTCCTACCTTCATAATCTTGGTTTTCTCTGAATTTATTTTCAATCCATTTTTACTGTTTCTTGTTCTACCTCTGAGGTAAGGGCAATGTCATCAGCAAACTCAAGGTTGTGTAAGTGGTTTCTGTTAACCCATTTCACATTGTCCATTATGCCTTTTGTTGCCCCTTTCATCACCCAGTCTATTGCCAATGCACAGAGGATTGGTAATAGCACACTTCCTTCCCTAACTCTAGTCACAATACAGAACCACTCGCTCATGCCTGTAGGTGATAATACTGCACATCTACTTCTATCATATAAACTCCTTACTATGCTGATCAGCTTGTCTGGTATTCCATAATTTATCATTTCAAAGGTTGTTTTAAAAGAACAAGTTAAAAAAAAGTAATCAAAACCGACCTTTTTCCCATAAAAAGTTTTGGTTTTGATTAATCATATTCCAAACAAAAAAAAGTTTTGCAAAAAATGTCCAACCACTTCTAGCATTAGTTCTCTTCGTGTCTGTTTCCTCATGATCCTGATTTTACTTTGCTACCCACATAAGAAAGAAGAGACCCTGATGGAAGTTTTAAAGACCTCAGAAGTGGGCGAGGCAAACAACTCTCTGTACTCAGCAAAAACTTAAGACTTCTACAAGAAAAGAAAAAAAAATCCTATCTTGTTCCCAACTTATTTATTCCATTTCTAAATGTGCATAGTACCAGATGGTACATTAAGAAAATGTATTACTCTTAAAAATGAGGAGAGCTCTGCTATTATTTTATCTTCAAACTCAATAAATGTAGAACTCTGTGTAAATCTTGCTGGCTTGCCTACTGAATAAATTGCAAAGATGATTATTAGTGAAGATTGTGGAGGGGAATTAATAACAACAACAAAAGGATTAGAAAGATTATCCTCAATTGGTCTATGGTGATGGTCATGCTATAGGTCATGCTTCCTCCTCCATGGGAACTCAGCTAAAGAGGATAACTAAGTAAATAATACTCTATTGCATGAAATCCATTAGTCGTTGTTTAACCCTTAGAGTATGTCGACATTGTGATGAAAAACCTGGGGCATTGGTTCTCAGAGCCCAGACTCCAGCCTGACATCTACACTGCAATTTTATAGCCCCACAGGACAAGCCCCCTGAGCCTGAGTCAGCTGCCCCAGGCTCTGAGATTTGGTGCCGTGGTTTTTCTTTTTTGCAGTGCGGGCATATCCTTAGAAGCTCTACCTAATACCGCTGTTGAAGTGGGCGGAAATCTTCAGGAAGGGATGATGAGGGAGGAAATATCTGCAAGGTTCCTTTCATAGAGGTTTTTCCTTGTTTTTTTTCCCCTTTAGTGGGCCTGGGTTTGCCCCCGCCCCCAGAATAGTCTGTGTAGCTCGCTCCACAATTGACAAATCCACTGTCTCCTCACATGAAGGGCTGTGCCTCTTTGACTGCTCTAACCCCTGCTCCAATCTTCCCCTAGCTACTTGGGAGTTTGGCTGTCAAGGACTCCCTCTATTTGTGTCTTCACACTTTGGATTAGGCTGGGACTCTGTATGAAAGGAGATTTGAAGGGGATATTATTTATTTATTAGTACTGCGGCACTAACGAGGTTCTCAAGTCATGATGGCCCAGAACCCCTTTGTGCTAGGCACTGTACAAACACAGAACAAAAAGACAGTTTGGCCCAGAGTTGAAAAGCAAACAAACTCTATATCCCCTAAAATAAGCACAGATTTCCTTTCTTCTGAGCAACCTACAAAATGATCTGGGTGGCCCTGGAGAGTATGCAAAATTCAGAGGTCATTTATTTGCCTCAGTGGAAATTTTTGTGGATCTATCAGGCTGAAGGTCTCCATTAAATCATAGGAGGTGCTTGAGTTCTGAGAAGTGTGTGAGACAGATGTATTGATGACCAGAATACAGATACAAACTCAAAACATTCATTATATAACCAACTAAGACCAAATCCTGGTCTCACTGAAACGACTGGGAGGTTTGCCATTGATATCAATTCGACAATTTCTTCATAAAACAAACATGCATCTTTCCATATGAACCATGTGCAGATCTTTACTGGCTGACACAGACATGGAAATTTCCCTCTTTAGACTCCGGAGCCACAGGGAGACTTCAGAAGTTGTTATTTTGATGGCTTTTCTAAAATTCCCCAGAAAGCTCTGGGCCTTTTGATCGTCTGTCTATCTTGTGACATGCTGTAGAAAAACCAAACAAAACTGAAAACAAAATGGCGGGTGGGAGGGAAGCAAAAAGGAGAGAAATGCAAAGGCTGACATCTATAAAACGAAGAAACAAAACAGGTTAAAAAAAGGTAAAAATGCAAGGAGTATATAACTTGGTGTGTATGAGTGAAAAGGCGATTCAGCATATCTGAACACTTGTGCACGAACACACATACATGCATAGATAAGTAGATGAGTAAGAACATTTCTGAATTTCTTTCTCACAAGTCTAATTTCATCTCCAAGTAAAGCTAAGGCAACAAAGTATATCCCTGTACTATTACAATCAGTCTTCTTCCACATATTATTCCTTAATGTTTTTTCCCCCCTAGTGATTAAATAATTCAGCTGCATGGTTGTTACTCACATTTATACAAGGGCATGGAAACCAGAGTGCAGTCACATATATCGTAAAATGACTTGATGCTTGAGAGATTCCACCTGAATAAAAGTACAGGGAGAAGCATGACACATCAAATGACCTGAATTTGTCAGTACTGCGCAACTACAGCAGTACTACTGATTAACCAGGCATTTTATTTTTAATTAAAAAGATAAATCAGGAGCATAATATTCTGCAATCCAGCTTCACAGAAAGTAATAGAAGTTGCTGTCGCCGTGTGTAAGAATAATCGAAAGCCCAAAATGGCCAGCAGTTTCAGAAGAGATCTGAACAGGGGAATGCTAGAACAACAGAGGAAGAGAACTAAGGGTCAGTAAAAGGTTGTGATGATTGTTCTGGAATGAGGTGAACAGCAGGAATTAAGCATAGAAAGAGCAGTAGAACGTACCAACAGAACAGAAGGCCAGATCCACAACTGGTGTAAATCAGTATAGCTCCACTGAAGTCCAGGGAGATTAGAATATCTGAAGGGTCAGAAAAGCCCAAGGCAAGGTTATCAGAGTGCAGAGCAGCAGGAGAAGAGGCTGGTGCATCTATATAACCTGCTGTAAGCCCCTTGACCTGAAGTTCTAGAGGGTAAGGAGCTATTCGCTCCCATCTGTCGCTGGCGAACAGGGGGAAGAACAATCCCAGAACTGCCTCATATGTATAAAAGCTAGTTGAAGTGTAGGTATAGTTGTGTGGGTCACAGGATATTAGAGAAACAAGGTGGATATTTACCCAGAACTCCAGATGGACATACGCTCCAGGTGGGAAGGAGCTCTCTGCCCCATCTGTTGGTGAACAGTGGGAATTATAGCTACAGAGAGAACTTTATTTGCTTTACTTTCTACCCAGAATTCATCCAGTGGCAGTTTGGGAATCATTATAACTGTACACAGACTCAGAATTGGTTGGGTAGTGGATCTGACATGAGACAAGAAAGAGGAAAAGGGACCTATACTTTGTGGTAAGGAGGGCATGCCCAGGGACAGGGGCTCTGCTCAAAGGTACTTTATGTGTGTAGTGGTTTCTTCAAACTGTGAGTGGGGCGTAGCAAATGGGAAAGGGGGAGAAGTGATGTGGGAAAGGAGCATTTGTCTATTGGATGGTCACAGTGTCAGGTGGGGAGCCAAGTTAATGGACTACTGCCAGAGTTACTGTGGGGGAATCTTTTACTTATCATTCATCTGTAAATGCTGTGTTTTCCCACATTGATGCTGTGTTCTCTTTTTTCCTCCAGAAAGGTTTCCTTTGTTTCATACACAGACTCAGTTCTGGCAGGTGGGGAAATATTGCATATTAAAGGCATCCGGGGAAGGTATTTCGTGACCTAGAATTTCTGAGGGGGAGTCAAGCCAGTGATGTTTGTGGTCTTAAGAGATACCCCTGGCTATCTAAACTCGGCCCTTGTTACTGCCAACAGAAGCATTACACTACAAATTAAGACTCCCATGAAAAGCGATAAAACCCTACTTGGGGTTACAACCTTTGAAATGCAAACATCCCTCCAAGGCTGGCCCGCTGCAACACCAACCCCCAACCACAAGGCAACCCTGCAATCCCTTCAACAGCCATTTGTAGTATCCAGAGAGAGAACACATATAGATAAGGTTGATAACATCATTGATAACAAATGGAGTTAGTTTTATCAGCACATTTTGCCAGCCAGTTTTTTTAGTCTGTTTTGCTTAGCCAGTTGTCGTTAACTGTGCAGTTTCTGATGTGAGCTTTTTGTTTCCTGGGGGATGCAGTAGGATCACTTGCAGCATTGCCCTGATCTTCCATGATTTAATATGCCTCGCACATCTCCTCATTCTTGCGTGACTCAAACCTTCTGTCATACACACACGCGCAGTGCACTTGCGGTGTTGGTGGGCAGACAGCTGCTGTATTTTCAACAGTTTTGATCTGTTCTCGCGTGCACTGCAGAAGTTGGAATACTGCAGCATCTTTAGCTGGACACGGAAACTTTTTTAACATTAGATATCCCAGTGTATTGTGATGACAATGCAAATCTTTAGGCCCACGTAAAAAAGAACCGAGCAGATTAAATTATTTTTCTGGCAACTGGCAAATCCATAAAAAAACAAACAGCCAGGTTAGTCAAATACTAGCCTGGTGATAACAGATCTATTTCTTTCCTCGTAGTTCACACAGGGGGAAGCCAGTGCCAATCAGCTGTTCTCTGGCTCAACCAAATATAACATGTTACTAAACAGAATGAGGTGCTCAGTTGTTTCTATGTGTTAGGAGAACATTTATTATTGTTGTTGTTATTGATTTGCAGTAGCACCCGCTAGGTGTTTTTGAAACACGTTAGGGCAGTCCCTGCTCTGAGGGACTCGCAATCTAAATGGATCGCTGACACACATGGGCACAGCTCAGGGGAATAACAGGCAGTTCTTTGTATATAATAAAGATTGTGGTAGGGTTTAAAAACAAGAGAATGTGTCAGGGCCAGTAGGCAACATCTCCATTTCTGCTGGACCGAAGTTGAGCTGAATAGACAAAAAGGGAGAAAATGAAAGTGACTGTGGTAGAGGCATGCTTTGTTGCTGCAGACACCAGCTGGGGATCAGATCCTGGTGAAATCATTATCTTCCTAGCTATTTTTTTTTTTAAAGCTCCCATAAAGTGAGTCCCCAGCTGCTTCTGGGAAAATGGAAATTAGCCGTCGATTTATTTTTTTCCTGTCTTGTCTCCACCCCCTGCCTCCGAGAGAGGAGAGTGCTGTTCTGACAAGGCCGGGGACAGAGCCAGCCAAAAAGAGTCTCCAAACCGGACAGGCCCGTGGCCTGGATGTCAGGGACATTTGCTACCCCTGCCTCTTGTTTGGACAGGCAGGTTGAGGGTGTTTGCTCTCAACTGCAGATGTGTAAGTCCAGGCTGCAGAAAGGAGGCCACTGCCAAGCCAGGTGTTCAGTGACTTCTGTATGAGCTGCATCCAAAGTCCATTGAAGTCAAAGAAAAGACTCCGACTGACATCAATGGGCTTTGGATCAGACCCTAAGAGCTATACAGGGACTGGTGGGCAGGTTCTTTCATCCTCTGCATTGTCCCAAGCTGGTACCACTGCCAAAGGCCTGATCCTTCCTCTGGTTCCCCTTCCCCTCCCCACCCCTATTTGTACCATGGCACTGCCTCGAGGACCCACGTGAAATTGGCCTCTATCAATCTGGGTGCTGCACGCAAACACAGTGACGACTGTCCCTGCCCCAGTACTGCAGTTTCACTAAACAAGACTACCACGAATGGGAGGGGAAAACAGAAGCATGGAGAGGGGAAGTGACTGGCTCAAGGTCCAACAAGTCAGAGCCAGGACTCTCACGAGTCCCTGGCCTGCAGGCTAGCCCCCGGACCACGCAGCTTCTCCACCAGTAAGTGGGGTTGTGTCACCATCTCCTATCATCTCCGACTACATTCAAAGGACTTACGTAGGCAATACCAGAAGAGGGACCTTCTGGGATTATGAAGGGAAAAAGCAAGTAGCTGAATACAAAGCCAGCAGCCTGTGGTGATGAAAAAATGAAAATGGAGGATGAGAAGGGCTCTGCTCAGGAGTGAGAGGCTCATCCCTTCTCCCTGTGTGCTGTGAGCACTTTCCCGGCCTGCTGGAAGCCTCCCTTCCTCCCACTTTCTTGACTAACTCTATTTATAGCTCCCCATTTCCCTCTCTGACAGCACACACATGCTGGCCAATCCAGAAGCAGCCAGCAGTGTCTGGCACCTTTCATCTGTCTTCTCAAATGGAGGTTCCCTAGAAGAGCTGTTTCCTAGTGCCCTCAGGTCGTTCCTTTGACAAGGCAATGGAGGCAGGAGCTGTAAACAGCTGGGCATTGATTCTGTGGAAGGTTTCTATGGAAAAAATGAGGGGACGGGTGTAGCTAAGTTATATAATGTGGTGTTGCCATACACAGATGTGCAAGTGGAAACTAGTAGAACAATATCAAGGTAATGCCAAGGCCATGCTGCAGAGAAAGCATAAGAGGGTACGTGCTGGAAAAAAGAGAGAGAAGCCGGTAATACAAAAATGGGTGAAAGGAAATTCACAAAATTACTGTTGTAAGGGAGCACGTGATGAGGCCTCTGAGACTCACAAACTGGCAGGCCCAGGTTATTGTTGATTAAAGGACAGTCTTGTTTCCAGGACTCTTGCCATGTTCCAATTCCATCTAGGCTCCTGTTCCAAAAACAGTCAGTGTTTCGTTCCTCGGGAGACTCCTCTGTCGGCCCTTACACTGAGAAGCGCTGCCACTGTCGATCATGTCACGGAAATGAAACACTTCTTTTTAATATAATTTAGGAATGAGATTGCCCGCGACAATGGGCACATAATGATTACTCTGAACATTTAGCAATGTTAGTTTAACAACTGGAGGAAACAAAAGGCTGCCTGACCTATTTGAATTTCCCATAAGGTCTGATTGTAACAGCAATATCTCTTCAGATGAGTTGCTTGGATTCAGGTTATTGCTGAGTACCTACTTTTCTGCCTAATGTACTAATAGTCTTTTGATTTTAAGACTGAATTTAAACATTCCGTGTTTCATCTAAATCTTGGATGTGCTCTTCTATTGCAGTTCAGCAAGCTGTGACTTTAAGTACAAGGGCTGTAATTCTGTTTTGCACCTCTAGAAGGTGCAGTGCACAACGCAGTAGCCCGGGGAGCATGGCAGTAAGGTGACCTTAGTTCATTTTTGCTCCCCTTGGATTTGGGACTGTAGTGAGAGCCTATGTGGCCTGTGGCTTAAAATGGCCGGCAGCCTCTCAGGGACTGCCCTGCAGCAGCACAGAATCACCATAGTGGTGTGTGATATGGGAACTACCCATGTATAATTTTGCTGGCATTGTAAGCCCCATTTGATACTGTTCTTGCACCGGTGTGACTAAAACAAAGTAGGTGCACCAGAGCAAACCCCTAGTGTAGACATGCTATAACAATGTCAGATGGACCCTGCACTGCTGAAACTTATTCCAGTTAAATTGCCAGGGTTAGTGACCCTGCATGAAGCTCCATTTTGCACCAGCTCAGTGTGGCTACATAAAGGGTCTTCAGTGGTGTGAATAGTGTCATTAATCTAGACAGTCCCTACTCACCAGAAGTAGAGAATAATGTTTCATTATTCCTTTACCACAAGCTCTTATTTACAAATCCCCTGTTCATTCATTTGTATTACTTAAAGGTGATTTCCCCCCCCCAATAAATAGATATCATCATGCATGAATATAAAAATAGCATGAAACACTTCATTTTGGACATTGGGACAAGATACAATAATAGCCTCAATTCATGTCCAAAATATTTCTTTTCTTATTAATAATGGGATGATGAAGTTACTCTTTTAAGCAACATGAAGTTTATTTAACATAAAATCCTATAAAAAATGACATAAGAATGTTTAATTATCTACAATCAGAAATTCTCTTAATTCTAATCTTTCCCCAGCAGTCGAGTCACAAATACATATCTTGTTTTGCATTAAATTGAATAATCATATGTTTAGAAATTTACCTCATAAACTCTGGAAAGAAAAATGTAGCTGTTAGGCGAGAATACCCAGAAGTCCAAGGAAAAAAACTAATTAAAATTATGAACTAAATGTGTCTGTCATTCTGTAACTTAATAATTATTAATTTCTGTGCAAATGTACAGATGGTCCAGAATAATAATGTTGTTGTTCTTAAAAAAAAAATCTGATAAATGACTATTTTGATAGGTTTGTTTCTCCTTCTGTAAGAATGAAGCCAGGGAAAGGACTAGGGAAAGAAGCATAATGGATTGGGCTACCATCTCCTATTTGCAAAGAGAGGACTCTGAAAATCCCAGATGGGTTAGTTCAGTAAGGACTCTTGTGCCAAAAGATCTGTTGGACACTGGAGAACCAACAGCAATTATACTTATCACGCTGAGTCCATTGATTGCTGAATACTTTACAAAGGTCTTTTATAGCAGGAGATGCTGCTGCACAGAACGTTCAAGTGACTTGCTCCTGACTGCACTTCATGGTGCAGTTGAGTATAACCTAGTGACTAGAGCACTGGAGTGGGACTTAGGAGACCTGGGTTCTGCCACTGGCCTGCTGGGTGACCTTGGGCAAATCATTTCCTCTCTCCGTGCCTCAGTTTCCCCATCTGTAAATGGGGATAATAGTACTGAGCTCTTTCATAAAGTGCTTTGGCCAATGGGAGTTGGATGCCTGCATAGTTTTGAGGAGCTGGGCCTTTGAGATCTAAAGATCTCTATCTCTATATAAGAGCTAGTATTCATTACAGAATCCAAGGCTATGTCTACATTGTGCCGTAGTGTGGACTGTGGGGTTCCTACTTCATGATAACATACTCCTGATTGAAAGATGACTACGTTAACATGAACTTGGAACCTTTTAGTTTGTGCCAGCAGTGTCCACATGGGACCATTGGGTGGCAACCCTTTTGTGCGCTCTGCAGTTCACACCCCAGTAGGCCACACCACAGCGCAGTATAGCTAAGTCCCAAGTCTCCTGGCAACCTCTCTGCTGTTCTATCTACAGCACCAGGCTGCCTCTCAGTGATCACACGGGCTGGTCTGCAAGTTTGAGAGAGAAAGATTCAGCTGTTACCTGACCTGCAGACAATAAGCCTGATCATCCAGCCTGACTTCATTCCTTGTGATTTCTTGGGGCCTGACATCCTGTCCCTTTTTATGGCATGCAGCAGCTAAAAAAAATTAACCACCTGCTAAGTACAAAAGTGCTCCAAAGGCCAGTGCTGGAATGCTGCTCTCAGACAAGGTCAGAGCCATTGCTGGAGAGTGTAGCAACGGTGCACACACATGAAAAAGTTAAAAAATAGTGTGTCAAGACACAGCAAAGGTAGACATGGCCACAGGAGTCCAATGAGCGGGATATAGTTGTGTCCATAGTAGAGACAGGCGCATAGCATGAAAGATTAGTAAGCCAATCAGATGCAAATGTAAACTATAGTGTCCAGGACACACGCAGCATGTACATAGTGTGGTCGTTTGGGTTGGCTTCATCCCTGGGACTCATGCTCTCCCTTCTGGCAATAGTGGCGCAATCTTGCTACATTCCCCATTGGCTTCTGACTGCCTTTCTTCCGGAGCTACCCCTAAGTGTTGTGGGAGGCCTTTATGGGGATGCTCACCTACCATTGTGTTGCTTGGCTGATTTCAATACCATTTTCACCTTTGCACCCCACTCTCTTTTTGATTTAAGATTTTCGGTGCTCCTGGGCGTATCCGGTGCTATGGGCACTTTGATCTATGGCAGCCTCACCGCCTGCAAACGCAATCTACTCTGCATTTCATTAGACTCCGCCAATCTTGGGAATGGCGGGTGGAGGAAGCCTCTTCATTGGGCCATTCCTCAGCTGGTGTAAATCACTTGAGATACTCCTGGTTATACATATTGAGGATCTGGCCTAGTCTTTTGCATCAATTTCTATTGAGAAATATTGTTCATTATAATTAGACAAAGAATCTCTGTCAAGCGTATCTAGCAAAATGTAGAACACTGTCCTGGCTGAATCTGAATCCTTCCCGTGCCATCAGACATGGCTTAAGGTACAAATAAGGCTCTCCCATCCCCGTCTATTATGCTGTTTGCCAGAATGGCTCCCTTGGGGTGTATCTATAACTTAACGATTTTACAAGGATAGGTTGTTGGCCTATTTCTCAATCCCCAGCCTGGAGGGCCAGTGGACTGCTTTACATCTGGTCCCTACCCTTTGATCTAATTGGCTTGGGTGGCCCTATCTGGAGTTAGCACGCCTGCAGCATGGCTCTTATGGTCACAGAAGCACACAAGCCTTCTCACCGCATCACAGTGCAGTCACTAGGGAAGGACTCTGTCCTTTACTTCAGCTGCATTACAGATATGTAATGTGTGGAAAAGATGCTCATTTTAAATAATATTTTCCTGAGAAGATTATCTGATTATCACCCAAAAGTCGATGCCGTTTTTAATGTATCCTTATGCATTTTTAACATGACAGCTGGAGCGCAGCATACATATGGCATACTAATAGAGAAGGAGGCTAATAAGCTGTTCTCGTTATCTGTTATTGCAGGGGGGAAGACTGGAAATAAGCAAAAATGTTTTAATTTAAATGCTTTTGGGTAAAAGCAACAGCCCCTGATATGGTGAACTGAAGCAGTGTTTGAAAATTAGTCCTTTATTAAATCTATTGCTTGGTTTTTTTTAAAAAAAGGCTGGCTGCTTTGTTTATTTTCAATTAAATTACTACAGTGTATATTGACATATCTTTCTCTCATCTCTTTTATCAAATAGAAAGTGAAGTTGGAAATGCAACTTCCACCAGAAACTTCCTTTTCAGTTGCTCCTAACCTCACAAACAAATTTCTCTTGGGATGAACTTTTCTATGCTTGATCCCAACGTTTTTTGCTGCTGTTTTTTTTCCAGCAAAATCAGTTCCAGTTCAGTATTTTTCAATCCTGTGTTTTTTAAAAGAACACACAATATGCAGGAGGTTTGAAACAGACATAAGGAAGTACTTCTTCACATAACGGACAGGCAACCTGTGGAACTCATTGCCAGGGGATGTTGTGAAGGCCAAAAGTATAACTTGGTTAAAAAAGTATTAGATAAGTTCATGGAGGATAGTTCCATCAATGATTATTTAGCCAAGATGGTCAGGGATGCAACTCTATGATCTGAGTGTCCCCAAGTCTCTGACTGCCAGAAGCTAGGACTAGATGACAGGGGATGGATCACTCAATGATTGCTGTGTTCTCTTCATTCCCTTTGAAGCATCAGGCACTGGCCACTGTTGGAAGACAGGACAGTGGGCTTAGCGGACCATTGGTCTGACCCAGTATGGTCAGTCTTATGTTCCTATGTTCTTAAACAAATGCACTAAACAATTAAGCAAACAAAGAACCTATTTGATCTCATTCACTCATTTTTTTCACAGTTGTCTTGTTTTGTCACTCTCATTAGGATCTCAGGAACAAGTTCTGTCTGGAGAAAATAGGCTCAGGGGCTTTAAAATTATGCACATTGAACTTTTTTTCAGACACACGCAGTGGAATTTTCTGATCGGTTTCTTCGCTCATTCTAGACCTTAGAATGTTTGAGTTTTAGATGTGACATAGTTTACGATTTCTAGTTGTTTTATTTGGTTGACGTGATTAACTGAGTGGGTCAGTGTATAGTGGAATATAGGTAAAGTTGTACTTTAAAATGTCAATTTCATGCAAAAACTTCAAGCACTAAAGCAATGTAAAAGATGAGAATGAAAACACTAAAATTTGGGGGGAGGCGTTGTTATAAGGATTTCTTTCTGTCTGTCTGTCTTTCTCTCTTACTTTCTTTTTCTTTCTCAGTTTTAAGAAATCTGGGTGAGGAATCAACCAAGCATTCCAAAGTCGGGAAATGCAGAGTTAAGTTTAATAAATAATTTTGGATGCTCAACCTCAATTTAACAGGCATACATCACAATACTTTCTGTTGGAACCCTTTTAATACTATTTATTAAATAATAGGCAATGCAGTAAATAGAACCTGTAAATTCATATTCAAAATTACATTCAATGGATGTACAGGGCTAAATTCTGGTCCACATCATTAAAGTAGAAGTAATTCCTTTGAGATTTTTAGGCAATTTTATGTGTGTTCCGGTGTCCTGCCATGGTACCATTAAAAGGCCACAGTCTCTGAGTCTTCCTCATTTTGTTCTTGCACTGATGAGTCCACTCCACTTCCTCCTTGATGCCTTCCCCTTACTCGTGGCATGGAGATAATCACATCCAAGAAAACAAGACTCCCATTTTTTCTGTGGAAAATTAACCAATGGGTCTGAGTCTCATTAATACCAAGACTGTCTACACCACTCTGGCAGTGTAAAGGGACCAGAAAGTAACTGAGACCAGGGCCCAACAGCTTTGTTCAACAAACATATGTGTTAAAATATGAATAAAGGCAGCAGCAGCATCAAAATCTACATATCATGGAACTACTGTTGTAGGCGTACATAAATGCAATCTGTATCGGCTTTCCTTGTGAATTGTTGTTCATGCTCAAAGCGACCCCCTGGACCACTTATATACATCAGAGTGGATGAGCAAAATGAAATGTTGTATTTGCGGGTTCAAGTTGCATAGCAGAAAGTTAATGCTCTCTAAATCAACATTTGGTATTTTAAAGCAGAAGAAATGCTTGTAGAGGTGGATACTTTAAACACCTATTGACATTCTAAAGGAGTCTACTTTCTGACCTTTCATGACAGAATGAGTTCAGCCAGCAAACAGGAGAATGTCAGAATCTGCTGCAGAAACTGACTGAGTTTGAGACCAGAAGAGCAAACAAATGTCCTAAGCAATATTTTTAGGTTTAAGAATTACTGAAAGATGACGGATACCATACTTAACAATAGGGAGAGGATACGGCGGTGGCTTCCCAAAGAGTCATGCTCTTCCAGCCCCGCTTCCTATAGGTGGAAGTCTCCTTGTTATCTGAACTACTTCCTACACATGATGGAGGGCACCCTATTCTCCTTGTGACGTTCCTAGCAGAACAAGATCCAGGAAATTACTGGTTGGTTTGGAAGTGGGATGGGATGATAAGATTAGGAGAAGGAAGATCAGAAATGTATTGATGCTAGTGATTTCTTGCAGTTTATTTTCTTAAGTTAGTCTGTCACTGTGTAGTGAGGCAGAATGGCCTCCCTCCAAGCCTCAGGGGGGAGGGACCACTCTCTGCCCCCTGCAGGGCGGAACCAGGCCAGGCCTGCACCTCACGCCGGAAACTGAGGGGCAGAACAGGAACTATAAGAGGCAGGGCCTTCAGCTCAGTTGGGGCAGAGACAGGGAAGGAGTCAGATGCCTCTGCCTTGCCACTGGCTCCTGGACCAGGGACCAAACTGCTTCAACCAGGGACCAAGCTGTGCCAACCCCTGCCGGTGGAGGAGGACTCCTAGGGTCGGCCAGGACTGTCAGCTGCAGAGTACCTCGAGGAGACAGAGGACCCTTGGACTATGGAGTCCTGTCCCTGGACTGTGGTAGGAAAGAGACCAGGAAAACCAGACTTTAGTCCGGTGTTGCAATCAGAGCGCAAGTCAGAGTGTTTCAGTGGGATCCCCCCTGACTCAGTGGCTGACCCCTCTGCCACTATTAGGACCGTGGGCTGGGACTTGGTGGAGTAGGGTGGGTCTGGGTCCCTCTACCCCATGCTGCCAACCCCACCCCAGGGTGGCAACCTACCTACGTTAGGCTGAATGGTCAGTGTTTTGTCTGCCCAGCCAGGGAGTTAATCTCTAGACTGTTGCTGAGCCTGACTGCATTTGCTGTCTGCCCCAGTCAGAGAGCTGAGCTAAAGATGGCCTATTGCTCTGCCCTGCCTAAGGGGCTGAGCCTGGCTGTATGTGTTTCCTGTCTGCCTAATGAGTATCCGAGCCTTTATAATTTTAACAGACTTTTATCTTTTTTTTTGTGGTGGGGCAGTGATGTAATTGAAAAAATTCCTACAGAATAGCTGTCAGAGCCTCTTCGTTTTCAATCAGACATTGAGAAATGTATCCTCTTTGGTTTAATGGATGTTTGTGCTGTGGATTCAGGTCTTGCTATCGCATGATTAGAAGCTAAATCATTGCTTTGCTGAGGCTTTCCCCAGCATCACAGTTTCGACTACTGCTGATCCTGATTTGCCCTTAAGGACAACCCCATTGTGAATGCAGATCCAGAACTACAGCAGTTCAGTTAAGTAGAATTGCTCACTAAAATATCTTGCGCATGCTACAGGGATCAGCAAATACATGACTCACACACACAAAATCTTCACTAGATTTCTTTGTTTAAATCACCTCTGCTCTGCAAAATACTCCTCTTGCATGTATAAGGCTAATCATGGCACAGTATCTTCAGTTTCCCTACAGACATACGTCTACTTAAACAAACGCATTGCACCTTAGCAACTTAGAATTTCTTTACCTAGGCGATGAACGCATGCGGACTTTTATAGTCTTTCAGAACTGCCAAAAAACCCAACAACGTAGGTTTCAAACAATCAGCTAATGTATATCAGTAATGCTGTCGTACCGTGTATAAAAGCATTCATGCTCTGGAGAACAACTGAAGTCAACAAATAGAATGCTTGAAATAAATTTTCCTTTCTGATTGGCTTTAATGATGTCATCCTCATGGAAATGATCTCCTATAAATATAGGGCTTTGGACATTTTCCTTATATTTTTTTCCTACTAATCTCTCTTTCAGAATAGTAATAAATCTCTACAGGCAATGCCTATCTGGGGGGATTATTTCACTTTTCCGGTGGCTGAAAGCACTTGACCTTCAGTCTCATGAGGGACAGCATACCTGAAGAATAGATTTAATCCTCTGTAAATGCACTACCAATTGTGTCGAATTCTTTGACTATCAACTGCCTGTCTGCTTGTGACAGAATAATAAACTCATATGCTTGCTGCCAGACAGAATACACTTAACTCCTGGTTTGCAGAAAGCAACAGCCCTCATAGTCACAGTATCCAGTGCAATTATTTTCTGGCACAGTACAGAGTAGCTCAGTGTGGTTGCTTAGATGGTGAATAAAGAAGGAAGTAGATGGTGATTGTTTGAAAACTGTGAGTGAATCTGTCAGTGTCTCCTACCTCCTCTGTCCCACCGCTCTTCCACACAGATCATTTACCGAGTCAATTTTTTATGCTCTTTGTTACACATGGGCAACTACATTGCCATCTTCAGAGTAGAATCTGGCCCCAAGGTTACAGCTTGAAATGCAGACTTAAGCATTATGGGAAATCTGAAAGAAATATTCAGTTTGGAAGGCAATGGCAGGACTGGGTAGATTTTTCTGACCAGACAAGTTTATGTATCAAATTCTGTATTAAAAGGGCTCCCTGCCTGTTTCTTTGTGACTTTCTAAGGTGCTCTTTTGAGCTGTTTGGGGGAGGGTAGATACCAAAGGCTGAAGTGAGAGAGGTTCAAGACTTTCCCATATTGAAAACTATGACACTTTATAATATTTATTCAGAGGAGGGTTGGGCACCCGAAGAGATGAATCACCCATTCCCTGAACAGAACCTGTGCACTAGGATTCAGTAAAGAAGAATGGGTCCCTCAGCTATCTGATTACTTTAGTTCCCCCCTTTCCCTCCAAAGTGCAATAGTGTCCTGCCCCATTTCACACAAATATCTCTCTTTTGTGGGAAAGGAGTGTAGGGAACATTGAGCCGAATGAGCAGCTTGAACAACTGCACGTTCCCCGATGCTGCTTAATATCAAATGTCAAAGCTGCATTTTTTCATATGCAGACTCCTGAGGGTAAAGTATCCAACTATGTTTCTGATACAGAAATAATAGGCGTAATTTAAAACAAAACAAAACACCAGTACCAGATGAGGGTCCTAAAAACATGTTAATGTTCTAGAGCCACCATCCTAGCATATTTCTGTATGTGGATGCTGTTTTTATTGTAATCGACTGACTAGTAGGTATGTGTACAACTCTCTTCTACTGGATAGTCTTAGTACTACTCAACTGTGTGTCATAGAATGGACCATACGTTAACAGATAATGGAGAATGGCTTTTAGCTTGAAAAGGCGGGGGTCTGTGGTTTCCCTTCACTGTGATTGTGAATTCTTATTGGCTGTGGTGTGCAGCATACCAGCAACTGGGAAGTTTCTGGGTAGCCAAAAATAGCATCTGAGATACCTTGATATCCATTGGCATTAAGTGCCTCAATTGTGAAACTCTAGGCCTTAATTCTTTAGCTGAAGCTGTAGATGCTTATGCTCTTAACACTGGAGATCCTGGATTCAATCCCAAGTGACATTCAGGATGGCCAGTGTTACATGTGCACAATGGCAGTTGCTAATTTGGCAAGATACCAACCGAGTCACACACTTACACATCAGAGCACAGCATCGTTGGCTGCTTATGACTGAGAAGGTGCTAATCTACTAAAGAATGGAAAGGAACATTTGAGCCTAACTCATTATTTGTGAAGCGTCATAACTATGTATGGCACTCTACAGAAATAAAATAGGTCAAAGTCCCTGCCGTAAAAGGTTTACAATCTAAGGATCAAATCCTGCAGGGTTCTGAGTACATCCTGAGAGATGCTCAACACCCACAGATATCACTTGGAGGCACTCAGAACATTATAGGAGGCACTAAACACCTTTTTACCTCCAGTCTTACTTAATGATTGTACAGTCTAAACTAAATCCAGGGAAGCAAGGATGCAGAGTATTCTGCCATTTTTGCCTTCACTTTAAAATGATTAGTGCCCTGCATAAATTCACTAATATGGTAGTAAAAGATTAAATTGCTGCAAGCATTGACAATACAGTTTGCACCCTGTCAGCAGCCTTATTGAAATGCTACTGGCTCAAGATGCATTGCTTTCTAATGTTTGACTGCAGAGACTGCTCAGGCTAAAGGGAGAGATCAGCTTGAATAAGAGAGATTTTTCTTAGGATATTTTCAGAGGTCTGGGAACATATATTCAGAAGCAACTGAGACTTTGAATGATTGGTTTTATCTTTGCCAATGTCTGCTTTGCTATGTGGGTGGTAGCATTGAGCTTCAGCTGGTGTAAACAGGATGATAATAATTAATGATCAATAATTTGCTGATAATCGCTAGCCAATTAATTGATTAAAAATGTAACTGTGATTATATGTTTGGATTAGTTTAATAATAACAAACCTTGGATAAATCAGCTGTGATGAGATTTATTGATGTTAACAGTTAGTGAATACGGCACATATGCAGACAGGCATACCATACCAACCTTCCCCATAGTTCTCTGGCAGCCTGTGGTCAGTCTGCTGATGGTCTTACTCTCCTCATGATTTAGGGGCAAATATACTCTTGTTACCTTTATTGTGTATCATTCTGGTCCTTATCTATTTCCTCTTTTTGGAACACAGTTCTTATCTTCGGCTAATTTCTAGGTTACCAGTTTCGTTGCAACTTTCCAATTGTCTCGACACCTGTTGGGTAGTCATTATTTATGCCCTTTTATAAGACATGATTATTCATTTCATATTTTCAGGTTAGTACATTGCTAAGATATCTCCTACAACAGTTTTCAAGATATGCTAAGGGCTACTTCTCGGTAAAATTCCCCTCTTAGCGTCATCTTAACTGCGAAGCATCATGAGAGTCTTGTTCCTGGGCAAACCTTAAAATCTTTCTCGGCCTCTCTTTAGTGTCAACATAAGCATAGCTGAATTGACTTCAGTGGGGCTCTGCTGATTAACATCAACTAAGTATTTGGCCCACTCTTTTAGTTATTATTTTAGCAATAATCTACTGCCCTTTTCCTTTGGTAAAACCCATGAGTGGCTAAAGGTATGAAGTTCTACCTCAAGACTTGCTAGGTTTTTTTTTTTTTTTTCATGATTCCACCCATGGGATAGAGAAGCATACTGAGTAACTGAACATCCTCAGGTTATTTTCAGTTCATGGTGTCAAGATTCAATGAAAAGTTATCCACCTGCATGTTGCTCTGTCTTTCTTATCGTACTGTTCATCTGATGCCCCCGGGGTTATATCTTCTCCCTCTGTTTGTTTGTCCTACTGCTGTATCAATATTTCATTTTATGGCAGAATATTATATTTTACAAGTATCCTATTCTATCTTGGTGAGTATGCATATCAGTTCGAAGCCTTTATATGGAATTTGTGAAAGCATGGTTTGAAGACCATCTAATCTGTCAAGAAAAATTCCTGACAATTTCATATAAGAGGACCCTACAGTGCCCAGACACAAAAATGCTATTCTGTCCAAACTACATGGCAGATAACTTATCATTGCCCTGATTTGAAGATTGTATTTTACTTTTTCCTCAAATGAAGGGATGTTTCATTCTTCAAATGTCTATATTAAGTTGTTGTTGACTTAAATGGATCCACCTGCCAGTGTATGAGGTTCAGCCATGTGCAGGTGGATGAGCATTTCTGGGAACTAAGTATCAGAGGGGTAGCCGTGTTAGTCTGCATCTGTAAAAAGCAACAAAGAGTCCTGTGGCACCTTAAAGACTAACAGATGTATTGCAATCCATGCAACAAACCTCGATGCCAACTCTGCCCACATATCTACACCAGCGACACCATCACAGGACCTAAGCAGATCAGCTACAACATCACTGGTTCATTCACCTGCATGTCCACCAATGTTATATGTGCCAGCAATGCCCCTCTGCTATGTACATCGGCCAAACTGGACAATCCCTATGTAAAAGGATAAATGGACACAAGTCAGATATTAGGAATGGCAATATACAAAAACCTGTAGGAGAACACTTCAACCTCCCTGGCCACACAATAGCAGATGTAAAGGTTGCCATTTTACAGCAAAAAAATGTCAGGACCAGACTTCAAAGAGAAGCTGCTGAGCTTCAGTTCATTTGCAAATTTGACACCATCAGATCAGGATTAAACAAAGACTGTGAATGGCTAGCCAACTACAAAAGCAGTTTCTCCTCCCTTGGTGTTCACACCTCAACTGCTAGAAGAGGACCTCACCCTCCCTGATTGAACTAACCTCGTTATCTCCAGACTGATTCTTGCCTGCATATTTATACCTGCCTCTGGAAATTTCCATTACATGCGTCTGACGAAGTGGGCATTCACCCACAAAAGCTTATGCTCCAATACATCTGTTAGTCTTTAAGGTGCCACAGGACTCTTTGTTGATTTCTGGGAACTGGTAAGGGAACATATTTTACCTCTCAGTTCAAATAAAGGCCCAGATCCTCCGCTGGTGTAAATCAGTGAAATTCTATTGACTTCAGTGGAGCTATTCACACTGAGGATCTGATCCATAGGTTTCATTGTTATTCAAGGTGGCCTCAATATATTTCTGCTTCTGGGGTTTGCATCCTTGAACTTGATGGACTTCAGGAATCTTCTAAAAACAGCATCCATTGGAATCAATCAAGCACCCGATGCCAAGTTGATGGCCAGCAATTGGTGTAGTTGTTTTGATGCTGACCTCTGAGTGAAGACAAAGGAAAGACATTTGCTCATATTGAGCCAAGGCACAAGTTAACCTTGATTAGTTGAATCAGTGCAAACCTTGGCTTGTTTCATCTGTGCGTAGGGGTCAACTCGAGTGCAGCTGCATCCATTGCTAGCTGCTGATTGGTGAATTAGAGTTATTCCCAAATGTAAACTAGGATTAAGGCCTCTGCAAATGAAACACATGTAGTGGCAGGCCAGTGTACCTAATAAAATAATCCCCTGATATGTACATTAGAACTGCAGATCACACCTATCATGTACTCGAAAACAAAGTAACATTTTAAAGTGTCCTTTGTTGTAATTACCATGTGGTTTTAAAAGTCACTCTGCCTCTAATACCATTTACAAGTGTCCCTTTGGGTGTTTTCTTCTGGATAAAAAGATAACGTACGCTCTCAAATATGTATCCCTTTCCCCCGCTCAAATCATTTTAATCCATTCTGTCAGTAGAGGCTACAATTTTCTCCCCTTTGTCATCATCTCACCACTGTAACCATCTCTCTTTCACACACACATTCATCTTTTCTCTTCTTTGATGTTATCCTGCTAACGATCTACGTGATAACAAACTTGTGTAAATTGCAGGGAATCACCTGCAAGTCCTAGTGGGCTGCTGTCAGCACCACTCTCTATAGTTCCTACATGGGGTGGCAAATAACCGAGGCTCTGGTTTTTCATTCCTTGTACACCTCAACATTCCATTTGGTTTAGGCAGCTCAGAAAATGCAGGATCTGGCCCCAAAGATCTATTCCCTGTCATGTCTCATACTCATTTGCTGAATGTTTATCAAAATGGCAGCTTTACACCATTTGTCACCTCAGGGGAATCTGCAGCTTCCGTAAAAGGCCTGTAATACTGTTGCAGAAAAAAGTGAACATCATTCCGGGATGTGATAGCAGGAGTGTTGTAAGCAAGACACGAGAAGTAATTCTTCCACTCTGCTCAGCACTGATAAGGCCTCAGCTGTGTCCAGTTCTGGGCACCACACTTTGGGAAAGGTATGGACATATTGGAGAAAGTCCAGAGGACAGCAACAAACATGATCTATGACTCTATGAGGAAAGATTGAAAAAAATTGGGTTGTTTAGACTGGGGAAGAGAAGACTAAGCGGGGACATGATAACAGTCTTCAAGTACATAAAAGGTGGCTATTAAGAGGAGGGTGATAAATTGTTCTCTTTACCCACTGAGAACAGGACAAGGTTAGACATTAGGGAAAACTTCCTAACTATAAGAGTAGGTAGGCACTGGAACAAATTGTAGACTCTCCATCATTGGTGGTTTTTAAGAGCAGGCTAGTCAAACACCTGTGAGGGATGGTCTAGATAATACTTAGTCCTGCCTCAGAGTAGGGGGCTGGACTAGATGACCTCTTGAGATCCTTTCCAGTCCTACATTTCTGTGATACAGCAAAACACTCTTGGCTTCAGTGGGACGAGTCAGAAGCTTGAAGTTAAGCACAAGTTTAAGTGCTCTGTAGAACTGAATTATAAGTCTGCTTTGTGCTGCCAGAATTGAGCAAAGGGGATTTAGCAGGACTGAGGAGTTGTCCCACAGTCTTTGTTTATAGATTTGTGCTTACTGCAATGTAAGACTCCTACTAATTTTGCCTTCAAGTAAAATATCTACTTTATGCTAATTTGAGTATAGGCATACATGTTTATATATAAATCACATTTGATAAAATGTAATTAAATGTAAGGGGATACATTCTTTTCCCAGAGCAGATGCATAATTTACATTAATGTTAAATCTAGATATTAATTTACTTCTGTACTGTACATTTTTACTAAGGTAATTACATTTTGGCTAACCTACATTTCCCTTGTAGTTTCAGCTGGATAAATTATTCTGCACATCCTTCCTAGACTGTTGTATAGTGTTCCTAGGACTAGTAAAATGTGTCAGACTCTGCTCACAGAGATGGTTGCATTTCAGTGGTCAGTGAAATGAAGTGATTTTCCACTACTATGTGTACTCTGCTTGAAAACAGTGTTAAAGCTGAGAAGTCAAGTACCCAGTCAGGAAATGCCAACTTTAAGTTGAAAGCTATGCTCCTCTTCACCAGTGTGTTACAGTATAGTATTTCCGCCCTCAATTCAGCAAAGCGCTTAAGTGTGTGCTGAAGTCCAAGTGAAGTCAAAGTGACTTATGCACATGCTTAAAATTAAACATGTGCTTAAGCACTTTGCTGAATCAGAACCTACATCATTATAAACTATTTGTCAATTGATACAAATACATACAATGTACAATCTTCAGATATTTCTCTCAGAGTAATCTGTAAAACAAGCCAACCTTGCCTCCCCTAGTGAAGGGGACAGTTTAAAACAACCAAAGAAACAGATTCTTTACTCATAAATAGAATACTGTTGTAAGTGGCGGGAGAAGTATTTCAAATAGCGAGTATTATTTTCAACACCGCATGACACACATTTTGTGGGGAATGTCACGGGTTCAGTGATGATAAGGGATATGACAAATCCACTCTGGAAGATGTGTCAGTTAACAGATGGTGGCAAGCAGTTTCCAGTGGGTACTAAGTTTGAATTCATACACTGAATTGGAGGAGGGATCCAGGCAGCTGATTTCTGGAATAGAGGGTAGGATGTTGACATAGAATTCAGCAGTTCCCCGTGACTTCAGTGGGCTTTGGATGGGACTCTTAGAGGGAATGGATGGCAAACCAGTGCTGGGATTAGAGAGAATACCTGCTTTTCATGAGATGTGGCCAGTTTAAGCTTCTGAGATCCATTTTAAATGGGATAATATTTGCATTTAAACAATTTCAGCCGAATGGCCCAATTTATATATAACTGAACTTAAATTGAGGATCCTAAGAAAGATGACTCCTTCTAGGTACTGCACATTCCAGGAACTTTATAAATTCTGAAGTTTCAGGGCCCAGGATTCTTTTCTCTGAAGCGGTTGGTATTGGCCATGATTGATGGTAGCATAGTGGTTAAGATGGACCACTGGTCTGATCCAACTAGCCAGTTCCCTTGTTCCTACAAGGCACTGGCTTAGAAAGACAAGTGAATGCCCTGGAAGCTGACATAACAGTTAACAAAATTTGACTTGTATGATTAACAAAGCTCTATATGTTTGTGTAGAGTTTGCAGTCTCTGATACTGTGAGCACTTATGCACATACTTAACTTTAAGCATAAGTAGTCTCATTGCAATCAATGGGAACTTCTCATGCCAAAAGTTAAGCACAAGTGTAAGCAGCTGCAGGATCAGATTGATAAACAATATAATCCTTTGACACCAATTAAAACAATGCAAAAAGCACACCTGCTTTTCATAGCAGGAGGGATTTTTGTACAGGAATAAGACAACGTAAAACCTGCATAAAAAGCTGTATTTTCTTGTTAGTTATAGTGCTGCATGTTGAGAAAGAAATAGGTTGTCAAGGGTCAGTGAGCTCAGCAGGATGTTGTCAAATTCCCCATGCCTGCTCTGAAGGGGGCTTGTATCTTTGGTGTTCAGGAAAATATGTACATATCTCTGACTTCAATGGGAGCAGGACTGGAACCCAAATGGTCCCACAGATGGTGCTAAGATTAACCCAGAGCTTTACTACAAAGAGACTGTTTCAATTTTTTTTTAAAGTATTTTTTTCCCCTCAGAATCTCATGACAGGAGATGACAACCAGGTAATAACAGGTGTTAATTTCTTGAAAATTGTAGAATTAAAAAGTACATCTTTTTTTAACTGTGCTTTATTTTATTTATTTCCCCCCCCTTAACTTGACCTTTGGAAATCACTGTCCAGACCTTTCCATTCTCAGCTATTGAATTCAGATAATCACTTTCAGTTATTCTTCACTAACACTACCTGTATATCTATTATTATTTGTATTCCGGTAGGGGTCTATGGGCTCCAACTCCATTGTGTTTGGCGCTATACAAACACATACCTTAAAGATGCTCCCTGCTCCAAAAAGCTTATAATCCTGTTACTCTGTAATTTCCTCTAGGTTCAGTTTGAGCTTAATTAACAGTTTTCTCCTAATTATTATTTTTTTTTTTTTACTGTACAGAGGTTTTATGTTGCATTTCTCTATTCTTGTTTCATCCAGTCTCCTGGTTTTACAGACCCATATCAAGTAGGGCCTAAGTGAGTGGAAAAACTCCCAGAGATGCCAGTACAATTTGGATCAGGCTTGTAAGATTAGCGCAAAACACCTGAGCACTAGATCTTCTGCTGATGTCAATTGTCATAGCTCCATTGTAGTCAGCATTGATTTTATAGCAGGTGAGGATCTCTCCCATTGACTGCAATGAGAAATTTTCTCAAGGAAAGACTGCAGGATTGGACCCTATCTTGTCTTTCTGCATAAAGAGGTGGTTCTGCTCGCAGATGTTTCTTTTGGCAGGTGTGTTTTTGGTACCATTATTGCTAGTGGAGCAAATTGGCACACAAAGCCAGACAGTCTGCATCAGATATTTTTTCTAAGGAAGTGGGTTGGGAATGAAAGGTTTCCGCTGAGCTGCAGATTGATATGTAAAGACAACAAATCATATATTTCAGAGTCTACAAATAGCTATCAGCCGATAAATGATCTTGTGAGGGAAAGCCAATTAGAATGCCAGCAGATAAGAGTTTTTTTATCGTGTCTTTGGAAAGGTCAACTGAAAGCAAAAGGTCATCTTCTAACTTCTCTCCCAGAGAGGATAAAGGTTTCAAGTCTAAATTGCTTCATCAATATCAAGGAAAAATATATTTGTTCAGTGCATACTTTCAGACAGTCCAAGAACTCAGGCTTCAGCAATTCAAATTGACACCTCCTGGGCTGAGTTACAGAGACACATCGATGGACATATGGCTGTGTCTCCCTCAGGTAATGATGGGGGCAGGGGGAATCTTTTATTTTCCTTTTGAACAGCTAAATTTGTCTTCTGAAGGAGAGAAAAGAGAATGAGTTTGCAGAAGCAGTCTGGGGTAGCTTACTCATACAGTTTGAGGCAATTGTGCCTATAATCCCCCTCTGTGGTCCACCACGAGCTCCCACTTAAAAATGTCCAACTCCCAGCCATCATCTCTCTTGGGCAGAGACCCACATCTCACTCCCTCCTGCCTGGGTTTTTTCCAGGCTGCACAGTTCCCTGCCTTACACCCTCATTTTCCCAGCAAGACAGACTGCCTAAACAGGCCAGCACTGGTCACTCAGAAAGGCAGTTTTGCAACAGAAAAGCTTCAAAAACAGCCTCCAACGAGAAACTGCTGCACTTGAATTAATATGCAAACTAGATACCATTAACTTTGGCTTGAATAGAGACTGGGAATGGCTGAGTCATTACACTGATTGAATCTATTTCCCCATGTTAAGTATCTTCACCTCTTGTCAACTGTCTGAAATGGGCCATCTTGATTATCACTACAAAAGTGTTTTTTCTCCTGCTGATAATAGCTCATCTTAATGAATTAGCCTCTTAGAGTTGGTATGGCTACTTCCACCTTTTCATGTTCTGTATGTATACATGTCTCCTTACTATACGTTCCATTCTGTGCATCTGAAGAAGTGGGCTGTAGCCCATGAAAGCTTATGCTCAAAGAAATGTGTTAGTCTCTAAGGTGCCACAAGTACTCCTGTTCTTTTTGCAGATACAGACTAACACGGCTGCTACTCTGAAACCCAAAGATACTGAAACTTAATTAAAAAGGTCTCCTAAGGGCAATTTCATTCCATACTCTTTCTGTCACACCAATGTTACCAGTAATGAAACAAAAACTCCTGTTAACTGGGCATGGAATCCTGAAAGCTCAAAACAATTAAAGAGCTAGATTTATCTAAAATAATTTCCAAGAGTCCCAGAATACCATCTCCCTGCACATGCTCTGGGATGAAATTCTGATTTCTCTCTGGCATTCTCTTCCCCCTGTAGCATAAGGTTTTTTCTTAATTATAACTCTAGGGATAGGTTTTCAGATTTTCACCTGAGATTTAAAAGTTTTGTGATCACTACTTACAGTTTATTCATTTTCCCACTCCAAAAATGTTCAACTATGGCTTCAAATGTCAAAAGTCTTGGAGCAAAAGCCCCAGTATTATCTCTCCATTCGCGTTTCTTATTAGCCTTGTTAGCATTCAACCTTATGTTGTAGGGAAGATGAATTTCCCTCAGGGCAGGAATCACTGGGTGAAGTTAAATGGTCTGTGTGCATTAAGCAGGAGGTCAGACTAGATTAGTACAGTGGTCCTTTGTGGCCTTCAATTCACGTGTCCATGAAAATCTATAAATCTCTATAGTTGTTGCAGAATATTCAGAGCACTTGCTTCATCCAGAAGGGACTCCCTTAGGAGTTTGGGCAGAGAAAAGAGAAAAAAAGGAACTGCAGCAAACTCCCAAACTTTTGCAGCTCTCCACTAAGACATCGTAGAGCCAACCTCAAGCAACTTCTTTACTCTAAGGGGTTTCTCTCCTGTACCTCACGAGCCAGATCCAGGAGTTCACTACCCAGAGTAAACCCTGTCACTGACTGCAGGGCCAATGATGAAAATGACAGATCTGCCACTTGATCACTTGTGTTAAATTTTAGTAGGATCACATTGGTGCAGTGACTGTACTGATCACAGTCCAGTCTTGTACCTTTTGTGATTTTTACCCTATAAAGGGTGCTGTTTATCATTTGGGAGTGAATCGTGTAAGTGGTCTGGGTGTGGCAACCTCATTGAAATCAGTGGGCAATCCATGTGTGGAGCATATACTGCATAAAGCCATTTGTGAATGTTCTTTTTATTGGTTTCATTTCAGTATCTCCAGTGATTGCAATGTATCCAGTCATTCATTTAGCCACATTATGCAGCGAAACACCATTAAAACTATACTAAACTTCATTATATTTAGAAGTTTTTAAAGCCATTTTTCTAGATAATGATTTCAGAAGTTACCTGCAGCTTCTTCTGCTCCCCAGAGTGTAGAATGTTAAAGCCGTGTTTATTCCATTATGGCATGGGAATGCAGCGATTATCATTCCTATTGTCGAGTTTTTCTCTCCAAGTCATTAGCCTTCAGGGGGTTCTTCAAAGCCCATTTTAACTCCTGTATCTGTGAGAGATGGATGTTGGGTACAGCTTGGTAGCAGAAGTGTAGCGATTGTGTGGGCAGGCTGATTATTTTACGTAGGCCTTGGCTACACTTGCAGCTGTACAGCGCTGTGAGGTAAACCTGTCTTCATACAGCTGAGTAGGAAAAAACGCTGCAGTCTATCCACACTGCCAGTTGCCAGCGCAGTGGCATGGCCACACTTGCAACATTTGCAGCTGTGTTGGGAGCGGTGCATTATGGGCAGCTATCCCAGCATTCATGTGGCTGCAACGTGCTTTTCAAAAGGGGTGTGTGTGTGTGTGGAGTGTGACAGGGAGTGTGGGGGGAGAGAGAGTGCTTTTTGGAGCATGTCAGCTCTCTATTTTGCAAGTTCCGAACTCCCGGCCCCCTGCTCATTCATTCACTCACTCAAAGCAAACAGCAAACTGTTTGCTTTTTCTCTGTGGTACAAACCGGCACTTCCGCATTCCTGCAGCCGGTCACAACAATGGAGAGGATCGGCCACTTGACAAGGGGATCAGTACAGCGCTGCAGGTTGATTCCTGGTACACACTCACAGGGGAGAGTCGTAGCCACTCCGCTGTATCTCTTATGCTTCTCGGGGAGGTGGAGTACCTGCCGCGGTGTACCCAGGGAGATACAGCGCTGTACGTGCCTTGCCAGTGTAGCCGGTCAGTGAGTTACAGCGCTGGGGGCGGCTTTACAGCCCTGTAACTCGCAAGTGTAGCCAAGGCCTTATTATCACTGGGGTTTTGATTTGATTGGGGTAAATGATATGTCTGTCTTTTTGTGTATTTCTGACTGTCAGGGTGCTCAAGACACTGGATGGATGCTTTCTCATCATAGGTTGTACAAATCTAAATACTTATAGAATTTTATAGCTGCAGCCTTCTCCCATACATTGAAAAGACTCCCAGTGGCTTCAATGAGCAGATCAGGCCCTTTCTGACAATTAAAGTTCAGCAGTCTGAACTCTGCTATTTTCTCAGTACAGTATTTAAGATCAAACTAATATGACATGATAGCTACTTCTCTGTGAACCTCAAAAGTTATGGCGTTTTCACAGTTGTTTGCTTAGCTATGCCTTGCACAGTCCAGATTTTTCTTGGAGGCTTCACCATCTTACATGGATTTTTCCAGCTTTACTCATCGTGCTAAAAACCATTCCCCTCACTCGCCCCCTCCCACCGCCAAATCAGAGGAATACATTTCCTCAATAAAATCAGTTTTCTAGCAATAGCAAACAGAACTACTAAGGGAAAGGGAAAGGTCGATAAGAAAAAAATGGGCCTGCAGCCAAGTGAAAGAAACACAGGGCTTTGGGGAGATGGTATATATTGGACACCTTAGATGTGAGTTAAGCCCATGAGAGGAACTAACTACAGATGTTAAGAGGTTAATTAGTATGAGTGAAGCAAAACAACAAGGATGTTGTCAAATGAGCCTACCTACCTATGTCTCCTGAGCAACTAAAACACTGATATGAATTGTGGAAAATAATTAAGTTTACAATCAGTCATGGTAAATAATATGCTAATTATTTCAATTGTTACATTTAACCCAATGGTATTAATTAGACTAAACATTTTTTTAATTATGTCTTTTCTCATGGTAGCATATAGAAAGTCTCATCCATTTTATAAGGAAAAATTTTACCATTAGAAACACTGGCCTATTAGAATACGGGTCTAATTCAGTAGTCTAGCCTACAGAAGCCTCATACGTATGCTGTGACAAGCGCTGGGACTACCCCATGTTCCGCACTGCAGATGAGAGGCTGTATACAGTTGGTGACTCGTAAGGAAGGATTTAGATAGGGTTTTCCTACCGGTGAGTTGCCAACTCACCATGCACCTGATGCACAGCCAGTCAGGCACAAATGCTGAATTGCTTACTGGGATCTTTAGCCAAACTTTCTCTAGCCCAGCCCATAGCCAGAGGTGGACAGTGCAGTTACAGAGTTGGTGACCAGCCTTTTACTGCACCTCCATTCGTACCTATATGAAAACAGCAGCCATAAGAAGAGCTAACCTCTCGGTGCACTGTTGCCATGCGCTCCAGCTGTCTGATAACTGAGGAAGGTGCATTCACTTGTGGAAAAGGCCATCAACATAGCGAAGGATCTGTGATTGGCTGCCAGGTGGCGCTCTTCTACTGGCTTTTCTCTTAAGGCTTTGCAAGGGGCAGAGGCTAAATATTATTATTGCTCCAGCTCTGTAGTTGGACTAAATTGTTGGCTCTGGGAAAAGAAGCAGAGTCCACTTGTGAGACACAGAAACTGGTGTAATGATCTTGGTTGCCAGACACACCCACCTTTGCCCTCTGAACTGCCCATTGTTGCTCTTCATCTCAAGTTTCCTCATGAAGGATCTTCTCTGTTGTGGATCTGATGGTGACAATTTTGTCTTCTCTTTTAGAACAGAAATAAATTCACTGTAACGTCATGTTTCATGTGGGAAAATGGGACTTGTGTTTTGGTAGGCCACACAAGGCAATGAGCATAACCTTAAAATGTCAAAATTATATTGAGATATTCATTTGAAATCAGTGGTAATTACTGTGACATTTGAAGACCATTGGTTATTTTACAATGGGCAATAGAACTAAGTTGCTAGGAATTACTTTACAATGTGAAGGAGACTAGGTTTATTATGATGCACCTTAGAGGTCAGCATGAGTATAATATGATTTGAAGGAGATTGAGTATATTGTGTGCCTTAGAAGTCAATGAAAATTAAATTGCAACGCGATGAGGAACTCCTAATGTTACCATGAGCATAGCATAGCAAAATGTGTATAACAAAAGGTAAAATGCCTCTTTTGTTAGGTTGTTGCAGCTGTAATGCCAGGTATCTACATTTGAGCTTTTACATGCAACTTCTTAATTCCATGTCATTACTAACTCTATCCTGAGCTGAGGATCCTTCCATTACCTTTGCACAACCAGTGGAAGGTGCAGAAAATATTATGGTCAGCCACCCCCCTGTTAAAACCAAAGGTGTTCTGAAGCAGCTGCATATAATAGCTCAGTTTGTTAGTAACTAGGGACTATGCATCACCTTTGATTCACCAGGGTAACTCCAGTTGGCATCCACTGACATTTTGCCATGTTTGTTTGGTTACAGACATGGTTGAAATGACCCATAGTTTGGTAAAGTTTACAGGATATATTTTTAGTTGTGGAAATCTTGCTTGTTAATTTGTTCTTAATGGTTTTGATAGACCGAGATCTCTTTTGTGCCACATTATGGCTCAAATGCCACATGTTTAACACTTTTGCACATTGTTGACGGCTCTGTATTTCGGAAGACCCAAAGGCATTCTAATGATAGTATAACTAAGTTTGTCTGGATTGCTCTTTTCCAGTTTTCCAGGGCTGTACTTATTGTGGCATAAGAAATGGTGTGACCGGTTAATACCAGTTTCATTAGACACCCAAGAGGTGTGAGTGCCCGCTGCCTACAGGGTGTAACTTGTATGCTGCTGCAAGTCAATCACAGTGTGACTATGTCTTGCATTCATAGGCACTGGCAGTATAGCAGCAGTGAGGTAGGTGGATTCTCCTCAGCCTTGAACTTTGCCTGGTTATTTGCATTGTTAAGATTCTGATGTAGTAGCACTTCACACCCACTTTTCACTGTCAGGGGACTGTGGGGAATCAGGTTCAAAGTGCGGTCAATTCAAATAGGGATGTGATCTTGAATTCAACCCTTTTTCTTCCTGCTGCAGTGGTGTCATCACACCTAAGGATCCTTAGCAAAGGTGTCTAAGGGTGCATCTACATTGCAGCTGGGAGCAAGCGTGCTTCCCAGTGTGAGTAGACAGACATGGTAACTTACTTGAGGGAGCGCGCTAGAAACAGCAGTGTAGCCGGGATAGCATGGGCAGCCTGAGCATAAACCTGCCCCGATCCTCTGGGTCCATTGTTATGCCGCAAGCCATTGCCAGCCCAACAATATTGCTATTTTTAATGTGGTCGCTCAAGCAGAGCTAGCATGTCTGTCTACCTGTGCTGGGAAGCACACTCCCATTTGCAGTGTAGACGTGATTCCGGTGTGTGTTGCCTTCCTGCTTACTGCTTTCTGATCCGTTTGTTTCCTGGTTCTTGCTCCCTGAACTCAGGGTTCCAGTTACTGTTTCTGTGTGTGTGTGTGTGTGTGTGTGTATACATAGCGCTGCGTGTGTGCAGTTACTTTTGCTGCTACATAACCTGCCATTTGGACTGTTGCTGACTTAACGGATGCGTGGTTATTACCTGTTCTGCCTGAGCACCTACCTGGTTGTCTTGCTTCAATTTCCTCATGATTTGGGATTGCTGTTCTGGGGTGCATCGGAACATAGCCCCTTAGTTGCTCTACCCTACTCCACCTTACAAACATGCCCATGCTCCTGAGGAAGGTGGAATGCCTCAGAGCTACCGGCTCCTTTTTAATGCCAATGCATACTGGATTATATACCTTGCAACAGCCTCTGCTATAGCCTCTTCGATCTAGCTATACCGTTGGTATCCTCATTTCCCCCCCTGCTGCTGAGGAAAAAATAAAGGCTATGAGTCCTCCTTTGAACTGAGTTGTCTGAGTGCACGCTGAGTGGGATGGACAAAGCTTTCAACGCACCCCATTATCTGTCCCCCTGGGAAGTGTGACAAATGCAGGACAAAGCACTTTGTTCGCTTCTATGACAGCCAAGGTGCACCTCTCCTTGTAGGGAAGCGATGGGGGCAAGGACTGAAGAGGCAGATCTGTGCCTGGGGGATAAGCAAGAAAGCAGCAAACACTTATTGCAAGGTTCCCCAAATGCTTGGTAAGACACAACCCTCCAAGCCCCATAAAGACACGTATGACCTAGTGGTGAGAACACTGGGAATTCAGACTCCTAGGCTCTGTGCTAGTTTCATGTTAATATGATACAACCCTACCTTCCCAGTTCTACTGTGCGCTAATCAGTAGACAAGACTCCCAAAGGCCCAGAGCTAGGAACAGAATCCAGGAGTCCTGCCTCTCTTAACCACCCTGACGTCACTCCTACCCCGGATATGGATACATGCATTTACGTGTCTTGTGGAGACCGGGTAAGGGCCTCAATTCTCTCGCATGGGTTGCTATATTATTTTGTGTCCTGCTAGAGCACTGAGAAGCTTTGGTGGGGACCATTTAGGGTTTTCTGTATCACCTGCTGGGAGCTCATGTGCTTTCGGCAGAGCTAGCCTGCCCTACCAAGGGAAATTAATGAGGACAGCCTCAGTCTTGCCAGGGCATTTGCCTAAACCCAGGTTTCCTGCTGTTGGCCACTCTCACTGGAAGAAATCTGACAAGTGAGACTGAAAGTCACTTGGTTGCTTATTCAGTCCATTCCTCCCTATGTACTGTTATCAGTCACCAACTTTTACTGACTCTCCCAGCCAATATAGTGCTATAACTGTAGGCAGTGATGGACCTGACAGCTGGAGTGCTGCTGTCCTACTATACCATATGCTTAATGCTATTGTGTGTTTGGGAGGCGGAGAAAAAGAAAATGGGAGTTGGCAAATTAATTGTGGGCCCACATTCTTCCTGGCTATAATTCCACGGATCACACCAATTGTTTATTTGGCTCAGCATGTGGCGTTGAGAGAACTCGCAGGCTTCTAAGATAATTAATGCACTAGCACTTTGTTGAGATTAAAATAGAAAATTAATTCAGGAAAGTGTAAGGAAGTGGGGGGCCTATGGTATGAATTTTATCTCAGATTTCATGCAAGGTATAAAATATGAATGGTAAAGGCTTTAACTGTTTACATTCCTTGAACAACTGGTGTGCTGTGTATGAAACTGAGGCCATGTGCCATGCAATTTCTCCTCATAAAACTCTTGCCTTTTAAGGAATTTGGGGGAGCTATTTAATTTAAAAAGCAGATAAGTATACTACATTTTGCTGCTCTGCCTGCATAATATCTGTTTAATTCCTTTATGTCGCAAATGCCCTTGCAGCTAAAGGTTTGTCATTCACAACATTTTATCAGACAAGATCATACTGGTAAAATGGTCCCTTTTAGCACGGGATATTGTAAATCAGTATAGCCATTTGTTTTAGCAGCTGGCATTATAGAGGGATTTTTACTGTGATGTCCTCCATTTGTCCTCTGCTGCAGTCCAAACTATCATGCTGAGGGGTGGAATACAAAAGGTAATTTTCAGATAGCTACATCTCCGGAAATCTTAGGGAAAAAATACCTTCAGGTTTAGAATATTCGTTTGCCAGATCTATAACCTTAAAACTCTGAGTTGCACTGTAGCAGGAACAAAGTGGATATTTCCATGTGCGATGTGCTGCTGTGCATAAATAAATGAGAAGTCCATTTCTTGTATTATTGCTCTTTTCCTAAACGCAATGAAGACATCATTTTAGTCTTCAGTACACTTCTATATAATGATTAGACAATCTGGGAGGGAATGAACTGCCGACCGACCATTTTGATGTATGAATAAATTTAACTTAGCATTTAGTTGTAACTGTCATATGCTGCTTTGGGGCAATTTGCAAATCAGAGTGAAAAGTTCATGACATTTTACAAAAGAATAAGGTGCTGGATTATTTATTATTTTTTATAATTTTAGACGCGAGCCAACATTGCAGCTTGTATTAGTGTAGGGTGAATGCCGCATTTATGAAAGGCACCAGAGTGAGTGCCCTGTAGACTGAGGTCCTCCTCGTGCTTTTCCATAGACCAAGTAATAGCATGTGCTGCTGCTGTATAGATTCCCCCAGGCAGCCTCCCAGCTTGATTCAGTAATGTGTGAGAGGAACCAGCAGATACCCAGGATTCCTGGAAGGAAGTAAACATGGGTTATTTACCAAAACGACATCTGTGTTCAATAATTAATTACCCAGAACATTTGCAGTGGTGTGGTGTGTGTTTGTTTTGTTTTCAAACAATCCTAAATCTCTTCCTCTCAGATTCTCCTTCATGCTTTAACGTCCCAGGTGCTGCAGAGCTGTCAGAATTGGCCAAAGTGAGAGCATCTGTTCTGGCACAGAGAAACTGGACTTGTTTTACTTACAGGGGCCAACCACCCGGTAACAATAGGCCTATGTAGGGACCAGGCACTTGAGCAGTTCAAGTAGAAGTATTATAACTAAATAAGGTTTGTGGCCCTATGCCACAGTCTTCCATGTTTTAACAGAGCCATTACAGACATGCACATCTGTATAGTGAACTTATTTTATTCCCGATTCTTCACCTTTAGACTTCTAGCACCAGGAGTGGAAATGCCTGGGAGCCCGTGTGGCTTCTGGAAAGGACGCGGGGCCATAGACATGATATTTGCCGCTTGTCAACTTCAGGAGAAATGCCAGGAGCAGAACTCCAGCCTGTATATGACTTTCATGGCCCTGACAAAAGCATTTGAGACAGTCAGTCAGTAGGGCCTTTGAAAGGTCACAGCAAAATTCGGTTGCCTGGAGAAATGCATCACAATGGTTTGGCAATTCCATGATGGCCTTCTTGCTTACATTGTGGACGACAGTGAGTCATCTGAAACATTCACAGTCACCAATGGAGTCAAGCAGGGCTGTGTGTTGGCCCCAACCCTCTTCAGTATGATGATTTCTGCTGTGCTTACAGATGCCTTTCATGACATCTGATTGACATTAGATACTGGACTGATGGCAAGCTTTTCAATCTGAGGAGACTAAAGGCAAAGATGAAGGTATGGGAAGTGAGTGTTCATGATCTTCTGTTCGCTGATGACTGTTCTCCGAATACCAAATCTGAGTCTGACATGCAGCGGAGCATGGACTAGTTCTCTTCAGCTTGTGACAATTTTGGTCTCACAATCAACATTAAGAAGACAGAAGTGATGTACCAACCTGCACCAGGAAAGCCTTACGTAGAGTCTGCTATCACAGTGAATGGCCAAACCCTCCAGGCGTGGACAAATTCACCTACCTTGGCAGTACGCTGTCACATGGAGTTCACAATGATGAAACCAATGCCAGAATTGCAAAAGCAAGTGTAGCCTTTGGCAGACTACATGTAAATGTGTGGGAGTGCAGAGGCATTAGTCAACAAACAAAACTGATGGCCTACAAAGCCAACTTTGATGTATGCATGCGAAACCTGGATGCTGTACAGACACCATGTTATGAAGCTAAATCCCTTTCACATGGGCTGTCTGAGGACAAAATGGCAAGACAAGGTTCCAGATACTGATATTCTCATACGGGCAGGTATTCCAAGCATCCATACTCTGTTGATGAAATCACAAAAGAGATGGGCAGGCCATGTCTCCAGAATGTCAGATGAGTGACTGACTACCAAAGAAGATCTTTTATGGTGAGCTAAAAGAGGGAAAGCGCTCTCAAGGAGGCCAGAAGAAATGTTTCAAAGACTCCCTCAAGTTATCCTTGAGATGTTTCAACATTGATCCAGAGTTTTGGGAAGATATCACTCATGAATGGTCTACCTGGCTAAGCCTCATCCACACTGGAGCTCCAGTCTATGAGCAGAGGAGAACTATTGAGGCAGAACAGAAGCTCCAGCAGTGTAAATCTGACAACAGCAGCATGTCCACTGTTAATTAAGTAACCCATAGAGGCATCTCTTGTTTAGTGTGCCACAGACAGTTCAAAGCTCAAATTGGCCTGATCAACTACTCACCTGTTCACAGAAACCAAACCAACCAGTCATGTCGTGGTCATTTTCAAATTTGAAGGATGAACAGCAACAAGAAGTGGAAATGAAAAAATAACACGTGACAGGCTGGTCATACAGTATTTCCATTTGGGACCAAAAGTACTTGAAAGTTAATGAGAAAGCAAGTGAATTTTAGGAGCTGAATTTTAGCCACGATTTGTTTAGCTTAATTACAAAACAAAATATTGTTGAATAGTAAATGAAATTCATTGTGAATGGGAGTAGTGTAGAAGGACTAGGTCATTTGATTCATCTTTGGTTCTGACTCACAAATAAGGATAATTCAAAGCAATGCTTCCAGCCAACAGTTTTCAGACAGTTAATTTGCTCACACAACACATTAAGTCTTGATTCTGATCCCCTGACTGGAGTTAAGTGAATTTTTTTGACCAAAACTATTTTTGGTGGATAATGCAGGTTCAGCAACACTGAAGCATTTTGTGAATTTTTGATAATTTCACCAAATTGCTTCAGTCCAAAGAAATCTAACAACTTTACATTTCCAAATTTCCTTTAATTTTATTTTTAAAACATTTTTTTAAAAATTAGATGCTCAAAATCAATACAAAATGTTTCATTTTGAGTTGGATAAAACTTTTTTCAACCCTTCCATTTGCCAAAATTTTCAAAATTTTTGAAAATTGTTTTCCATTCAAGCTGAAATTATTTGGTTTTTTTTTCATAGATTCACAGATTACAAGGCCTGAAATTAGTATTGTGATAATCTAATCTGATCCCTCGTATAACACAGGCCATAGAACTCCCCCAAAATAATTTGTTTTGAAATAGAGCGTTGTTGGGTTTTTTTTTTTGTTTAAAAAAACCAATCTTGATTTAAAAATTGCCAGTGATGGAGAATTTGACATGAACCTTGGTAAATTGTTCCAGTGGTTTTTTACCCTCATTATTGAAAATTTACTCCTTATTTCCAGGCTCAATTTGTTTAGCTTCAACTTTGTGTTATACTGTTCTCTGCTAGACTGAAGAGCCCATTATTAAATATTTGTTCCCCTTCTAGGTACTTAGACACTGTGAGCAAATCATCCCTTAATCTCCTCTTTGTTAAACCAAATAGATTGAATTTCTTGATTCTATTGCCGTAAGGGATGTTTTCTGATCATCTAATCATTCTAGTGGCTCTTCTCTGAACCCTCTCAAATATATTGACATCCTTCTTGAATTGTGGGCATCAGAACTGGACACAATATTTCATCAGCGGCTGCATTAATGCCAAATAGCGGTAATATAACCTCTCTACTCCTACTTGAGCTTTCTCTATATATGCATTCAAAGATGGCATTAGCTCTTTTTGTCTGTGTCGCACTGGGAACTTATTTACAGCTGATTATCCACCATGACTCTCAAAAAGATTTGGGATGCCCACTGCTTCCCAAGATAGAGTCCCCCATCTTGTAAGTATGGTCTAAATTCTTTGTTCCTATATGTGCACATTTACATTTTAGCCATATTAAAACACATATTGTTTGTTTGCACCCAGCTTAACAAGCAATCCTGATAGCTCTGTGTCAGTTCCTTATTTACCACTCCCCCAATCTTTGCAAACTTTATCATTGGCGATTTTATGTTCTCTTTCAGGTCACTGATAAAAACATTAAATAGTGTAGGGTCAAAAATGATCCCTCAGGGACCCCACTGTAAACATAACCACTTAATAATGATTTCCCCATTTACAGTTACATTTTAAGAGTTATCAGTTAGCCAGTTTTTAATCTATTTAATAAGTCCCATGTTAATTTTGTATTGTTCTAGCTGATTAATCAAAATGTTGCATGGTACCAAGTCAAATGCCTTTCAGAAGTCTACATATGTTGCATCAGCAATGTTACCTCTATCAACCAAACTTGTAATCTCTTTAAAAAAAAAAAAAGATATCAAGTTAATTTGACAGGATCTATTTTCCATAACCCTATGCTGATTTGCATTAATTATATTACCCTTCTTAAACTGTTTATTAATAGAGTCTTGTATCAGCCACTCTATTATCTTGCCAGGGATTAATGTCAGACTGGCAGGCCTATAACTTCCCAGGTCGTCCCATTTACCCTTTTTAAAAATTGGCACAACATTAGCTGTTTTCCAGTCTCCTGGAACATCCCCAGTGTTCCAAGATTTAATGAAAATCAACATTAATGATCCAGCAAACTCCTCAGCCAGCTCTTTTAAAACTCTTGGATGCAAGTTATCCAGAATTGATTTTAAAATCTCCGACTTCAGTAGCAGCTGTTTAATATCCTCTTGAGCTACTATTGGAATAGAAAGAGTGTCATCATCATATGATGTGACTACATCATCTGACTTTTTCCCAAAATACAGTTTTTTTTTTATTTTTCAGAATTGTCACAAAACTGAAAAAATCCATTAATCACAGAGCTCTACCCCTTCTTCACATGGGGTAATAATACCCTATTCAGCAAGTGGTCTCATGAAAATCACTGGAGGAATCATTAGTAGGACAAGCTGCTACCTCTCATGATTAAAGGGATCAGAGCTCGGCTCTAGTTAACAATTTTGAATAGTGAATATACTAGTAAAACTGAATCTGTTCTAAGACAATTTGTGAGCTGAAAAGTTCTAAATTAGCTAAATAAATTGTTCATTGCAAATTGATACCCAACATTACTGTGAACACTGGTTGCCTGGATTATTTTGAAGATGTTTCTGTTAAATTTAAGCCTAATCTAACAGCTCGTCAATAATTGTGGTGGGCTTTTTTTTCAGGCACTCATTTTTTCCTCTACAAATTCTAAGTGACAGCAGCAGAAGCCGGAGCAGTTTGCTTTCAATTTTGATGTACAGCCATCTAAAGTCATACAACTCATGCCAAACAGACGACTAAGCCTTCACAAAGTCATCAAGTGAAGAGCGAACACGTAGCCAGCTCTTTTGTTGCTAGTTTCAGAATTATGAACCACACGACTCAAAAGTGGAATTAATTTGTGAACATGCACGGGGTGATGGGGCCAAGCTAATATTCTTGTCTTCACAACATGTGCTCAACTGTCTCCATAAATTGAAATTGCAGGTACAGGTCAGACAGACCGCTCCCAGAGACCTGTACCAAAGAGTCCAGATTTATGGTAGTCAACTGCTGAACCCAGGAGCAACAAAAGATTTGCTGATGTAGTCTGCGTTGGATGGTCCTGTCAGTTTCCATCAATGCAAAAAATCTTTGTGCAGCATGAGCATTGGTGGGAATATAATTAAATAGCAGCACCACTGATGCTACCATGAAAACAGATGTTTTTTGGGGCAAAGCACATCTGTTAAGGCTCATGAGTCCAGATGGCAATGACTGCTGTGCATCCATCCGGGGGAGTAAGGTGGAGGTAGGAGCAGAACCTTGGCTGAGCATACATGGGGGGCGCAGTGAGCTGTGCCAGGAAACGGGCTGTTGTACGATTAAAATCTAGCCCATAACCACTTGCAGAACCACCCTTGTTACACTTACAAAGGGCTAGATTCACAAAGGACTTAAGTGCCTAACTGCCACTCTAGGTGCCTAAATCCCAGAAGCAGGCCCCACTGGGATTCACAGACCCCTCCCACCCCCCTTCCCGGTCAGCTGCCCTGAAGCCGATAGGCACCTACAATTGCTCAGGGCCTAACTTTTTGAAGTAAATGTTTCCTAATGCCTATGTCTCTTCCTCTGAGCATGTGCATTGCAGCAGCACGCCAGGTGTCTGGACGCCTGAGTCCCAGGGTTCTTCATGAATGGGGCAAGATAGACGTTCCTCCACCTAACTTGCCTGAGGGGCCTGATATCAAAGGCATTCTCCGAGCTTGCCTACTGGATTGGAGCCCTATAGGCGAGCTTGCACAAAATGGCAGAGTGGAGGAGGAAAAGGAGCTCCCTCAGAACATTTAGCCCAGTGGTTAGGTACTCATTTGGGATGTAGGAGACACCCCCAGTTGAAGTCCCCACTGTGCCTGATTTCAACAGGGCTCTGCCACCTCTCAGGTGAGCGTAGGGTGACCAGAGAGCAAGTGTGAAAAATCAGGACACGTTTTTTTTTTTTCAGGAGGTATGGATCAGTGTTCCCTCTAATTTTTCCCACACACGTGAGGAATTAATTTTGCTATGTGCACCAATATGGAAGTGATGTGTGACACAGCACCTCCATATTGGTGCACATAACAAAATTCATGTGGTGGAGGTGGGGCCGAAGGGTTCGGAGTCTGGGAGGGGGCTCAGAGCTGGGGCAGAGGGTTGAGGGGCGGGGGGGGGCTACAGTGGGGAGAGAGGACTCCCTTCAGCTCTCTCTCTCTGCGGACACGGCAGGTAAACAAACTGGCCCGGCCCTCCAGGGGCTTTCCCCGCACAAGTGGCGGAACAAGTTTGGGAACCACTGCCATAGTGCAGAAGTTAGGGCATGCACCTGAGATGTGGCAGATCCTTTCTACTCCTAAGGTGGAGAGAGACTTCAGTCCACCCTCCAAATAAAACTGCATAGGTGCCTAACTCAAGAGAAGGTTTAAACAGAATCACAAGCAAAGGGAAGCATGTCCCTCCAGCCTGGACTTAGGTGCCCATCTGAGAGAGTGACTGGGTTTATCGCACATCCCTCGGCTTAGCCAGTGGGAGATGCCAGCTTAGGCGAGGCGCCACCTAGTGTGCTGGGTTTTGTGAATCTCATTCTGAGGTGCCTCTCCCTCCCTATTTGTTATATAGGGAACCTAGGTACCTAACTTTGCTTCGTGAATCCCAGTGATTTTCTAGGTGCTTAAAAGTAAGGTATAGTAATACTCAGTGTCACCATACCTACGTTTCTTTGTGAATTTAACCCAAAGTGGTTTAGGCAAATCAGTCATTGACACTGTAATGCAAATCAATGGATGAAATATTCCCATGTGCAGTTCTCAGGCTATCCCATGGCTAATGTGGAATCATTAAATTCAAAGGCTACCAAGCCATATTGTTCTCTTTCTTTAGATACTGCTTTAACTACATATTTTAATAAAGCACCTTAGATTTGGATGTAATTTTGTCAGTTGCCTGCCAAGTTCAGGATAAGTGTGTTACATTTACAGATACCTATATGAACTGGCAAACACCTCATACACAATTTGAGCTCTCCATTTTATGAGTGTGATTGCAGGCAAACCATGTTGATCCCGAAAGAAATAAAAGTACAGTTTTCATAAGTAAGTTGAAGGGATTATGATAAAAATAATGATGTTCACTTCACACAGTGTTTCTCAAACTGGGGCTGCCGCTTGTGTAGGGAAAGCCCCTGGCGGGTCGGGCCCGTTTATTTACCTGCCCCGTCCGCAGGTCCGGCCAATCGTGGCTCCCACTGGCCGTGGTTCGCCGCTGCAGGCCAATGGGAGCTGCTGGAAGCGGCAGCCAGTACGTCCCTCGGCCCGCGCCACTTCCAGCAGCCCCCATTGGCCTGGAGCAGCGAACCGCATCCAGTGGGAGCTGCGATCGGTCGGACCTGCAGACGCGGCAGGTAAACAAACCGGCCCGGCCCGCCAGGGGCTTTCCCTACACAAGCGGCGGCCCCAGTTTGAGAAACACTGACTTAACATGACTCAACAGTAAAGATCACATCTTTAAAGGTAGCTGTTTAAAATGCTAGGTGCAGGTTTTGATGGATTAGGAAACATTTAGGAATACATGCAAGGGGCTACATCAGTGCGAGTCCACACCAGATGGTGGAAAGACTGGGAAATCTGTGAGTTTGTGCTCATTGAGCTGGCAGAGATTCAGCTCCAGAACCTACTGATTCTTCAAGATCTGTGGAAATTGGGACTACTCAGATCTGGTGCCATTTCTCAGTTTCCCAGCCTCCATAGGGTCACTGTTCTTGCAGGAGCTGTACTTCCAACTAGCAGTTGCCTAAGAAACTCTTCTAAATGGTGATGGGTTTGGGGAGGATTCATTCAGCACAGGGCAACAGCGGGTGTGACAGTGCTGTAGGGGATCACCACTGTTTTAGTTCACACCTGTGAATCATTGTTTCTGGCTACCAGCAGCCTCAGAAAGACAGAATCAGTTCCGCTTGGTTCACATTTGGAAGGTTGTTGTTTGTTTTTCCAAAACAGGAAGGACAGCAACATTATTGTTCCTTTTAATGAAGTCTTAGATTCTGCACAATCTGGATGCAAGCTGTGTACATGCATCAAGCAGTCTGGGTCCAGCCCATAGAGTGTTTGAGACCCTACACAGTGATCTCATTTTCATTTTCAAAGTGAACCCATCTAGGACCTGTAATGCTGATGCTAACTATGTAATTAACTATATGCATTGGCTCACTTCTCTCTCTCCTTCATATCTTATATTCAGTATGCTTCAATAATCTTCTTTTCCCATTGCTCAAAGCTCTACTGAACTACCAATAATTAATAGTAAAGGCAATGGGAATTCTTCTCGAGTAAGAACTAAAAGCTAGTGAAAATAGACTTCAGGATCTGGCCCCTATATTTTACAAACAAAGCCAGAATAAATAATGAATAAGAAGAACTGTTGAAATCTCCATGAAGTAATTATATTTATTTCTGGGGAGAAAACAAAGTTCGTGCTGAAAATAACATCCGCAATCCTTTGAAGTGAATAAGGCTGATTGACAACTGAAGAAATGTCTGACTTTCTCATATAAAATACAGTAGTTATGAGTATTGGTCTTTCATGATAATTTTCAAATGTCATACATATTTTATTTTGTAATGAATTTTAGTTCTCGAGGAAAAAAAATGCAAGGTTGAGAATCCTGGGAGCTGAATGTGTGTATAATTTAAGCTCAGCACGAGTAGTGGAAGCCTCCCAATATCGCTCTGCCAATGCTAAAATATTCCCTGTTCTGATCTATAGGTAAGAGGCAATTATGGAGTTGGCAGAGTAGTTCAAAAAATTCCTGCTAATATTTACGCAAATAAAAACTCATTTTGCATTGGACTCTACTTAGTCTTTTTACAGTCACTTTCCAAGCCCAGTAATCTAGTCACTGAGTTTGCTGGCAGGAATGTCTGCGGAAATAGCAGATACAGCATTGGGGCTGGGTCGGTTCCCAGACATAGGAAACATTTTGTGAATCGTCACAGGAAAGAAATTAAGAATTTGTAAGTGCGTGTATTCACAAGGAGCTCCGGTGGGTGTGCATTGTACCTTTTATGTTAGCCCTGTGTTCTTAGCCTGTGTCAATGTGTAACATCGTAGGGCTAGTGTAGGCAAACATAGTGCTGTATCTGGATGGAAGGATAAATGCAAATGAAATGAAAGTGATAATGCAAATGGCTGTGCAATGTGCTAGCTGTACATGGGCCAGCACTAATGTGTTTAGCGGCAGCTGCTATAATTATCCAGTGTAGACAAGTCCAATGAGGGACCTCCTTACCATTGTCACCAATCTAGTATGTCTCATTGGGATAAATTCATCCCCTTTGTAACTTCATTGATTTCCATGACCTTTACAGCAGGGCTCACTTTGGCTCATTGTGTCTATATCTTCAAAGGTTTGCCTTTACCACGAATGCATTTACTTTTGAGACAGAACTGATAGCCTTTGAATGGACTGTGTTTTTAGGTTAGTGAATGATCTGTTCATAAGAGCATAAGAATGGCCATATTGGATCAGACCAAAGTTCCATCTAGTCCAGTATCCTGTCTTCTGACAATGACCAATGCCAGGAGCTTCAGAGGGAATGAACAGAACAGATAATCATCAAGTGATCCATCCCGTGTTACCTATTCCCAGCTTCTGGCAAACAAAGGCTAGGGACACTTCAGAGAATGGTTTTGCATCCCTGCCCATCCTGGCTAATAGCCATTGATGGACCTATCCTCCATGAACTTATCTAGTTATTTTTTGAACCATGTGATAATCTTGGCCTTCACAACTTCCTCTGGCAAAGAGTTCCACAGTTGACTGTGTGTTATGTGAAGAAATACTTCCTTTTGTTTGTTTTAAGCCTGCTGCCTATTAATTTCATTTGGTGACCCTTAGTTCTTGTGTTATGAGAAGGAGTAAATAACACTTCCTTGTTTTCTTTCTCCACACCAGTCATGATTTTATAGACCACATATCCCCGCTTAGTCGCCTCTTTTCCAAGCTGAAAAGTCCCAGTCTTATTAATCTCTTTTCATACGGAAGCCGTTCCATAGCCCTAATTGTTTTTGTTGCCCTTTCCTGTACCATATTTCAATTCCAATCTTTTGTGAGATGGGGCAACCACATCTGAATGCAGTATTGAAGATGTGGGAGTACCATGGATTTATACAGAGGCAATATGGTCTATTTTCTGTCTTATTCTGTGTCCATGTGTGTGGAAAGAATATGTTCGGTTCCCATGCCCTCCTTATTAAATAAGTGAATGATTGGCAGGAGGTGGTCAGACCCATGTGAAATGTACATAATGTTGAATTCTAGATGCACACTGAATCAGATCCTCAATGTCAAGCTCTTTTGGCTGAAATGCATCCCTACTAAACACCCTGTAATACCACAGACTTTGGAATTACACCAAGGATGCTTTTGTCCAATATCTAAAATCAGACCACTCATCAGACAGATATGCTGTACCTGTCCATTTAAATAAGGAGCTGAGCTCTTTTCAATAATCTCTCCTGCTTTCACTTACTCTCTGTAAGTAGAATAGATGAAGGAAAAATAGCATGACGTTAACCTACCTTCTTTGGCTTGATCTCATTGTGATCTATAAGACTGAGGGTCAGGGTGAGAAAAGCGTTATATCTGATAGCCATGCAGGCATCAAAAATTACATAGAAATTAAAAGAAAATAATTGAAAAATAAATGAATGACCTATTTAGAATGCTCACCAATTCCAGTTATAAACATGAATCCATGAACTGAATATGTCATTTCGTTATCTTTTTTCTTACAAGAGAGGGGAGTTACATAAGTCATATTTAAAAGGCTGAAATGCTTATAGTAAAACAGAATTGATGCAGTACAATATGTCCTATATAAATTGGAAACATAGTGACAGTAGGTCTCTCGACAATCTTGAAATATCTAACCATTCAAGAGCTTAAATGTTGTTGTTTGTGTTTGCCTACATCTTGTTGTTCATACTCCATTCTGAAGTGTATGCACTTGTGGACAGGGGGTAGATCAGACTTGCTAAGTGGGAGAGAAATATCTCTAATGCAAAATTAGATGAGTAAAAAGAAGTAACTTGTTTTTCAAATGTTCTCATTTAACTGAAAGCCAAAGGAGATGGAAGAGTCTCTCATCCTGATTTGTGCAAGGAGGGGGGAATCATGTCATGTTTATTCTATACATACATACATGACACATGTATCTTGAACTTTCCTGTCTTTTTTTTCCGTGAACATATTGTCTTACCTTGTATGAAAATATTCACTCAACCAATGGCACAGTGACATTCACAAGTCCACCACTGAGGACACTGCATCCCTCAGGGAGGAAAAATACCTTCTATACTAATTTATAAACTAATAACAAATCAATAATATACTAATCAAAGACCATCTGTTGGGATACCCAAGTAGCCAAAATTTAATGCCCTACCAGATGAGCTGAAGCGGAAACTCAACAGAGGCATTTATGTAGGAATATAGCATTGTCTATACTGGGTTTTTTCAAAAATTTCCCATTGGTATAGTTAGGAAAACTTTCCCAATGCAATTTCTCCCACTACCCTTCTTGATTCTTTAAACTGACTGCTTTAAAGTGCTTGGAGAGAACTTCATGAAATTTAATAGTGCAGTTGCAATGGAAGAGAAAAGAAAAATTAACCACTGTAGTATGTTGCTTTATTTTGTTTTTTGTTTTTTGATAAATGTCTCTGTCAGAAAAAATTGAATTTCTCAAATATAAATACATAAATATTGGCAGCCTTCAGGCTTCTCTCTCATCCAAAGTCCAATGGACAAACAGAGGAGATTGATTATAGCCTTTTTCAAGGCAATCTGGAGAGCTTTCTTCATGAGAGTTCAAATCTCTGGCCAATAGCCCAGAGCATAGATCACCCACAATCCCTGGTGCTATGCCTCATTTTAGATGGCACTATAAAAAAAGTTTTAATTGAAGTGTTTAGATTTGCAACTCGTTAATCGCTAAAAGCTACAATTGTTCTGTGCAGAGAACGAGTGCAGAGACCGTCATTCTTATCATTAAAAATTGACTTTGCATAAGTGTTACTGGACTAAAAGAATTGGATTTAATCTGGTTTAACAACTTTCATAGCAATGCCTCAAAACATGAGTGTGTTTACCATGTGTAATTGTTTCTCTTTCGTGAGGCTGGCCATTGACTCTGTTTATTGTATTCTGCTTCACCCACTCTTCTTCAATAACAAAGTACTTTAGCAAGGCAAGAAAATAGCAATAGGAAATAATTTGGCTAGTTCTGCAACATCTGGACCTAATTCTGTATTCCTCAGGAATTGAAACCTGCCAGCAAAGTCGGTGAAAGTTTTGGGGTTCAGAAAGAATGCAGGATCAGGGTCTTAATGTTTTTCATTGTGTGCTGGGCTAGAATCTGGTTGCCGCTGCCTGGATGGCACAAGGAGAGCAAGAGGCCTTCCCTTAACATCTGGTCCAAGAGTAATTCAATGGAGAGCCTCCCATTAACCTCAGCACCCCTACAGTGCTCCACCTGAAGCATCCAGAATGCTAGTGCTTGTACTTCCTGAGTATAACCAGGTGCTGGCTAGTGCAGAATTTGAAAGGGCACATTGGACCACAACCCCCTGTGTACCAACTAGCATGGGTGTCAGATATGATAGGCTGGGGGAGGTTGTGCCTCCCCAAACAGCCCAGGATGGACCTACCCACGCTCTGCCCCCAGGGCTCCTCCTGCCTCCTTCCAGTTCCTACCCTTCCATGGGCTGGGGCTGGGCCGGCCGGCCTGCTGCCAGGACTGGGGGCAGCTAGGGCCGGTGCTCGCAGGGCCCGGGGCTGTGGGCACTGGGGCCGGGGCCACACTGCATGCCAGGTGCTCCGGGGCTGGGATTGCGACACTGCGGCCGTGTCTCCTTCCTGGTGCCCCAGGGTTGGGGGCTCTTGGGGCGGGGGGCTGTGTCCATGGTGAGGGTGCTCTGGGCTCCAGGAAGGAGAGGGGGTGGATGGGAAGAGGGAGGGGTGGGTTGGGGCCTTGGGCAGAAGGGGAGGGCCCGGGGGCTAGTCTCCCCCAATGGCCGGTTCACCCGCCACATATGCCAACTAGCCCTCCTTGCTGTGTTTATGGGGCGGAGAGGGACATGGATTTTAATCGTTTTTAATGCTTCAAAACACCATGTGGCACATGTTTTGCTTGTGTTGGCAGGAACGTCAAAAGGACGTCAGTTTGGGTAGAGCCCCCATCGGGACTAGACTGCCTGGTCTACACTACGGGATTAATTCGGATTTAGCAGCGTTAATTCGAATTAACCCTTCACCCGTCCACACTACAGAGCCATTTAGTTCAAATTAAAGGGTGCTTTAAATCGATTTCTGTACTCCACCTCGACGAGCGGAGTAGCGCCCAAATCGATTTTGTTAATTCGAATTAGGGTTAGTGTGGCCGCACACCACCGAATTAATGTGGTTAAAATAAATGGGGTAGTGTTGCCGCACACCACCGAATTAATGTGGTTAAAAACCGAATTAATGTGCTTAGTGTGGCCGCGCACAATCGAATTTATACAACCTGTTTCCCAAATTCGAATTATCTAAATTCGGATTAATCCCGTAGTGTAGACATACCCAAAGATACTGTAAAAGTAAAGCTGCTGTAACCTTCCACTTCTGATGAAAGGGAGACAATATTGGGAGCGTCCCAAGAGCCAGCATCGTAGATAAGAGGTCAGTGAGGGGGTGGAGGGTGGAGATGGTTAGTGGTGGCTTTGGGTCTGACAAGACAGCTTGAAATGCTGCTGAATGTGTGCAACCAGTTCGTAGGAGGATTTTCTTCAAAGGTAATAATTCTGGTGCTTAGCTCAGTAACACATACATTATTGAAGCCCAAAGGACAATAGAGTTTAGGAGTTTAAGGATTGCTGAAGTGTGGCAGATATACAATATATTTTTATACTGAATCCTTAATAATTAAAGTTGCAGAATAAGTATAAACATAAAAATCACATGTTCCCTCCAAAGAGAGACAGGAAACAACATGAGAAGGATAATTGTGTTATTAATTCCCTTCACACATTTCACTGACTCAATATTCAGGACCTGGGGGCCTGCTCTGGTGAGATGCTCAGGGTTTCCTATATGGGTGCTGAGTACCCTGAATTCCTGCTCAAGCCAATCAGAGTTCAGAGTCCATGCTCATCAATTTTTGCATAGATATATCTAGAGAGGGAGAGAGAGGGGGAGAAAGAGAGAGCTCTATATAGATATATAAAACAAAACTAATAAAGAACCCTAAACTCCGACAAAAACACTGCACAAACAATACATGACAGATGAGTAGTAGCATTGCTTAATGTGCTGGTAGAAGGTGCTTAGATACTAACGTGATGAGTGTGGCGTAAGAACCTAGACAGAATAGAACTCAAGGGATGAGACACTGTCGGGAGAGGCTTATGTCAGGGCAGACTGTCAAAAACAGGGCATATATCTCAAACTGGTGGTATGTTCTATAATTAAATTTTACCAAGCCAGTAATAAATGTGAACTCCTAGGTCACTCTAAACAGTGTTACCATGGAACAGGGGCGGCTCTCGCTTTTTTGCCGCCCCAAGCACGACAGGCAGGCTGCCTTCGGCGGCATGCCTGTGGGAGGTCCCCGGTCCTGCGGATTCGGCGGCATGCCTGTGGGTGGTCCGCCGGTCCCGCGCCTTCAGTGTTCCCGTCGCCAAATTGCCGCTGAATCCGCGGGACCGGCAGACCTCCCGCAGGCATGCCGCAGAAGGCTGCCTGACTGCTGCCCTCGCAGGGACCGACAGGGCGCCCCCCGCGGCTTGCCTCCCCAGGCACGCGCTTGGAGCGCTGGTTCCTGGAGTCGCCACTGCCATGGAATCAGACAGTCCCTTTTGACTCTCCAGTCCATCTTGCCACCCAGGCAAACTGGACTTAGCGAGAAATGGTCACACAAAAGGTCACACAATCTTCAGGTTGTTTCTAGTCCCAAGAGACCAGATTAATTGGTACCCTAGATCTTACACCAAAGACAATGCCTGTAGCCAATCCTGTAATAAACTATCGAAAGGTTTATTAACTAGGAAAAAGAAACAAGAGTTATTTACAGGTTAAAGCAAACAAACACACACACACGAGTCACCATCTAGATCCTAAGGGTACATCTATACTTACCTCCAGGTTCGGCGGTAAGCAATCGATCTTCTGGGATCGATTTATCGTGTCTTGTCTAGACGCGATAAATCGATCCCGGAAGTGCTCGCCGTCGACACCGGTACTCCTGCTCCGCGAGAGGAGTACGTGGAGTCGACGGGGGAGTCTGCCTGCCGCGTGTGGACCCATGGTAAGTACCTTGTAGTTCGAACTAAGATACTTCGACTTCAGCTATGTTATTCACGTAGCTGAAGTTGCGTATCTTAGTTCGAACTGGGGGGTTAGTGTGGACCAGCCCTAAGAGTGACCGAGTTATAGTGATCTGTCAATTCAAGTGTCTTTCAGGATGGGTTGAGGAGGCAGTTTGGTGCCTCTAGCCCCATCAGAGTTCAAGTGGCAAAGAGATGGACAATTTTCCTGTGGCTTTGTATTATTTCCTTCGTTCAGCTCCCAAGTCCACCAGATGAGCTTCCTTACACATAAGATTTCCAAGATGTGATAAGGCCATTCACCAATCCTTTCTATTGCAATGTTCCTTGATGGCCCATCTGATTTTGACAGGCTTTCTGGCTGGGGAGGGGGAGACAATTCCTGTGCCTGGGTTCACAAGTTCACAGCAAACATTTTCAAAGTTATAAAGAAAAATGTACATATTTTCTTACAGCCTGGACTACCGACATTACAAGTGAGATCAATGCAGGCAGCAATTTACAAGCATTTCATAGCATCTAAACACGAAATACATTCTTATAAGACTCATACCTATTTTGAGCAAAACTAACATACATGTGATCTGGTCTGGTCTCCAGCTATGAGTTTGTCAGTTCTTAGCTAATGCCTGCAGCATAGGCAAGAGCTAGCATCTGACCTGCCCATGTCACACCTACTACTGTTCTTTAGAGTAGTTGATTATGCATGATGTAATGAGCTCTATGTAAGAAAGAAATAATTTATAACAGACTTTGCTAATGAGTGCCAGAGGGAAGTAACTTGTGTGTGTAACGTTGCATATGGAGGCATAAGACTGTACTGAGAGTGCTCTAGTTTATCCTGCCTGGGCCCAATTTTCAGGATAGCTGAGCACCCTCACCTCCAGCTAAGTGAATAGGAGCTCTGGGTGCTCAGCACCTCTGAAAATCAGATCCCAGATCTCCCTAGAAATCTTACCCTCGGCTACAGACTGCTCACCTGATAGAATTGTATGTACGTGTCTGTCTTTGTTGTTGACTTGAAGCTGAAATTTAGATCTCCACTATAGAATGGATGCCTTTGTGATTCATGGCTAAATGTTCAGAAATTTCATGATTTCATAAATGTTATGAAATGAATCAGTTTTATAGGTCCAGCGTGGTTTTCTTCTGGTAACATTACTTTCTATTATCATACAAAGGTTGATATTATCTACTTGCAAATTTCATATTCTTTATTCCTGACATGACTTTCGCCATTTTCCCATCCCTTTGGAAAGGTGATACAATACTTGATATCCCCCTTTACCCTTCTATGTGAAGTCACCTTTGTGTTAGGAATGACCTTTTAAATGTCTGATAGTGCTTTGACGTTTTCCATAACATTTTCTTGACCTTCTCATCTGGCCTTCTTAATGTTAAACACTTGGGATTTTACATACATACAGAGTTGCAGTATTAATCATTATGTTTTGTAAATAATATGTAGCTATTTCTCTCTGTTCAGTTTAATAAGATGGAGTTCAATCATCTGATAGTAATGAATTCATTCTTCTGGTTCAAAAGATTTTTGATTGAAATTAGAAGTGCTAGTATAGTTTTCTATCACTGTTGAGAGGGGTCAGATTCAAACCAGTAACCCTGAGGTGAAAGGTTTCAGATCCAATTACAAGTGCCCCATAACTGTCTATTTTCCTGGACTAACACTTTGTAACTAGGTCCCTCTGCAGGTTAAGAAGAGCTATGTCGTGTCGTGAATATTTAAGAATATGAATTTCACTTGAGATGACCCCTACGTGGTTAAATTAAATGATATTGATAACCATTCAATTTTAGAACAATAGTATCATGAGCCATATTTTGTGCCTGGTAGTGAAGCAGTGAGTCTCCTTTAGTATTTCAGCTCTTCATAGATCTGAAAGTCCCCAGTTATACATGTTCCCAGATGGACTAGATTCCTCATGTGCTGTAACTCCATCATTTACATGTAAAGGGCCACATGCTTCCCTTTATATTAGAAATGTGTGAGAAGGACAGTTGATTGCAGAGGACTGAATACTGCAGCCCACACTCAATCCTGTTTCAGGCAAAACTCTTAGACTTCAATAGGAGTGTAGTCCACCTTAAAGGTTTTGCCTCAGATCAGCCTATGGAAGAACTTGTAGGAGAGGCTTCTGAGGTAGGAAATATCCCTGATGATTCCATCATGTCAAATAGGAGATGGGCTTTTCCACAAATTTTGCAGCTCTCCAGGGATCCACTTGGATCCCCAGTGATCTGCAGGAGCCACATGATACCCATGGGAGATTTCTATTCCTTACTCCTTTAATGCCACCTATGCTATATAACACAGGAGAGGGTATAAGCCAGGGTGGAGACTGAAGATTTTGCAGTAAACTGATAGATTCCTCAGCATACAACACAGGAAGTGTGGCCCCAAATGCATTATACCTTAATTCAGTGTTATACAAAGGAGAGATGAATATATGCATTTACTATAACAATTACCTGTTAAATGTATGTCACTCACAAAATCATATATGAAATGAGTTTCCTCACCACTACAATAATAATAAGACCTAATACTTTATTTTGTATCATCTCGCCTATTCAATTTCAATATTTGTAGCATGAGTGATACCAATACGCGAGGAAATTTTAGACATTCTGATCCATTCTAGTCCATAAAACAGACATCAGTTGTACCCTGTAATTGTGCTTAGCACAACAGGGCTGTGTAAGAGAATTATTGAGTGGTCGCATTATGTTAGAATAAAATCACTTGTAAAAGATTTTTAAATGTACATTAATATTAGATATTATTTGATTTGTTTTTGTTTATATTCCCCACTGTTCTTCTAATTTTGCTAAAATGAGAAATCTCCTAGAATTAGTGTCACAATGAAGAATTCTATGCACAATTAATTTTATGACTACACCAACATTTGACTGATCTCAGAAGACTTCCACTGCCTATGAAGCAAATAATTTTTTGTCTACAGCATCCCATGTGTGATTTATTGAAAGGCTTAAATAAATAGCACTGTATATAAATAAATATTATATATATATTTATTGCATCCTCTATGGCTGAAATTAATGTTATGATAATTTAGATGCAATGGATCTGACACTTTATTCAAGTTAGTAGGTTAGTTTCTCCAGAAAAAATGGAAGAAAAATATTAGATAAGTAAATCTGGTATAGTGGAAAGAAAAGAATACAGTAAAATATTTACAAGAAAACAGATGTTCAATTAAAAAGCTCAGGATGATGGACATATCTATCTAATGGCAACTCACAAAACAAACTGATTAACTGAATTTCAACAGTAAACGCTGACAGACAAATTAAGTAATAAGGGGGTTGAAAGGATTCGTGTTACTTAGCTTGATCTTGGGAAATGAGTACATAATTGTAATTGACCACAGTTTAAACCATTTGCAGTTCACTGTTGAGTGAACATTTTTAAGATGCGTAATTTCAGTTATAAAAGTACAAGGAGAAAAATGTGACTCAGTGATATCTGAAGCGTAAGATGCCTTCCTTCAACCTATAACCTCCTGAAAATGGAGTTAATGTAAATGAACAAGGTGCCATTCATTAGCATGTCAGTGGTGAGTCTCTAACATGGTGCCATTAAATTATTGTGGTGATAATTGAGACATTAAAAAGAGACAGATGCTAGGCCTATTTCTAAGCTCTTATAACCCTTGAGCAATTAAATTTCAATGAGCTAATATAACTTCACTATAGCGAACATTAACAATTGGGAATAATTTTTTGTTAAGGTTGCTGTTCTCTAACTGAATTAATAGATTGTTGGGGCCACATTCTCAGCCCTGACTCTGCACAGCACAGCAAAGCAGGCAGAAAGCTGACCTTAAAGGGGCAACTGAGGATTTCTATAACAGAGGAGCATCCTTGGATGGCATAGAGCCATCCCAGCCCCCACACGAAGGGCAGGGAGCGGGCAAGGTTGTGTCAGAGCAGGGAGAAGCAAAGTAAAATCTTTACAAGGACATAGGGCTGTTCAGTTGGAAGCAAAGGATGACAGAGGGGGGTATAGTTGCGGTGGGGTGAAATGGAGGGAAGCATTTCAGCTGCAGAGCCAGCAACAAACCAGGAGAGTGGAAAGACAGCTTATCAGTGGTTCTCAAACTAGGGCCGCCCCTTGTTCAGGGAAGGCCCCTGGCGGGCCAGGCTGGTTTGTTTACCTGCCGCGTCCAGAGGTTCGGCTGATCGTGGCTCCCACTGGCCACGGTTCGCTGCTCCAAGCCAGTGAGGGCTGCAGGAAGGGTGGCCAGCACATCCCTCGGCCTGCGCCACTTCCCGCAGCCCCCATTGGCCTGGAGCAGCGAACCGCAGCCACTGGGAGCCACGATTGGCCGAACCTGTGGACGCGGCAGCTAAACAAATCGGCTCAGCCTGCCAGGAGCTTTCTCTGAACAAGCGGCAGCCCTAATTTGAGAACCACTGGCTTAGAGCTATCTTTCTCCCCTGCTCTCTGCAGTTGTGTCAAGAATCTGGCCCTAAGGATGCTATATTAGGAATAATAGTACAGCATTGCTGAAAGGAAGCACACCGTGCCAACACAGACTCTTGCGTGGCTATCAAAGAACTCTAACATGGGAAGCCCTGACAGCTGGAAGGAAATGCTGAGTTTGACCCCACCGTCTCCTCCCCATTTCCTGTTGGTATGATCTTCCTAGCCATCCTGCAGTTCAAGGGCTGTAGACACATCAGTGCCTAAATTCAAGGCTCCTGTTCTGACTCTGCTGCTAGGGACAGTGGCATCATGTTGTGTCACTCTGAATCCCAGGCAATGTCTGGGTTAATGCCCTTTTTGGTAGGAGGGAGAATAGCCTCCCGCTCCCAAACTTTGGGGGTCAAGCATGCCCTTACCCCACAAAACATACACCAAAAACCTGGTACAGATATCAGCAGTGGCTGCTAGGTAGCGTCACCCACCCCTCACTCTAGGCGTAACTGGTATCCTCTAATCTTACATTCCAACTACTCTTCCAGACAGTACTGGAAATCCAATCAATAATGCCAAACGTGGTATGCTGGGAACTACAACCCATGCATCATGAAATAGAGCTCTAAAGGTCCTGTAACAACTTCCAACACAAATCCAATAAAACTTTTCTCTTATGGTACAATGGTGTGCTTTAGAGTGGAAGAAACGTAACCTTTCTTAAATTGCAAGAGAGGTGTAGTGGTTTTCTGTTCTTTGGTAAATCGTATTTGCGTTATAGAGAACTAAATCCACTTGCTAGTAACTAGAACTGTATGGGCTAACTCTTGATACTGAACTTCGATTCCATACAAAGCTGGTTTGAGTTTGGGGTTTGACATGTTTTGAGAATTTTGGGATTAGAGGAAGTGGTCAAATTTGTACAATAGTGAAATCCATTAAATTTCTACCAGCCAGCCCAACACCAGCATCCCAAGACAATTCTTAGAATTCAATAGAATCTTTCAGGCCAAACAGGCAGTGAAAGGGGTTGAGGAGAGTGAAGCAACCAGCATGGAACTGAGGAGGAGGACTATGGGTTGCAGGAGGGAGGAATTTGGAGGAAACATCAGAAAGTCAGTCTGTGTGCACATGACTAGAATGCTAGCTGCATTTGTAGCACCACTATAAACAGTTCTTAACACAGAGCCAGTTTAGCTTTATAAATATGGAGTCCTCTTATGTTGTTATCTAGCATATGAAACAGAAAGGATTTTTATACCTTCTCCCACCCACCTTGCCCATCACCTACCCTCCTTTGATCACCTGCAAAGGCCGGTCACTATCAGGCAATTTTGGAAACTCTTAAACTCATACACTTCTATGGGATTGTGTATGATATAATTATGAAGGCTGGGAGTTCATGGTTCACTCAGAAAGGGAAGTGGCGTACTAGTCGTATGCATATAATGCAGCAAACTTACTTCTGAGAAATACTGAGGTGCTTCCACAGGGCATCAATTGTTAGCATCTGAATTGAACATAATATATTTTTAAGACTTTGGCCAGGGCACCCATAGCCTAGGACGAGCTCTCTTTATATAAGTAAAGCAAATCTCAGTCAATAAATAGTGTACGGCATGTCTTGTGGAAGAGCCACTTGTAAATAGTTCCTTAATTTTCATTAATATGTTATAGACTATCCAAGAGCTGTCAATTACTAGCCATGAGCCAGCCCCTGAGCTCGTGTAAGTTGGCATAGTTCCATTGACTTAACTGGAGCTATGCCCATTTACATCAGTCAAGGATCAGGCATTATATATTTAGCAGTGACAGCATATGGGTTTTCAAAGATCCATGTTGTCATGCGTTAAAGACAGAGGGATTATTCGCATGGATTGAATCATATATAATATCCTCAATATGGCAACACCCAGATCAACAGGTGCTTGAAGGCTCAACAGACCATATGAGAATGAAGCAGTTGGACATTTTCCAAATGTTTGTGGTTAACAATAAAGGACATTGAGGGGTGGGGGGAGAACAGCAACCTGTGTTCAGATAGTCAGATAGGCAGGTGGGGGGAAACATGCACATTTTAAGGCTTTCAATCTGCTTCACTCACTGTGGTGGGGTTACTGTAGAATTTTAAATAAGAGCGAGGCATAAACTTGGATACAATGGACAGGTGTTCACTTCTGTTCAGAGGCCGGGGGAGGAGCAAAGGCACCCAAAGACTAGCAAAGAATTCAAGCAGCATGGAATAGCATCTGCATGGCATGAGTGTGTCAGCCCCTTTATTAACTCTTTGGGAGAAATTCACCCTGTGGTGCAGAGAACCTGTGCCCATCTGTGCCCCATAGTAAAGACTTAACTGGCATATAAGACCTTAGGGAAGCCTGTGCTGGGCCGAAAGCTATTCCATGCACATGTGAGCATATGTGTAAATGTGTTATGTGTGTATTGGAGGGGCACACTGAGAGGAAAGGTAACGTACACATTACAGCTGTTGCTTGTAGCATGAAGTCCTAACTTCATGACTTCTACCTCCTTCATGTGTGACAACGTGACCACTAAACTAGCTGCACTGCCTGAGGAGGGGACAGACAGTACATGGAGAGCCAAGAACTCCATGAAAGTGTCCCAAAGTCCTACGGGTATTTTCCATAGTTTGTTAGTACCTGCATAGTCTCCAATCTCCCTCCCCATTCCATGCTGCTGCACCACTCTCCCCTGGGTAGAACATGATTTAGTTTCCATATGATGGCCAGTCCTGTGCAATTTTATCACTAGTGTTCCCCTTCTGGGGAGTTTTACATAGACTATTTGGCCCTGTGTCTTCTACAGTATCTATGTAGGGTGCATTAAAAATCACATGGCCACATTTCTCTCATTGCTTGTTTGAAGGCTGGAGTCTGTCATAACTTAATGTCCTTTCACTAAAAAAGCATTGCACTGAATTCCCTTTGGTTTCAGTTACGTAAGCACTGGGATTGTGGTGTGCTGGCTAGTAATGGGTTTGCTATTTATTTTTGGGTTGAGTTGTGGTTTAACTGAATCATTCACAGTCAGTGTGTCTAAAGAATCTCTCGCTGTGTCTGTCATGGAATGCCATAGGGAGTGGACATTACTAATTTAGACAATACCACTTCATATTCCTCATCCCAAGTGCCCTCAATAGTGCAGATGGTAGAAACAAACATCCAATATTAAGCACATTAGTTTTTAATGTTAAAGTTCTATTAAGGACACACTAGCCACATTAATTTTACTGAGTGTCATTCATTCTTCAAGTCCAAAGTGACAGAAACCTTTCTTGCCGTTTAATACACTGTGAAATATATTTCAAATAAAGTGTTTGAGTGGAAGTCACTGCCTGTAAATGGTTACAACCCGAAGTCCCACTCTTGGAAACACACACACTTGCTTAATGCATGGAGCTGCTCATGGCAGTGAAGTTAAGCAAGTGCGTGAGTGTTTTGCAGGATCAGAGCCCTAATGAGTTGCTCCCACTTACATCAGTTGTAGTTTGGCTGAAAATCTATTCCCATGTTTCACAATGTATTCCTGGTGGGAAGCACTCGGTAGTATATACCAGGGTGACCAAACTTGTACTTAGATTGTAAGCTCTTTAAGGCAGGGTCCATCTTTTGGTTCTGTGTCTGTACGGTGCCTAGCACAGTGGGGTCCTGGTCCATGGACTCCTAGGCACTGTAGTAATACAAACAATACATAACAATGTTAGAACTTTTACAATGTCAGGTTGAGGACCACTTGCCCTCACCACTAATACACTGAACTGCATGTGCTAATAAAGCTTCCAAGCCATATTCACGGCTTGCATAAGTGGGTAGAACTTTGGACTTGTGCCCTCTCACACCAGCAAGCCTTTTAAATACAGTTAGAATGTTTCAGCTTCCGTCTCTTTTGATGATAGCCATCTGGCGGGAGAATGACCATCAGTTGTGACATTAATAATGTAGAAAGCCAATTCTGGACACATTAGTTTCTGACCTGCTTTACTACCGGGTAAATAATCAGAGGGAAAGAAAACCTAGCCTTCTGTGATGCTTTCCATCAGAGGATCACCAGAATTATTGTGATGGATATTTCCTTTGCTGGGGGAGACTTGGTAATGAGTATCTTACCATTTAAACCCAGGCTTCTGAGTTAGCACAGTAAAAAGATCTCAAACTAACTCCCAGAGTCAGTGTGAAAATTGCCTTGGAATGTGATCTTGTTATGATCCATTTGGAAGAGAAGACTTCCCCGCTGGCAGCATAACAAGGACCAAATGGCAACTGTCTCTGCAGAGAGACAGTGCTCTTAGAAATTTAAAGGTGACATACACAGAAAACAAAGGCACAAAAACTTGGCTGCACTACACTATCTAATATCCTTGCACATAGGACGTGTTTGTGGGCAGAGAAATGTGTCATTTACTTCAGTATTTTCCAGTCTCTGATGGAGATTCATAGATATTTTAAAGTCCACACATCTTTACTAAAGGTATAAAAATAAACTTCATCTTGCCATCATTCTGTGAACAGAAAGCTCAGTGGAAGGGAATGAGAACTGCATGTGGATTGATGGTAGAACTAGCTGGCATTTACCAAGTTTCAGTTTCAAACTGGTTTTGATCAGCTTTTCATTTTGGTCCTGTTCCTTCAGATGCTTTGGATATCTCAGAACGCTAGAAAATTATACACATTGACAACAGCCTATTGGGACAGATTCTGAACTGGGTTTAGAAGCCATATGCCTGTTTTATGTTTAATGAATGAGAGAAATTTTCAGGTGCAAAAAGTTTTTAGCCCATAAGAACTTCATAGTTAGACTTGTTGTCATTGGCTTATGAAGTTCCAGATCTGAGATTCGTTTGTGGGATTCTGTAGCCAGTTCCTCTGACAATCCACAGACTGTCCAAGTCTACTCAACTACTTAAAGTATTAGACTACCAGCTGACATGCAAACCTGTTTCTTGTTAGGCAGTGAAAGAAAATGAAACATTCGGCTGGGGAGATGTTAAAGTCAAGTGAAATCCAAATTTAATTGTGCAAAAACTGTCGCATTAGAACTGGCACAATGCTTCCAATTTCTGTTCAAAACAAGGTTGCATATTTTTATGTCAGCAGCAATTCATACACTTTCTTGGGTTTTGATGTTCAAAATGTCTGGAACTCAAATGCATCTTTTCTTATCCTAGTTAAATCTCATGGTGAATCCATAGGCAAAGGTTGGGGTTGCAGGCTTTTAACTGCAACCAGAGGTGGGGATTGGTGTCATACCTAGTGGAAAACATATATTACAATGAGGGACTAAAAAGCTCTGTCTATTTAACTCCTTAAAGAGAAGATTAGGGTTAGGGTTGATAGACAGGTGACTTAATCACGGTCTGGCTAACTACACAGGGAGTTAAACTGATAAAGTTTGCATATGACACAAAAATTGGGGGAGTGGCAAATAAGGTCCCTGATTTAGAGCACTCTGGATTGCCTGGTAAACTGAGCTCAAGCAAACAATATGATTTTTAATGTTGCTCAATGTAAATGTGTACATCTAGGTACAAAGAGTGTAGGCTTTACTTACAAGACAGGAGACTCTATCCTGGGAAGCAGTGATTCTGTACAAGATTTGAGGGTTGTGGTGGATAATCAGCTGAAGATGAGCTCCCAACGTAACACATAACACGAGCTAGTGGGATCCTGTGATGCATAATCAGGGGAATCTCTAGTAGGAGTGTAGAGAGGTTATTTTACCTCTGTATTTGGCACTGGTGCGACGTCTGCTGGAATCCTGTGTCCAGTTCTGGAGCCCACAAGACAAGAAGAGTCTTGATAAATGGGGGAGGGTTCAGAGAAGAGCCACAAGCATGATTAAAGGATTAGAAAACCTGCCTTATAGTGACAGACTCAAAGACCTCAATCTATTTAGCTTACCAAAGAGAAGGTTAAAGGGTGACATGATTACAGTCTATAACTTACATAGGTAACAAATATTTAATAATGGGCTCTTCAGTCTAGCAGAGAATCGTATAATATGATCCAATAGCTGGAAGTTGAAGCTAGACAAATTCAGACTGGAAAGAAGGCATACAATTTTGACAGTGAGGGTAATTAACCACTGGAACAATTTAACAAGGGTCATGGTGCATTCGCCAACACTGACAATTTTTAAAATCAAGATTGGATGTTTTTCTAAAAGATCTGCTCTAGGAATTACTTTGGGGAAGTCCTATGGCATGTGTAATACAGGAGGTCAGTCTAGGTGATCACAATGGTCGCTTCTGGCCTTGGAATCTCTGAAAAATCTATAAAAACGACGAGGAGTACTTGTGGCATCTTAGAGACTAACATTTATTTGGGCATAAGCTTTCATGTTCCTATCCCTGCAACAAACCCAGTTGCCAACTCTGTCCACATATCTATTCAAGGGACACCATCATAGGACCTAATCACATCAGCCATGCCATCAGGGGCTCAGTCACCTGAACATCTACCAATGTGATATATGCCATCATGTGCCAGCAATGCCCCTCTGCCATGTACATTGGCCAAACTGGACAGTCTCTACGCAAAAGAATAAAAGGACACAAATCAGACGTCAAGAATTATAACATTAAAAAACCAGTCAGAAAACACTTCAACCTTCCTGGACACTCAATAACAGACTTAAAAGTGTCAATTCTTCAACAAAAAAACTTCAAAAACAGACTTTAATGAGAAACTGCAGAACTGGAATTAATTTGCAAACTGGACACCATCAAATAAGACTGAATAAAGACTGGGAGTGGATGGGTCACTACAAAAACTAAACTAATTCCCCATGCTAATTTCACTCTACTGTTACTCACACTTTGTTGTCAACTGTTTGACATGGGCCACCCTGATTACCACTACAAAAGTGATTTTCCTCCTGTTGATAATATCCCACTTTAATTGAATTGTCTTGTTAGAACGTACTCTCCACTTGGTAAGACAACTCCCATCTTTTCATGTACTATGTATATATATCTTCCTACTGTATTTTCTACTCCATGCATCTGATGAAGTGAGTTTTAGCCCACAAAAGCTTATGCTCAAATAAATGTGTTAGTCTCTCAGGTGCCACAAATACTCCTCGTTGTTTTTGCTGATACAGACTAACACTGCTGCCACTCTGAAACCTGAAAAATCTATGACGATGTCCGACATTTGGAAATCCTTTAAAATAAAAAAGGCATAACAAGATCCAGTGGTTGAAAGTTGAAGTTAGAAAATTTCAAATGGGAAACAAGACACATTGTCAGGGTAATTAATCATTGGATCATTTTACCAAAGGATGTGGTAGATTTATCATAACCCGAAGTCTTTACGATTAGATGCCTTTCTAAAAGGTATGTTCTAGTTCCATCATAAGTTATTGGGTTTGATAGTGTTCTCTTACAGTCAGGAAGAGTAATTCCCGCCACTGCATGAATTATTGGGTAAAATCCTATTGCTTATTACACAGGAGGCTGGATTTACTTCTCATAATGGTTCTTTATGGTTTTAAAAATTATGAATCTATATATTATGTGCTCTTTCCCAGTAGATGTAATCTGGACTCAAAATGCACCAATGGATCTATAAAATGTTTGCAGATCTCTGCTGATAGCTAAAAATTTCATATTTGCCTTTGCCTGAAAGTTCACATGAGAACTAAATTCATGAAGAGCACCGTGATTGCAAGCTGAGCTCCAACCAAGGCTGATTTTGAGTGTATCTGAGGCTTGAGTTGAATATTTTGTGGGCCTCAAAGTAACACTTGTCTCCTAGCATACGTCTACGCCGCAGCTGGGGGCATGCCCAGTGTGGGTAGACAGACACACAGTACCTCTCCTTGAGTTAGAGTGCCAAAAATAGCAGAAGGCCCAGGTGGCTTGCTGTCCAAGTATATACCACGGGGTTGGGCGGGTTTGTACTTGCATGGCTAGCCCTTGTCACTGCATTCACATTGCTATTTTTAAGACATTCGCTCAAACAGAGCTAGAGTATGTTAGTCTACCTGCACTGGGGAGCACACTCTAAGCTGCAATGTAGACAAACATACCCCTTAGGTAACAATTATAATCTGTCAACAAGGTATCTGTCTATCTACCTATGTACCTATGTGATCCTCATTACCATCGACTCTAAGTTCCGATAGTCAATTTCCTCAGAGTAGTTACCTTGTAATGAAAAAACTATTACATAAGTTTAGAGGAAAAATGAACAAGCACAATGCAGCCTCTCCAGTCTGGTATAAGCTAAAAGAAGTTGATGGCTCACTAGGTGAAGCATTTCCTAGGATAAGCTCTGCCGGATGGTACTGTACTGCCATGTCTTTACTTCAGTGTTTATTTTTGACATTACTATGGAAAGCTTTCATGGCACCATGATGACCAAGTCATTTTTTGTCACAACATTGCTATTTCTGTTGCTGCTCTTCTGAAACACATCCTTGACAAATATGACAAACATTGGTAAAATGTCAAGAGTGTGTACAATCATTCTGTCAACTGTTGGGTATGAAAATCTAAAGGAAGCCAAATGGTCATTGATGTGGAGTTTGTTTTTTTAATTACATCCACCCTCCATTTGGGTGTTATGAAAACCACATTTAAGTGTATAGCGTATTTTATAAAGTGGACATTAATCCTGTTTTCTAATTAAAATAAAAACACATTCATCAACTTGATCATTCCCCCCCCTCCGCTTTGCCCCATTGTCATGGCATCATTTACCCCCCTCCCATCCATAATGACAGCATGAGGTGCAAGGTAGTTGACAATTGGTCGCAACAAAACACAAATATGTGCTCAAGTGGCAGCTTTTGTCTGGTAATGCTGAAGGGGAGTGTCTATTAGTGTCACTTCAAACTACTTAGTTAATGATATTTTCCTTAAAGCCCTTCTGGTGCCGTGAAAAGGTCCAGAGCATCCCGACTACACTCCACCATGCGGAGTGAGTGTTACCAAACCTTCACTATCCATTTCGGTGATAACCCTCCACTGATTGGGTTGACAGCTTCTCCTTCCCCAATCAGGTCTGCAGTAGAACTGGTTGAAATGTTTTTGGCAAATAGAAAATTCACACAAAACATGCTTTTTTTTTTTTAGGGCAGTGAAACTATTTGTGAATTAGGGTCAAAGTCTGTGAAGAATCGCCCCCGCCCCTACACCCGCATTGATTTAATTTAGAGGGAGTTTCCTTCCCAATTAAAAAAAGTAAAATACGTCCACAGTGAGTGTGAGAAAAGTTTGAAAACAGTGAAACCCAGAGGCAGATATAGCCGTGGAATTAGCTAAACTGAGAAGTTAAGTAGTGAACTCATTAGGAACCAGGACATTAGGGTAGGAAAGTTACATTTTAAATAGCCTTGAGTCACCAATTTTGCATCTAGATCCAAAACTTGGGGAAAAAAACATCCATGAATATTCACACAGGGGCTTCTTCTTGGCCAGTGTGTAGTTAAAATCAACAGAAAAATTAGAGTGAAAAAGCCAAACAAACCCAGCAATGGGTCTAAACCAGGGGTGGGAAAACTACGGCCCGCAGGCCGAATTCGGCCCGCCAGCGATTTTAATCCGGCCCTCAAGCTCCCGCTGGGGAGTGGGGCCTGGGACTTGCCCTACTCCAGCGCTGCAACCGGGGAGCATGATTGGGGGTTGGTCCGTGCTGCTTCTGGAAGCAGCAGCAAGTCCCCTCTCCAGCTCCTACATGTAGGGGCAGCCAGGGGCTTCTGCACGCTGCTCCCGCCCCAAGCACCACCCCCGCAACTCCCATTGGCCAGGAACCATTGGCGGAGAGGCGCCTGCGGACAAGGCAGTGTGCAGCAGAGCCGCCTGGCCACGCCTCCACATAGGAGCTGGTGGGGGACGACAAGCTGCTGCTTCTGGGAGCTGCTTGAGGTACGAGCTGCCCGGAGCATTCAGCCCTGAGCCATTCCACCCCTACCCTCCGAACCTTTCGGTCCCAGCCCGGAGCACCCTCCTACACCCTAACCCCCTCATCCCCAGCCCCACCCCAGACCCCGCACCCCCAGCCAGAGCCCTCACCCCCCCCACACTCTCCTCCTGCACCCTGAACTCCTCGTTTCTAGCCCCACCCCGGAGCCTGCACCCCTAGCCGGAGCCCTCACCCCCACCCCAATTTCATGAGCATTCATGGCCCTCCATACAATTTCTATACCCAGATGGCACCCTCGGGCCAAAACATTTGTCCACCCCGGTCTAAACCAAACCACAAGTTCTAAATTCAGGGTATGTCATATCCTGGTGTGAATGTCCTGAGTAGTTACTACCCTTAACATGGTGGAATTTTAACCATTGGATTAAATGCCTTCAAACTTTGACATTTGGAGCTGCATTTAAATTTTTCAGCTTGGCTTTAACTCAGTAAAAAATATATGAAAGTAAAACTGGGTGAAAATTTTCAAATGAACATTTTTGTCAGTGAAAATGCAGATTCAGGTTACCTGAAACATTTCACAAATTCTTGCCAAATTCACTGACTTCTTTTAATCAAAAATTTAGAAGAAATTGAAACGTTCCGTTTTGACATTTTTTAAACACAATGTTTTTATTTTTCAATTCAAAATGACATTATATATAAACTACCACCAAAAAATCAGTTATTCACCCAGCTGGAACATAAATACAGAAGCCTTGTAACGTACATTGATTTTATTTAGTGAACAGTTCTGATAAGTGTGCTGTCTCTTTGCTGGCTGACAAAGGTGACTCAAAGACCCCATCACAAACTACAGGGATAGACACTTCCACATTTTCCCTTTTTTTTTGGTGTCTGTTTACTGTCTGGGAATGAGGGTAGAGAACAATAAATAAATTACATTCTCACTCTGCCTCTCTTTCCCCCTCGACTATTAAAAACGGTTGTGTTCTGTGTAAAGGGAAATGCACCGACTTGTATTCAGACTGAGAACTACACTGAAAGAAGTGTGTGCTGTTATTTATAGGTATTTACCCAGTACCCACTGGACACAGCTGATAATGAAGTCTCAGCTGTGACAGTTGTAACTGTCTGATTCTGCGTCTGGTTTAGCACCAGTTTTGGCACAGATCAGAGCATAGGTTCTGGAACAAGCAGTGTGTGTGGGGGGCGGGGGGGGGGGTGCGGGGGGTTGCAGCACCCGCTGGTTTGAAGTGGTTTCCATTATATCCAGGGTTTACAGTTTGGTCCAATGGCTCTCAGCATCCCCACTATACAAATTGTTCCAGCCCCCCGGATTAGAGTAGCTTTAATGATGCTCTAATCCATGCCAACCCCCCATCTTCCCGCCGCTCCCCAGGGAGCTGTCCGCCAGCCGGGGATTGGTGAAATGCTATACTGGCTCTATACTAGCTAGGGACTCCCCCACACTAAGGAATCCCCTGCAGAGGAGATCCAGTGACTTTCTGTTCCTTTCCACCATCACAGAAACCAGAACTAACTGGAATATCTAACCCACTTAGATGAAAATTATGCATATGTCCTTGTGTATGTGTTTCTGTGTTTGCATTCTGTAGAAATCCAATAAAGTTTTCTCAAAGCCATAAACAAGTGGTTTCATGTAAACTGTACCACCTCAGGAATAGCCCCGGGAGGCTAGTGCATTCTGAGTCACAATTCCTCCTTGCTGCCAATGGGTAGTTGTGACAATTGGGAAATCTGTCTGTGTACAGCTTATGAATTCTGTATGAAATCATGAACTCTGTATGCATCATTATCAAGCTGCAAACTCCATTTGGAAGGCACAGTTTGTTTGTCTAGTTGTCCTTTTACTCTGTGTAGGACTGGAATTTCAAGAGCTAATAGAAGAGGGCTAGCAATAGAGGATCGCTAAACCTCGTTAGTTCTCTATTCAAATAGAAGCACCTTAGACAATAGCTGGTTTCTATGCAGCAGAACTGGTTTACCAGGGCAGAGGTTATCTGGCAACTAAGGCACCTAGTAGGAGCCAGTAATGACTCGTTGAGGCTGATCAGGCAGTCACCTGACAAAGGGGGCTGGAGATTATAAAAGCGTGTCTCAGCAGCCAGTTTAGCGAGAAGGAGAAAGGGCCAGAGATTTCATGTTCTGGATGAGAAGCCATGTGCAAAAGGCCCACAGTTGGGGAGAATCCTGGGCTTCTTAGAGATCTCTGATTTATGCCCAAAGAACTCTACAAAGTGATAAGGAAACTGCCTATAGGTATGTTTGTTATCGTACCTAGAACCGTGTACCTATTCTGCTGAGTAAAGTGACGTTACTTTAGAATCCTCGGCAAAGTCTCTGGGTCTGTTGACTTTCACTGTTGCATACACCTGAAGAGGGAAACTGTTAAACCAGAGCACTCACATGGCTGAAATTCTGGTAGAGGGTATGTTTAAGACACGGGAATCTGAGGGGTCAGCATTGCTCCCAGGGGATAGGCAGTTAGACTGTGGGGGATCTCAGCTCTCAAAGGGTTCCAGACAGATGATCCACAACCCAAGAGTGTGCCTAGAGAACCCAAGTGCTAAGGTAGCACTTGGACTATGTTGAAACTCAGGAGGCTTAAAGCACACGGGAAATGTCCAGCCAAGAGGGGGAGGTCTACCAGTGCTGTCTATATATGACAGTATTTACAGATGGCCTATACTTACTACCTATGCCCCAACTGCTCTGTTACTCCAGCATTCAGGGGTAGAGTCAAGTCTCCCCTCATTTCCTGTCCCGTCCCCAGTGGCACCCCACCCACCTTCTCTAGGGAGAGAGTAAACCGGAAATAACCACACTTATTCCTATGTAGAACCGGGCAAAATGTTTGGGCTGAAACATTTTTTCGGCTGAAAAATGAAGCTATGGTGACACTGAACCATTCATGTGTTGGTTTCACTAAATTGATGGGGATTGAGGAAGGGAAAACCAAAATTACAAAGAAGTCAAAACAGGCATTTTTGAAACAAAAGTATTTAAAATTTTCAGTTCACAATGAATGTTTCAAAACTTCCATCCTATTCTTTAAAACATTTCAAAAGCACTAAATACTAGAAATAGAAATGAAACGTTTTAATTTGGGTTGAATGAAATTTTTCATTTCCCGGAAGTGAAATTCTCAAATTTTTTGATTTGCTATAAAGTTGTCAAAATTCAACACACAACAATTTTTTCCCACTTTTTCAGAATTGCCAGCAAACTAAAAATCCGTTATTTGCCCAGCTTTATTCTGAGGGTTTTGGGTCCAAAGTTCATGTAGCATGTGAAAGGGAGAAGAGCTTTAGTCCCCTGAACAGCAGGTTTAGTCCAAGTTGCAATGTAACCCATAGATTGTAGGGTTTTTATGACAAGGGTGTATGTCATTGAAGTTGAAGAATTAGTATTAAATCACGTTGAAATTCCATCTCAGTCTCTAATATATTCAGATGTGTATTAAAGGGACAGAACAAAGAGTGTATGCGCAGGAGTGAGAGAAATTCAATGGGCTTCTGCAGAATGGCCTGTCCCAAAATGGAGGCCAATTCTGAACTGCTCTGCTGCAATAAAACTAAGTGAAATTGACAAGGACAATATTAGCCTGCTGATGATAGAATAGGTAATAGAAGAATAATTATTATTAATTTCAACAGATCTCGAAGAAGGATGTATATGTATTCTGCATGCTCTTCATTTAAAGTAGATATTTTATAAATATTTTAAAGTGAAGTTGGTATGTTTTAAATGCAACCACAGTTATGCAATATATTCTCTAAGCATCTGTAATATTACTGTATATCTCACTTGAAAAGCCAGTATATTGATTCTGTATGCCAACTATAGGTGTATATTTCTTAAGCAACTAAAAGAACTTCAAGACCTTTCAGCTGCAACCCAAATGCAATGTGCTAAAGACATTTCTCAGATATCTTCACAGTGGCAACATGCAATTGAACACTGGCAAGCAGCCACAATTTTTCTTTCCCCCTCAATTAAAAACATCTGATGACGCTGTCTTTTTCTAAACAAATGCTGCAGCTTCATGTTACAATACATTTAAAATATGTTTACAATAAATTTTTCCAGAATCTCTTGCATCTTATAATTACAGAGTCTGTTAAACACAGATTTTATTGACCTTAATGATGAAAAGAGACCTTTAAATTCCTACAGGAATAATATTCCCAAATCACAAGGGTTGACAGCAATACTGTCTGTCATATATATGTTTCCATGCCTTTTCTTATGTTCCCAAACCAGATTAAATCTCTAGGAGTCCTGTACCAGTGGTTAATCCTACACTCCACACTCAGCAGGAAACCATGCTATAGGCAATGTTATCCCCTCACCAGGGGCCCAATCCATAGCCTGTTGAGGTTGGTAGTAATCATTCCATTGAACTCAATGGGTTTAGTTTTAGGCTACAGTAGACTTTCAAACCAAAATCATGGGTATGTTTTCTGGCAAGTCAAACCAATGGGAAAATAATCTTTTATTCAGATATATAGTAAGGTTCTGAACTTGCAGCCTACTTCATACTCTATGGTTGGTCCTGCAATCCTAGTAACCACTTCCATGATTAAACTACCCCGATGGGTTGGGATTGCAGAATTGATTCAATGCTGTTCCCAGAAATTTCCTTAAATAAAAAAAATGCTCTCCTGCAAAAACTACTTTACTTCAGGTCCTTGAATGCTCATAAACTCACAGGATTATGCCTGGTTAGCCTCTGGATTCTCTAATTAACTCTGACTCTCTGTATAGGACATGCGAAGGATAATTTTTTTTTTTATGTTGCAAAGCACTCCCTTAGGAACTGATATGTACACCTCTACCCTGATATAACGCTGTCCTTGGGAGCCAAAAAATCTTACCGCGTTACAGGTGAAACCGTGTTATATCAAACTTGGTTTGATCCACCGGAGTGCGCAGCCCCGCCCCCTGGAGCCCTGCTTTACCACATTATATCTGAATTCGTGTTATATCGGGTCGTGTTATATCGGGGTAGAGGTGTATTTGTTAATAGTCTGGGTGAAATCCAGGCCCTATTGAAGTCAATGGCAAAACTCCCCTTGATGTCCATAGGGCCCAGATTTCACTGTCTCTGTTTAAATAGTTGCCTAGTATTGCCAGTGATACCCAAAGTGGATGACAGAGACAAATACAGCATGCCTTCTCATTGTCAATGCCTCCCTGAAAGACCCTTGTTGGATCTCCATATGATATCCTTATCCTAGCTAAATTTAATGAATATAACTTAGATAATTTTTTCACATCTTAGCTCATAGAGCCGAGATTCTTTTAAACATCTTGAACAGTTTGAGCCATACATCCCTGCTTTGTGCTACCATCTTTCTATGATACAGAGAATTCTGTTGCAGATATTAGGGCCAGTCTTTCTGCATTCACCTCTGTTAATAGCTCTTTTGTTGGGGAGTGAGATATCATTAAACCTGATTTCCCACTGCTCCTTGTGCTGTCTTTCCTCTCTTCTTGTTCTTGGCTGGTGCCCAAATGCTCCTTAACCTTATTTCTTTCCTGTCTCCCACCTTCATTGCTTGCTGGTTCCTCTGTTATCGCTGCCCTCTATTTTTCCTTCAAGTCCAACCAGACTTAAATTGTATAAATCAGCCTCTGGTGTGTGACCCTTTCTGCCTCCTCCAACCAACTAGATGGATCACGGTTCATTTCACAAGTCATTCCTACAAGTGTGACTTGTTTTCTTCTTATACAGACATACAGTAGAGACTAGAGAGATGGCTCCTTTAGGATATATAAACATACGGTGCTCAAGAAATACCAGGCAATTTTAATCCTGCCATGTAGGGCTATGAGGACACAAGTGGGAAAGAGAAAAGTACCACATTTCTTTCAATCATATATTCCAAAACACTGGTGATATCAATTTACATGTTAGTGCTGCCTACACTTAATCGTTTTAACACTAATTTCAAGATTTTAATTTTCCCTACTGATATTTTCTTCCCTTAAATAATATATTAATGAAGTTAAATGAAAACATATGGCACAGGAGATAAAATTTATGTTCACATAAAATGTGTGTTACAAAATAGCTACATGCAAAGAGAAAAAGTTACTGAATATATATATTTATTTTTAACAACTGTAACTTGATGGTGCAGTTGTCAGCATTTTTATGGCGTCTCATTCCCAATGCTAATATAAGCGATACCATCATCAATTATACTTCTACCTATTCAGTGGAATGCATAATAACTTCTTTATGTTTCCCAGTGAGGTTAAAGCCATAGCAAATTATTTACTTTTGTGTTCCGTGAGCTTTCACAATGCTTTCGACTGTGAACTGAAGCATCTTTGTTAGAAAGATTCGGTGTTGACAACTGTATAGCTGTCTATTGTTAAGAATCAATTAGAATTTACAATAAGTATATAGAACATTCATGAGAGTAGTGGGCAACTGATCTTTCAGATCTTCTCATTTCCTTTGGAAAATTTTAATTGTTCGTTTTAGGCATCATCCATCCATAAACTTCACTCTAAAGACAATGGAAGTCTTGTCCAATCCCTTACTGGGCTAACGCACACGAGGAAAGCCCAGGTTCACTACTTTCAGAGTTAGCAACGCTTCCCTTAGGGACTGAACCCATTAGCTATCCTAAAGCACACGATGGTCCGTCCAAACCTCAAGAAATCATCTCTCTCGGAGCTAATGACTTCACCAGACATTGCCCTGTCGCTAATCTATCCTTCCTGGGGAAGATCATCAATATGGTGGTGGTGGACCAATTCTGGTAGCACCTTCCAATGTGTTTTCAGACCTGACCCAAATATGGTTCTAGATTTCAACAAGTCAGGAACACTATTTTGTTTTATATGCTGTATTCCCCATCTGAATGTAAACTGCACTTTTGGGCTACACACAAATAAAATAGAAGAATCCCAGTTTTCTGAAGCTCTCAGGTGTAACCCCAGAAACCATGTTTATCTGAGGAACAGTGAATTGAGGGAAAAGTTCAATAACCTTTTTCTAGAGCTGAGGAGGAGTATGAGAGTTGATTAATTCACATTGATAGGCCATTTGGATTAAAAGGGTATTCATAAATATGGGGTTTATAAAATCAAGTTCTTATTTAAAAAGTAGCCACTTGAATTAATAGAACCTGGATGTTTTAAGACCAAATTAAATATTTGGATGAAGGGAACAACTATATTCTATTCTGTAATGAACTTTGGTTATATCTACATTGGAGATAGAGGTATAACTTCCAGCTTGGGCAGACATATCTTTGCTAACTCTGGTCAAGTTAGTGCACTAAAAATAGAATTTTACCTGTGGTGGTGCACAAAGGTGGGAGGGACTAGTGCCCAAGTATGATCCCATCTGAAAACCTAGATACCTACTCAGGGCAGCCAGTCTGTTCTGGCACTGCTGTTTTTAGCACAATAGCTCAATCAGAGCTAGTGCAGGTATGTCTACCTGAGCTGTTTGCACAGTTGTAGCCATGTTGATCCCAGGATATTAGAGAGACAATGTGGGTTTGATAATGTCTTTTATTGGACCAACTTCTGTCGGTGAAAGAGACAAGCTTTTCAGCTATGCAGAGCTCCTTTTCAGGTCTGAGCTGGAAATTACACCTCAACCTCCAGTGTAGACATGCTGTCAGTTGTGGATCTTTTTTTTCTACCTCGTTTTTAGGTTATTTTTAAAAATAAGTGAGGTTTACAGAAACAAAATGTGGTTGCCTTTATTTCACTTTCCATAAATCGCTGCTACAAAAATAAACGACTGCCTGCCATTGATTGAACTGGACACCATCACAGAGTACACTTTTGTAGTCCGCATTTTGCTGAAAGTGGTTTCCAAGACCCATTATGTCACATGTCACTGAAAAGTTGATGCAGTGCCTTTTTGTGTTAACATTTACCTAATCTGTGGACGGGGATCAATGAAAGAAAAATGATCCAAGGGTAAGAGATGCAAATAATGATTCCAAAGCATTTAAAATCAGCCATCAGGTTGTAAAAAATGGCTAGATTCTACCACAGTGACTTATGTTGATTAGTACCTACACATTAATTCCCATGGCTAGGTCTACACTTGGAGCTAGTGGTATGATTCCCAGCTCCTGTACACATACTCACATGAGCTGTCATTGAACTAGTGCACTGAAAATAGTAGTGTAGCCACGGAAGCAGAGGCAGTTGTAATTAACAGCCTGGGCTAACCGCCCTAAGTATATACCCATGGGGTGCAGGCAGGTTTGTACTCTGAGCAGCTCACCTGTACCACCACTGCCTCTGCTTCCATGACAATGCTACTATTTTTAGCATGCTCCATGAGAGCTAATGCAATGATATCTGTGTAAGATGGGAGTCGCATGCCTACTTCCAAGTGTAGACGTTGCCTATAAGGAGCCACAATGAAATGAATGGGGCTACTTGCAGATTAAAGTACTATTCAGTAAGAATAAATGTGAAAGATTTTGGCCTTATATTTTAAGAATTCATCCTTAAAAAAAAAAAAAAAAAAACTAATATCCACCAAAAAATCATTCAGCTAAGGTTGATGATTTTGATAGATGTTCTATCTGCCTAAGTCACCCAGCTACGGTAAGAAGTGAGCATGCCGCACTGAACTGTGAATGTGGCTTGACAGGAGCTGTGCTTTATCACTGAAATACACATGGCAGAATGTTCTCCGGATGAGCCTTGGCTCCATAACGGATAGAAAAGTAATTGTAATCGACAAGAAAGGAAAACCAAGTTGTGTTTAATCCAAGAAACAATGAGAGTCTGGATTCCTGTCTGTGATCAAGTTGTGCTCCTCTCAGAGGAGAGAGAATCTGAGTATTGGGGTGACACCGCAGGCCGATAGCCATGACTTTCTGATTCAAAAAGGTGGTACATGGTCATGCTCACCCCCTGTGAGTTAGAGCAACATTAGGGCTGCTCTAACTTATGCCACTGGTGTATGGTTGCTAAGGAGGATATAAGGGACTCATACAGCAGCTGAGGGTTGGCCTGGCAGAGTGGGGCTTAAAGGGGCAGCTGGCATCAGCTGTATACCAGCTGAGTATTCCCTCTCCACCAGTGGGACTTTCAGCTGGTCAGTTACAACCAGAACCTAGCCCTCAATAGTGCAAAAAATGGATCATATTTGAAAATCTGGCCTGAGGTAGAGGGCCTAATCCAAACCCCACAGAAGTCAGTGGAAAGATGCCCACTGACTTCAATGGATTGTGAGTCAGACCTGAAGGAGATGAGGGTGGGGGACCGATCAAAGACCGAAAGCTTCTCATAGGATTTTTTCCCCCACAGTCCCTGGACTGAGCTAAAAATCCAATTTATACCTCTATTAATAATTAATAATCAACCCCTTTCTTGGCAAGCTGAACAGAGACGTCAGAGACTGAGACTCAAGTACCCACTCACCCCTCACTGTAATCACTCTAGGTCAGGGCTGGAGCTTCTGGCAGGGCTGGTGGGAAAGCTGGCCCTGCTGCTGCCCATTTTGGTACTCATTTTATAGCTAAACAGAGACCTTACATATCTATGTAGGTACTTCTATGCCCAACTTCCCCTCCTTACCATAGTATTTGAGCATCTCAGAGTCTATAATGATTTTATCCTGGCAAACTATGAGGGTAAGGAAGTGCTATTATCACTGTTTTACTGCAGGAACATTTACTTATCTCAGTTGGAGAACTGAAACACAAAAAGGTAAGTGATTTGACCAAGGTCACATAGGAATTCAGCTGCAGAGCAGGGGCTTGAACCCATACATCCTAACTAGTAGGCTAGGGCTCCTATTCACTGGACCATCCTTTCTCTTCAGGACTTTCAATCCAGTACCTTTCAGAAGCATTGCATTTGAAGAGACACACACACACACACACACACACACACACACACACACAAAACCCAAGTAACACAGATTTTTATATAGATACTAGAGAATTTATCACTTGACTGAAATTTTTATAGGAATTGGATTGCTCAGGATTTGTGCTAATGAATGGAGAACTGGGGGAAGGAACTGGGGGCGAGATACAGAGATTAGTTTGTTTCAGATGAATCTCCAAGTTGCCCATTTTTGTAATTCAACCTGATGTCTTCATCTGAATACATTTTATTGTTGGTGTTTGGGAGTAAGCTGTCACCCAAAGTGCTGCTAGGAACTTCCTAATTTACACACTCATCCAGATTTGCTTCAAGGTGTTGTTTAGCTTCATTAGCAATACAAAGAAGCATCCTGTAGGCTCATATGGCAAGACTTGAGGAAATGAATGCTTCCAGAGGAGATCATCTCCTTGTACCACAAGTGGTAAGGCTATGAAAATAATAAATTCTTTGAAATCATATTTGAGGTGACCTCGTTGCTCCATAGCATGGGCTTAATGATTTAGGGCCTGATCCTGGCATTTATTCCAGGGCCCTGAGGAGTGGGAAGAATGGAAGTGCCTGGCCCAGGATGAGTGTCGCAGAGATGAGAGGAAAGGATCGGACCAATGTGCCTTGTGACTTATGAAAGCCAACGCAGAATACATAAATCATTAGCGACAGAGATGAACAATGTTTCCCTCAAAAAAGGCATGTTCCTAGTTAGCCTAAAATGTGCAATGATCCAGCCATGGTCAAAACAATATCATTCCATGTCAACAACCTCATCCGCTGCCATTCTGTCTCTGATCTCCCCTCCTTGGGTAGTACCATTGAAAGCAACACTTTTCTTCTTACCACATCCTAGGCCCTTTCTGAGCATGTTTAAGGTATGAGTTTGAAATTAATGCGGTGGGATATTTTCTATGGAGAACCTTCAGCTATGGAATCCACCTGCAGCAGAGATCATGCTGCGGTTACATCTTGAAGAATGCAGATCAGGTGTGAGACTCATCTCTGTCAGGCTATTCCCCTAACCGGATTGCGGGAGAATAAATCTGATAAAAGTGTTCCTGGAGTAAACAAACTAGATCCACCTGCCTGTAAATAAGCAGCTTGAAACTACACAGGAGAAAAGGAAAACCAATTTCCTTTTCTTTTGAAGGACCCTTGATGTATGTAACACATGTATGTAACCACTATATGCTATGGTAAGAGGGTGTCCTAATGAGCTTAATGCTTCTCAAGTGCAGCTAGAGATAATCACCGGGTCAAACTTGTATTGCTAATTGACGCATTAAAAAGCTTTTTGTTTTGGTCCAGTTCTGTAAACTCCAGAGAACTGGGTTCATCTTTACTTACAAATGAACATGAGTTTGAAGATTCTTCATGGTCTGAATGGGTATTTGTCCACTTTACAAAAACTCAGTCCCTCAGGAAAATTCAGCAGACATGGTGGTCTCTTTTCAATAGAGGCTTGGGGCTGAAATCTCAGGCATGTTGCAGATCAAGTGATTTGGCAGTATAGGGTCCCTCCTGCACAGCATTACAAAAGGTAAGTATGGTATGGATCAACAATATTCATAAAAGTAGCGAGAGTCAAATTATACTGCAAAGGTGCACATTTTTTGAGAGAGAATCCCTTAGTTTAAGCTGTTTCTAAGGACATTTAAATGACAGAATCCAAATCCACTATCTCAAATCAAATGAACAATCATGTAAACATTCTTCAGATTTTACAATATAGTAAATTATCCATAGTAGATCTATAGACATTAACAGATGCATGCTTTCTTATTACCACAGTCAGTTCTAATTAGATTAGAGATATAATAAACCATCAGATAAAGGATGTCCATTATATTTGGTCTGCATAATTTTTATGTCTGGGAAAAAGAGTCTCTTTTTATCATCAACAGGATATGACAGTCTGTAGAAATCAGTAAGCACAAGAGGATTGTGCACAGCTTTTCAAGTAGAATTGCTTTGTTCTTGGCCTACGCTTAGCTGCTCTTCAGAATACCAGCAGGGTTATTTTTATTTTGTTAGTTTGCCTAAGAAATGTTAAAGGGAAAAGTCAGGGACTCAAACGTCTGTGCAACTGGGTGGCTGATAAAGGTGTTGCAAATTCTGGAGCAGCTGTGTGTGCATTAATGGAATGATTCATGTTGAAAGAAACCAGACTGGAATGAAGCACATTTTGTGAGTCTATGCATGAGGAAAAGTGAGTCTGCAAGGTCAAGGCATTTTGATTTATCTGATGGTTTCTGATGGCAACAGAGAATAATAGCTCTTCTTAGAATAAATACAGAGTATACAGCACAGGAGGATGGGGTAAGAAAGAGATGAAAAATATACTTCAAAGTCTGTTCCTGCCTCCCTTACTTCTATGAATACTCCCACTAGAGTCAATGGGCCAGACAGCCTGCTAGTATAAACCAACATACAATGTCTTCCTATGTCAATTTACACCAGATGGGAATCTGACTAAATGGGACTGCATTAAAGATTAATTGATGTGGGATCTGCTGGGAGAGCAATACAGCTGTGCATAGACAATCCAGGAAGTTTTTGGAGAGTGTTGGGGACAACTTCCTGTTGCAAGTGCTGGAGGAACTAGGGGTTGGGCTCCTCTTGATCTGCTGCTCACAAACAGGGAAGAATTGGTAGGGGAAGTAGAAGTGGGTGGCAACCTGGGTAGCAGTGACCATGAGATGGTCGAGTTCAAGATCCTGACAAAAGGAAGAAAGGAGAGAAGCAGAATACAGACCCTGGACTTCAGAACAGTAGACTTTGACTCCCTCAGGGAACTGATGGGCAGGAGCCACTGGGAGGCAAATATGAGGGGGAAAGGAGTCCAGGAGAGCTGGCTGTATTTTAAAGAAGCCTTATTGAGACGCAGGAACAAACCATCCCGATGTGCAGAAAGAATAGCAAATATGGCAGGAGATGAGCTTGGCTTAACAGAGAAATCTTCGGTGGGCTTAAACACAAAAAGAAAGCTTACAAAAAGTGGAAACTTGGACAGATGACTAGGGAGGGGTATACAAAAAATTGCTCAAGCATGCAAGGGTGTAATCAAGAAGGCCAAAGCACAATTGGAGTTGCAGCTAGCAAGGGATGTGAAGGGTAACAGGAAGGGTTTCTTCAGGTATGTTAGCAACAAGAAGGAGGTCAGGGAAAGTGTGGGACCCTTACTGAATGGGGGAGGCAACCTAGTGACAGATGATGTGGAAAAAGCTGAAGTACTCAATGCTTTTTTTGCCTCCATCTTCACAGACAAGGTCAGCTCACAGACTGCTGCACTGTATGGGGAGGAGGTGAGCAGCCCTCAGTGGTGAAAGAACAGGTTAAGGACTATTTAGAAAAGCTGGACATGCACAAGTCCATGGGGCCGAATGCAATGCATCTGAGGGTGCTGAGGGAGTTGGCTGATGTGATTGCAGAGCCATTATCTTTGAAAACTCGTGGCAATCAGGGGAGGTCCTGGACAGTTGGAAAAAGGCAAATATCGTGCCCATCTTTTAAAAAGGGAAAAAGGAGAATCCTGGGAAGTTCAGACTGGTCAGCCTCACCTCAGTCCCTGGCAAGATCATGGAGCAGGTCCTCAAGGAATCCATTTTGAAGCACTTGGATGAGAGGAACATGATTAGGAACAGTCAACATGGATTCACCAAGAGCAAGTCATGCCTGACCAACCTAATTGCCTTCTATGATGAGATAACTGACTCTGTGGATATGGAGAAAGCAGTGGATATGATATACCTTGACTTTAGCAAAGCTTTTGATACAGTCTCCCACAGTATTCTTGCCAGCAAGTTAAAGAAGTATGGATTGGATGAATGGACTATAAGGGGGACAGAAAGCTGGCTAGATCGTCTGGCTCAATGGGTAGTAATCAACAGCTTGATGTCTAGTTGGCAGCCGGTATCAAGTGGAGTGTCCCATGGGTCGGTCCTGGGGCTGGTTTTGTTCAACATCTTCATTAATTATTTAGATGATGGGATAGATTGCACCCTAAGCAAGTTCGCAGATGACACTAAGCTGCGGGGAGAGGTAGCTAAGCTGGAGGGTAGGGATAGGGGCCAGAGTGACCTAGACAAATTGGAGGATTGGGCCAAAAGAAATCTGATGAGGTTCAACAAGGCCAAGTGCAGAGTCCTGCACTTAGGATGGAAGAATCCCATGCACTGTACAGGCTGGGCACTGACTGGCTAAGCAGCAGTTCTGCAGAAAAGGACCTGGGGATTACAGTGAGCGAGATGCTGGATATGAGTCAACAGTGTGCCACTGTTGCCAAGAAGGCTAACGGCATATTGGGCTGCATTAGTAGGATCATTGCCAGCACATTGAGTGAAGTGATTATTCCCCTGTATTTGGCACTGGTGAGGCCACATCTGGAGTATTGCCTCCGGTTTTGGGCCCCAACTACAGAAAGGATGTGAACAAATTGGAGAGAGTCCAGTGGAGGGCAACAAAAATGATTAGGGGGCTGGGGCACATGACTTACGAGGAGAGGCTGAGGGAACTGGGGTTATTTAGTCTGCAGAAGAGAAGAATGAGGGGGGATTTGATAGCAGTCTTCAGCTACCTGAAGGGGGGTTCCAAGAGGATGGAGCTAGGCTGTTCTCAGTGGTGGCAGATGACAAAACAAGAAGCAATGGTCTCAAGTTGCAGTGTGGGAGGTCTAGGTTGGATATAGGAAAATCTATTTCACTAGGAGGGTGGTGAAACACTGGAATGGGTTACCTAGGGAGGTGGTGGAATCTCCTTCCTTAGAGGTTTTTAAGGTCAGGCTTGACAAAGCCCTGGCTGGGATGATTTAGTTGGGAATTGGTCCTGCTTTGAGCAGAGGGTTGGACTAGATGACCTCCTGAGGTGTCTTCCAACCCTAATCTTCTATAATTCCACGAATCTATTATTTTATGATGGAATTTTAAAAACATGTATTGAAAATCACTAAGCACTATATGTGACTGGTCTTACATGGATGTCCAAAGAGCCTCCCTCCCACCCACTTTTCAGGGGAAGACGCCATCTTATTACCTGTACTCAAGGAATGCAAGATCCACATGAGTCTCTAGCACCAGAAGCAGCAACAGATTCCCCAAAGTGGGTAGGTAGTGGGAGGGAGTGGGCGGTGCCACTGTTCCATGGTATTGTCTTCAGACATTGTTAAAGTTGACCAGTGTGTTAACCACTCTTCATGCAGGCTAAATGGAAGGAGCAATTAAATGCCCTTATATGTAGTGATAGCTGGAAACATGGCCAGGCCAATCATAAGCTAAACTGTGTGGGCTGAGGGGTTTCCTTGGGATTAATTGTAAATGATGGGGCAAGAAGACTGATTGGTCACAGCTGTGTGTGTCTGTGTGTTAGAGCTTGGAAGTGAACAGAAGACAAAAGAAGCAGAGATGGGTGTGGAGCTGGGAGGAAGCCAGGAGACAGAGCTTCTTTTGTGGCACGGTACTTATAAGAAAGGCAGGCTTGGACTTCTGAGCAAGGAAATGGCCTGCTGTTGTTTATTTCTGCCGTGGTCAGGGAAACAGGACTTTGTGTACATTCTTTGTAAATAAACAGGATGGCACCCAAGAAATACCTGGCTCATATAATCAATTTCTCCTACGAGTCAAAACAATATAGCAAGACCCCTAATACTGGGTAACTATCTGAGCCATAAAAGGCAACAATATCATCTCTCCACACAGGCCAGAGGGGCTGGCCCCAATGTGGGGAAGGAGGTGAAGGAGGTGTACTTGCTCAGCTTGTCAAGAGTGTCACATCCCCCATCTTGTCCAGAAGACTTAGTGCCTGATTGAGACAAAACATTTGTTGCTGGGGCACTTTCACTGAGCTCTTCTGTGAACACCAGCCTAGACTCTACAAACAGCGTAGAGACTTGGCCTTAGGGTCATAAACCCGTTAAACCCAACCCTAACCTGATTTGGGGCAGGTTACAGCACATACCTCATCTGTTTGCACATGTCTAGTTTTCACCCCGAAATGGAAGGACCAGCTCTAGAGGTCAGAAGCTAATTCAGTCAGTCTTTGTGCTCATACAGTTGTTGATCTCCCAGTTCAGAGTATCAAGTGGTATCCTAAGTAAGGTGGAGTCTATCGTGACATGGATGAATGTCTGCTAAACTGGATTTGGACCAATTTATTTCAAAAAATATAGGCCTCTGTAGATGGTAACAATACCAGTCTCTACTCACCTGGGCTGAAAAGCTCTAACTTATGTGAGTCATGCAGAGGTGACATTTTAAAGTTTGTCTATATTGTATAGAGTGCCTGCACATTGTGAGGCATTGTGGAGAAGTATGCTTATTGCTCCTCAGTGATTCTGATATCAAATACGGTCAGTTAACAGAGGATAATGATTTTTTTTTCTTAGCACCAGCCTCAGTAATGATGCTTGATTTCTGAAGGTCAACCTGGGTTCATTCATTTGTTCTTGTCTTTCTTTCTCACATAGCACCAGTAATAATCATTCTGCTGGACAAAACTGTGCATTCCCATCTTCTTCATCTGGTTTCCTTGGTGACACCTGTGTAGTTCATTTGCCTTCAGTGGGTTTGGACAGATCTGAAGGATTGGAAACTAGTAAAAAAGAAATGGAAAAGAAGGAACAGAATCCAGCTTGTTCTCCCATGCACTATGTTGGTTCTGCAGTGCTAACAAGTAGAGCTGGTTGGGAATTTTCGGTCTGAAGGATTTCCTGAAAAGGCCAAAAAAAAAAGATTTTCCATTGGGAAAATCGAAACGATGGCTGCCCACCAGGCAGGATCTTGCCAATTTCACTTTCAGACCCCACCCCTCAAAAAACAAGTGTAGCTGTCAAAAGCCTTCCAGGCAGGCAGCCAATAAGCAAAACATTTAATTTCCATTCTCCTGAAACAGATTTTTTCTGGAAATCCCTTCCTGTGAAAAATGCCACGTGCTTAACTTTTGGCCTGATTTGGGATGAAGAAAAAAAAAATAAAACCGTTAAAAATCATGAAATTTTTCATCAGAAAGTGTTTCCATTTTTATGGCCGACGTTACTTAACAAGAGAAAAAGCATCAGCAATCACTAACGTCATTGGCTTTGAATGTGTATATATAAAAGCAAAGGAGTGAGAGAGCAATATTTTTACATAGTAACATTATAGGGAAGATCCACACCTTTTGTGTCAGAAGAATTGTACCCAGTACCTGTTAATTACAGGGCTGTTCCAGAACCCACATGATGAATTCCTAGTACTGGTGTTAATGTGCAACTCCAGCACAGATCAGAGCCAAATAGTTTAGCTTTCAGCAAATTTGAAGGAGAAGAGGCAACTGATGCTAATAATATTTGAACTGACTGACTCTTAGTCTTGTTTTTTAGTGTAGCCTTTTTAATATTCTGTTTATATTCACTCATAGTTGTTTCATTCCCTCCTCCCCCCCCCACCGTTTTTTTTGCATTAAACATCTTTTCCCAAACTTTCTTTGAGGAACCTGAAAATGAAATGAAAGGTACATTTAAAATTCTGTATGTGCTCAATGCCCCTCTAACTTTATCTATTTGAAGCATTCATCTCATAATCTTACAAAACAGTTCGTTTAAAAAATATTTTCAGATTCACTTTTAAGTCTCTCCTCCTCCTGCCCTCCCCCCAGTATTGCAAGTACTTTGTTAGTTGTAAGGATAATTTAGAAAGAGTTGCATCAATTTCTGGGTGAGACTAGCCACTATCCCATTTCCCCATAGATATAACAGCTATTATAATGCAGTATATAGAGATTTTTTTCTACAGGACGTAGAGTGGTTTACATTTCATCAAATTCTTTAACAATCATCCACCAACCTTGGCATATCTTCAATCAAAACTTAATCCATGTGAGATAAATAATGCTTATAGTTCTTTTTCAATTGTCAATATTCCCTATATGAATATATCTGGATCCAAATTTAATATAAATATGCATCACTTACAATAGACAGCAGGTTTAAAACAAACAAAAGAAAGTATTTTTTCACACAATGCACAGTCAATCTGTGGAACTCCTTGGCAGAGGATGGTGTGAAGGCCAAGACTATAACAGGGTTAAAAAAAGAACTAGATAAATTCATGGAGGATAGGTTCATCAATGGCTATTAGCCAGGATAGGCAGGAATGGTGTCCCTTTGCCAGAAGCTGGGAATGGGCAACAGAGTATGGATCACTTGATGATTACCTGTTCTGTTCAATCCCTCTGGGGCACCTGGCATTGGCCGCTTTCGAAAGACATGATACTGGACTAGGTGGACCTTTGGTCAGACCCAGTATGGCTGTTATGTTCTTATGTACAATCATGTAGTTGCAGTATCAACAATACTGACTCCTACTGGAATCCAAAGGTCACCTGATTAAATGAATGGGCAGCAGGTATAAAACAAACAAAGGGAAGTACATCTTCACACAACACCCAGTCAACCTGTGGAGCTCATTGCCAGGGGATATTGTGAAGGCCAAAATAATAACTGGGTTTAAAAAATAATTAGAAAATTCATGGAGGATACGTCTATCAATGGCTATTAGCCAAGATGGCTAAGCCTCTGACTGCCAGATGCTGGAACTGAATGACAGGGGATGGAATATCTAATAGGGTTGTTGATTAATTACAGTTAATTCACGCAATTAACTAAAAAAAAATAATTGTGATTAATCACATTTTTAATTGCACTGTTAAGCAATAGGTTTCAGAGTAGCAGCCGTGTTAGTCTGTATCCGTAAAAAGAACAGGAGTACTTGTGGCACCTTAGAGACTAACAAATTTATTGGAGCATAAACTTTCGTGGGCTACAGCCCACTTCATCGGATGCATATAATGAAACATATAATAAGAGTATATATACATACAGAGAAGGGAAGCCGCAGCCAGCACATCCCTCACCCGCGCCGCTTCTCGCCGCCCCCATTGGCCCGGGACGGTGAACCGCGGCGAGTGGGGGCCGCGATCGGCCAAACCTGCCACGTCAGCAGGTAAATAAACTGGCCCAGCCCGCCAGGGTGCTTACCCTGGCAAGCCGCGTGCCAAATGTTGCCGACCCCTGACTTAAATGTTACTGTTTTGATGATCTGTCTCTGTTTCCATTTGTCTATCCATCCATCCATGATCAGGTCTTTCTATGGCCGAAAACTTGTTCACTAGAATATTTGTGAAAATCAAACATGGAAATGGTGCAATCACAGCTGAGCCAAATTAATTTAAGTTTTTTTTTCAAATTCTCTTTTGCACTATTTGCTTAGTTCTGCTGTTCTACAAAGTAGTTATTGAAAGTTTGCTCTTCTCTTCAGCAATGACAGCTTGTGAACGATGGGGAAAATGTCTCTTTAACTTATTTTTCAATATAATGATACAAAGGTCACAAAAGCAGTTTTTAAAAAGTGACATCTCCTGTTGAACATTAAGTCTAGCTGTAGATAAGGGTAAAGGTTCATCATCATGAATATAGAATACATATGTAGCCCCCATAAATTAAGGAACTGCCCCCAAATGTGAATTGCCCATCACTGAAAATGTAACTTCTGAGTTTCCCCTGACTGTGTAGAAGGTTCAGCAAGTGAAGGTCAATGTTCCTCTTACTTCTCCAAACTATAATCTTGGCTGACACCAAAGATTCATTACACTTTTAAAAACCTTTAAAGTTTAAAAAATTCATTACACCTTACTTATTTTGTATCACTTACGGCTCTCAGGTCCTTTACATGTTGTAACTGTAACTTGCAAGTAGCAGTACAATTAAGATGATTAATTATTAAAGGACCCAAACTGGGCTTGAATTCACTGTGAACTAGGTCTATAATAGCTACCAGCATTTATACTCTTGTGGCATTGCAGCTAATTAGAAGACAATAATCCACCAGTGTCTGCAGTCGTTTTCTTAGTAATAAAAGGGACAAAAGGGTCTAATTTCAATTAAACCCAAAACAATGGGGGGGAGCAACCCATGATGCAAAATATTTGCACTGTCTTTAATGTGAAAAATACATTGGTCTAAAAAGTCAGTTTTGTGCCCTGTTTCAGTGTAATAGGTGTCGTTCTCTGCTTAACAATTTAGTGATTTTCCCGAGAGAAAATCCATTGATTTTTATAGAGATTAGCTAGAGATTTCCGTTGCACAACTTGCCTCCCTTTTCCCAAAGAGTCTGTAGGTTGCTGAAGCTGTTTGACGATCATCTGCTGACGTTGGAACTGGTCTGTCGAAGCTGCTGCATTGTTCATGGAAGCCTACTGTGTGTAGTGCCCAAGTTGTGAAAGGGAATTACATTTGAAAAACTTGAGGATCATGTTAAAGTTCCAGTTTACATAAACAAATGGAATCAAAGTTAAGGTTAAAATGGCACCAAGCCAAAGGGGCTTCAAGTTAGTGATCTCCATTCTGAACCTGTCCTGTTGTATTTGCAGGTAGTATTGTAACTCATTTATTTATAACATCACCCACCAGAGCCACTCAGGCAGCAGATTCTTTCAATTGCAATATCAATGAGGGAAGTAAAGGACAGATTTACATTTTGCACTTTGCATTTAAAAATCAAGTGCACTTATGCTACTAACATATTCTGTAACATCCCCACTCCTATACTCTCTATAACAGGATGGATCAGTGCATTGCAATATATTTTATATTCACTTGACTGTTACAGAGTCATAGTTTGGCCAGCAATTAAAGTAGATCAAGATAAGTGGGAGTGCACCAAGGCCCAGATCCAACTGTTAACCCACTGTCTGGAAGACCTAGAGGGATAGAGCTCTCTGCTCCCTCTGTTGAATTAGAAATGCCTGTTCTGAGCAGCTTAATTTAGATACATTATGATGTTGTTTATCCATAATTCCATCTACTGAGTTTTTTTAGTTGGTTGGAATTTGTTTACATGTTGGTGCGTGTAGTGGGGTGGTCACCCGCTCCGGCCCTGAAGGGGTTAAAACAGCCCAGGGAGAAAGGGCTGCCCCTGGGAGAAAAGCCTAGCCTGATTGGGGAAGCAGCCTCAACTGGGGCCACGCCCCAATCAGGCTGCAGCTGGCCCTATAAAGGGGCTGCTAGGCCGAAGCTATAGAGTCTCTCTCTAGCCTTTGAGAGAGACGGGCCTGACTGCTGGGAGCTGAGCAAGGTACCTGGAGTGTAGCAGGGCTGGGGAAAGGCCAGAGGAGCTGGGGAGCTCCGGCCTGGAAAGCCGCAGGCTGCAGGCCTTGACAAAGGCCGGAAGGGTACTAGGGTTGCAGAGGGCAGCCCAAGGATAGGTACAGGCAGCAGGTCCAAACCTCCCTTGCCTATGATGAGTAGCTTTTATACTGCAGTCCACCCCAGTGAGTGGGGGCTAGATGGTGACTGGCAGTAGCCCAAGACTGAGGCGAGGTGGGGATAAGAGGTTGGGGGGGTTCCCCTGGGAGGGGAGACCCAGAGAGCTGAAGGGGTACTTCCAAGGGGCAGAGTCCAAGGGAAAGGGGCACCGGGCTCCGGGAGAGACACGGGCAGCGAGGGCACCGGCCTGCAGAGGGCGCTCCAGAGGCTGGCGAGCTAATTCCCTGGATGGCCAGCAGGAGGTGCCGCAGGGCGAGTCGTCGCCCTGTTACAGTGTGTTAATGTGATGATTGTTTATTATCAGTACTGTACTCATGAAAGGGGTAGGTGTTTGTTAGAGTGGGACCTGGTGTAGCAGTTCTATCAGGACTGGAGCAGGCCAACTCTGGCTACCTCTGAGGCTGACTTGATCCATGGGTGGGGTTTGTGGTGAAAGAAGATTCTAGACCTCTATCAGTCAGACATTTATTATTTGAGATAGGGAGTGGTTGGCCAAACTTCTGAGGTGTTGTTTTGTTTGCACAATTTATTATATGCAAATATACATTCTGGGTTTGACTGCTTTTCCCTTTTCCCCCTTAATCAAAAGATCTTCCATGTTCCCAGAAGACTTCTAAGTGTTTGTGAGTTGGAGGGGGGGATGCCTGCAAAGGTGCCCAGGGAGGTTTTATTTAATTTCTGAGAGCCAGAAATAATAATGGGGCTTGTGCCATTGTTTTATTTTATAACAGACCCCCGGCACACTGAGCACAGCCCTTGTCACTGCGATTGACGTGTGGCAGAGAATTACACAATGCCCATTGAGGTCAATGGGAGCCTTTACATTGACATCAATAGGCAATGGGTGAGGCCCCAGTCTTGATCATCACACTTCAGTAATGAAGCATTTTCCTGTAGTGATGGGATGCAACAAGCAGACAAGAATGCAGGTGAAAGAAGAAGTGAATCTAGAGGAGTTCACTGGCCCACAACCAGCCAAATGAAGGTGTGTGTGTGTGCGCGTGCGTGTGTGTGTGTAAATGTTAGGGCTGGGCGGAGCACATCCCGGGTGCTACCCAGAAAGAGAATATGACCAGGATCGAGAATCTTCACTTTTTAAAAAAAGATTGACATCCCCGTCCGCCTAATAAACCCCAAACAACTCCCGCACCCCCATAGGGTTTGTTTTTTTTTTCCTCAAAAGGGAGAAGTGCCAGAGTCTCCATGAAGTCCACTAGGGATTTCCCTATTGCTATTGTGTTTACATCGACGGTACTAGATACTACAGTAATGGGCATCTGGATAAACCCAGAGAGAGATCAGGACCTTTAAAAAGAGAATCTTCATGCCCCATCTGTGTTTACCTGCCTTTTCCCCAGAGAGGGCTTGTGGGAGTTACTACCATCCTCCTTCCCGTCTGCTTCCATAAAGGAGGACAGGCAGCAGAGATTGTCCCTGTTCTTGTCTCCCTATGTAGGGGCTGGGAAGCTGTCCAAGTGACAGACCTTCCCTCAGAGAAGAGGAGCTCAGGAACTGCTGCTTTTTCCATCAACTGTGATTGCTGTTCCACCACAGAAGGAAAAGACTGAAAGTCTGTGAACTCCCCAGTCAGGCATTAGCTCTTCGACCTGCTCCCACTTCCAGACGGTCAAGGGCCACTTCACCAGGCTGAGATGAAGGGGAGCTCCCCAAAGGGAAAGGGAAAGGGGCAGCAGTGAAAAGCTTTCCTGAGAGGGGGAGAACTTTGGGGGGGGGGAAGGGAGGATGTGAATTTCCCTCTCCCACCTCTGCACCTCTTACTGTAACCCCTGAATTTAAGCCCTGGAAAAATGTTTGGGCTACACTCTTCACTTATTGCTGGCATGTAGCTCCCCTTAGTGTTGTTTAAGCCTCTTGCTGTCTGATGTCTGCCACACAGAGGCTTTAAGAGAAATTTGAGTCTTAAGGGGACTCTCGGAGCGGCATGGGGGGAAGTGACGCCTACTCCGGAGAAGATTGACAGATACAAGCCATTTTGCGTGACGCTCTTGAGGACTATCAGAAGACTTTTGTCTCAGTGGAAATAGATGTGGCATTGGAAAGCACTAGCAAAAACTGGATTGGAAAAACCTTCTATAAGACTCCTGCATGCATTGTCACAAAGCTCACTTATGCTTCGTCAGTTAGATAGCGCGGGTTCTCTGGGGAATCTTTTGAAGAGTGACACGCTGTGACAACAACTGAAAAATATACTGCTTTACTAATGGCAGGCAATTCTCACAGGGTGCATGCTTTCCCAGCTTGTTCTCAGACCAATGAGGCAGGAATCCTTTCTGACAGTGGTCACAAATAGGTATCTAAATCTTCTCATATTGAAAAATGGTCCATGTCAATGTTACTTAAACAGATAAACAGCATCACATAGAATTAACTTTAACTCGAGGGAACACTGTAATCTCTCACTAGAAAATCAATGCAATCTCCTAGGTTTCCACTAAGAAAGGATCCTTATACACCAAGCACAACTCTCCTCCGATGGACACATTTCTTAATATAGATCAAACCAAGGTTATGGACCCCATTAAACCTCAAGTCTCTGGTGAAAAGAGACTTCCCCAACAGGGAAAACTTCTGGCTGTTTCTCACAGGCTTTAAATGTCCAGGCTTGGCTCATTTTACTGTCTCTCAGTCATTCTTCTGGGGTCAGATCATTCTCTCAGTTGCAAATATGTTACTCCCACAGATTTCAGTGGAGGTGTTGCTCTGATAAGGGCTTCAGAATTTGACCCATAGGAACAGAAAAAGCAACATGAACCTCCAATATTATTGGTCAGAAAAGAACGGGCATGTTACAGGCCACTTAAGTCCATGGCCTGACTGCATTATATATAAAAAAATCATTAGAACTCAATAAATAAACAATCAAAATGTTCTCTGTGCAATGAGGCAAGTAGTAAATTTAACATCCTCTCCCTCCCCCCGGTTGTATATAGCATCATGACATTCAGGAATCATTTCAGTGTGAAATCCATAATTTGGTATCATTTTAAGATGAAATAAATAGGTAATTATAAGGTCGACTACAAAATCGCAAAGCTGCCTCAAGTACATTTTCAGTGCTTCATATAAGAGCTGGGCAAACAATTTGCTATGAATAATATTCTCCATTCATTTTGCATCTTTTTCACACCTCTGCCCCCCTCTCAGTGCCTGGGATGTCTGATCAGATTGGCAGGGGAAATGTAACCTGGGAGTTCCTGAGAGGAGATGGAGAAGGGAGGGACAGATTTGGCTGGTTTTGAGGCCCCCTGTGCATGTGGAAATCATGTCTGGGTTCAGAGTGGAAAGGGAAGGAGGAGAGATTACCTGATCTCTCCCTGTTGCCATTTGGCTGGGCTAGGGGAGGCGGGGAAGAGGAATAGAGTTGATGATCTCTTGCACCCTCTGCTTTTCATACATGAATCCTTCATGGTATGCAGCAGCCAATGCCCTGCAATGGAGGCACCCTGTGAACTGTCTTCTAATCCTGTGAGTCTGACCGCTCGTCAGTGTTGGGGATCAGGAAAGAATTTGTCTCCCAGGGCAAGATTGGCAAAGTGTCCAGTGGATTCTTTTGCCTTCCCCACAACATCCTGAAGGCCCAGTTTTAAGTTAATAAGGATAAGGACAGGAGACCCAGGAGATAACTGGTGGGTCCTATTACAGACAGAGGTACCTTTCTTATCACCTTCTGGGGGAGGGTGAAGGTGGGCTGAATCCTAGGGGTTAGGCTGAAGATGACCAGAACTCAATATTTGGCTTGGAGACTACTTTACACCATGCTAGACCCAGATTATTGTGAGGGAGGCAGGATTTAACCCCCTCATTAAAGTTAAAAGTTGTGCCTTCTCCTTTAAAATCCATCCCTTTCTCTGTTTCATTCTTCTGAGTGTCCTGATCAATTCAGCATTATCTGATTTATTCATTATTCAGAATTATTTGCAGGGTTTTTTCTTCCACCGCTAGTAATTACTAGCCATTCACAAACAGCTCATTTTGACTGTTAAGGAATGAACTTCACACATTGTTGGTCACTTAACCAGGTCACATGGTACATTTTTCTGTTCTCTGTTTGGATGATTTATAATTCAACAACAACAGTAAGAATTGCGTATTTGGGTGTAACCTTCTCAATTGCAATTCAAGAATATTCAAGTATACAGTATTGTGTTTTTGCAATTTTTTATGCTAGAAAAGCCTGTTTGCTATAGTATTTGAAGAAAACAAACGCAGAGGCATGAATATGCTTATCAAATTGGCAACTGACACCAACCTGGAGGTGGTGCTGGGGGCAAGAGGGCTTGAAAGTTCTTTGGAGGACAGGATTAGAATTCAAAACAATCAGGAGGAGGGATACCTCAGTGGTTTGAGCATTAACCAGCTAAACCCAGGGTTGTGAGTTCAATCCTTGAGGGGGCCACTTAGGGATCTGGGGCAAAATCAGTACTTGGTCCTGCTAGTGAAGGCAGGGGGCTGGACACAATGACCTTTCAGGGTCCCTTCCAGTTCTATGAGATAGGTATATCTCTCTATATTTTTATTTTTATTTTTATTGACAAATTAAAGATTTAGTCTGAAATCAACAAGATGAAATTCAGTAAAGACAAGTACAAAGTACTGCACCGAGGAAGAAGAAATTAAATGCACAGATACAAAACGGGGAATAGCTAGCTGGCTAGTAGTCCTACTGAGAAGGATCGGGGGGTTATAGTGGATCCCAAATTGTTGACTAATATTCAATGTGATTCAGTTGCTAAAACATTAATATTGTTCTGTGATACATTAACAGGAGTATCCTATGTAAGACACAGGAAGTAATTGTCCCTCTCTACTTGTCACTCATGAGGCCTCAGCTGGAGTACTGTGTCCAGCTCTGGGAGCCACACTTTAGAAAAGAAGTGGACACATTGGAAAGAGTCCAGAGGAGAGCAACAAAAATTATAAAAGGTTTAGAAAACCTGATCTGTGAAGAAAGGTTACAAAAAACTGGGCCGGTTTAGTCTTGCGAAAATGGTCTGAGGAGGGGGGACGTGATAGTCTTCAAATATTTAAAGGCTCTTATAAAGAGGATGGTGATTGTTCTCCATGTCCAAAGGTGGGACAAGAAGTGATGGGCTTAATCTGCAGCAAGAGGGATTTAGGTTAGATATTAGGGGAAAGTTTCCAACTATAAGGATAGTAAAGGCTTCCAAGGGAGGTTGTGCAATCTCCATTATTGCAGATTTTTAAAGAAGAAGTTGGACAAACACCTGTTAGGGGTGGTCTAAGTTTACTTGGTCCTTTCCAGTCCTACATTTCTATGATTCTATGAATAGCACTTAGAAATTCAAATGAATATTCACAAAGTATTTTTTGTGTATTCCCCCAACTCTATGCAGTAACTCATTATATTCTGCCAACTCTATCCAGTAACTCCGTTTTTGCTATATGACCAACCTTTAATGTACAGAGTAATTAAAATAACGACAAACATCAGATCAAATTCTCTGTCCTGAGCTACTCCCTAAGGTGGTGCAAAGGGTGGGGTGGGGGGGGAGGGGGAGACAAACAACCTACAGATACCCTGCTGGGGATCTATCCCTGGCAGGTATAGAGTCTTTCATCTCCCTCCCCCAGAGCCTGTGGCACAAGGGAATGTCAAGGGTGTTTCAGAGAGAGCAGCACATCTGGGATTCACCACCTGGTGGATAACAACCTGCTGGCACAATTTAGAGCAGCCCCAAGGCCACTAACCTGTGGTGAGATTGTGGTACCCAGGACAGAGAGGCACCATGTTTGCCTCCCTCTCACTGGAGGCAGGAGGGTTTCTTGTGGTAGCAGGGTGTCAACTTCCTCGGGGCTCCACCAGCCCCTACTTTACCTTGCAAGTAAACTCTTGGTTTATTCCAGTCTCCAAACACCTCAGAAGGATCCCCCTGCAATGTCCAGCCCCTGTCCCTGGACACGCACACTAATTAGCAGGTTTGCTATTCCCAAGGGTATAGTATACACACATCAACTTGTTTGAGTCAGCTGAGTATGAGCTCCAATGTAACACCATAGCACTGTAATCTATTTATAGTGAAAACAAATTGATTAACCAAGATAAATATTTCAGAGACAGGGAGCAAATATAATAAGAACAGGTTAAAAAATAAAACAAAAGCGTAACCCACTTCTACTAGACTAAAACTTCTACAGGCTATCCTCGTCTAAGGAAATGTCTCACCAAAACCTTTGCTTTCAGCGTTTCAGATGAGGTTGGTTGATATCCTGTTTTCCTGGATATTACCACACTGCCTCATTACCCCCCTCCCAAGTGCAGGATAAAAGAGAGGCCCTAATGTCATCCTCCTATACCGCAAAGTCCATTGTTTTTATCCCACCAATCAAGATAACTCCCCATGGCTTCCTTCCTGCGGTGCTGCCTCCAAGGTGTCTTCCCAGTATCCTGTTTGTTTCACATCCGCCCTGTCGAGCTCTTTTTTCCTATTGACTTTCCCATATAAATGGGGCTTCCTTTATGTTGGCTTTACAATGCTTAGTTTACATATGAACCAAAGCAGGGGATATCCCATCAGTTTGTCTGGCAAAACCAGCTTGCAACCCTTCCTGGGACATAGATTCTAAAAGACAGTTTCAATACACCTTTACACGTTCTTAAATACCATCTTTACATACGTCGCCCAACAATTATGAGGATTGGCATGACATAAGCTTCCATTAGACACCTCCCTGAACCTTTTTGGGATAAATACGATGAAAGCGGTGTGCTAAGTGCAGTGAGTTTGTCAGGCCAGACAAGATTTACTGTTACAGAACAGTGAACCCATTGCCAGTTGACCCTGGGGGGTTCTGAGGGTCACACCCCTGTACTTGAAAAGGGACGCCATTGGAATCCGTATCCCAACCATGAAGAAAGGTGAGACCACTTCAAAAACAGGCTGCAGAAGGTGGTAAAGCTGGACAGTGCAGCACAGTGGGAATTAAGCTTGATCAATAGGAGAGGTCAAACCAAGGAAAAGGTCAAAAATAGGGAGTAGCCAGGATGGCAATGATCTGCATGTATTTAAAGAATCAGAGATGGTAGATGCCCTGCACTTACGATGGAAGGCAAACCCGTAGGTGGTGGCCACAGCAAGAACCATCAGTAAAGAAGTCTGACAATAGAATTGGTAGTTTTTAGAAGGCCTAAAACACATGTTCATCAGCTGGTTTGGAATACAAATGCTTGGCCGCATATAGGGTAAACCAAGCTAAATTAAATCCTGCTCATGGAGGCCTAGCTCCTGCATGGTGCTGAGTGCTTTCGGCCAGTTCCAAGCACACAGTTAATTGAACCGAAGTCCATCTTTCAGTGCATCCTCCATCTCTTCATGAAGTCAAGGATATTATTCACATGTTTTAAGTTAATCATGCGCTTGGGTGCTTTGCTGGATCAGGACTCAGAGTGCTAAATACCTTGCAGGACCAAGTTCTTAAAGAGAAGATTTGTCAGCAAAAGAAATGTGCTTTTGCCAAAGCATAAACCTCTTTAACACTGATACCTTCAGGAGGCAAATTATGGCTAGATCATGCCACCTACGCACTTCCTGAGCAAAGGGCATGGTATGCCAAGGAGGAGTGGGACACTGCCTCAGGCATCATGAATGGGTGCAGATGGGGGGAATATGGTCCAGATGATGAAGGTGTGCACACCACAGAGGAATGTAGCCATAGTTAATTTTTTTTAAAAATGGAACCCCTGAGCTATCCATTAGCTCGGTCCTGTTCCTCCTTATTTGCAACATATGACTGTGATGGCAGGAGCTTCATAAGTAGGAATTCGCTTTCCTGAATTGGAAAAATCTAGGAAATGTTTTGTTTTTCTTTTTTTCTGCTAGAAGACTACGAATTATACAGATTGCATCAGTCATTGTATTTATATGAACAGAATGTCCAAAAATATGTTCACCATGTATGTTTATATCCGGCCAGCGGAGAATGCATTACTGTCTGTGCTGATTGTTTGATGAACATCATCGGCAGGGTTTGGAATCTGATTCATTTCCCTGTTATCCTTTTCCTGGGCTGAGGATGAAATAATGAAACGTTCACTGATGTTAGCTGAAAAATTTGTCAAGTGCGAGCGATGTGCAAAAGGCAGATTGAACCGTGAGCTCTGCAATCTCTCTCTCTCTCTCTCTCTCTCTCTCTGCAGTTCTGCAAGCATCCTATAGGCTGCTGTGGAAACGACACCATTGAGGCAATCCAGCACATTGTTGATGACCTCACTCATGATGTATTTTAGTTCCCACTGTCAGCTGGAAACAAATTATCTTTGATTTTATAAAAGGCAATTATGCTTATCTGGGGAGAATAATGACATGTTATTCTCACTTGTGCGTTATCACTTGTCATCTTAAAATTGGGAGTCAGATGAGGGCTCCAAGACCATCTCATGCCAGAGAGCTTGCACTCCCTTCCTAGTATGAATGAAACTTACATCCTGTGGCTTTTGACTATTGAATTAAGGTGTGGAAAACTAAGTGCATGTAAAACACATATAGACCTTTAATCTTCTAAACTGGAGTGGAATTGTTACAGTGTCACTGTAAACTTAAATAGACTGAAGAGCGAACTCTACAGGACCATACTTCTCTTCTTAACCTTGATAATGTAGAAGCAAATTGAGTATATAAAAATATCAACTATTATTCCAGCATATGTATAGAGGAGCTCTGCCTGATTACCATGGGAGGTATGGGAGGACTTGTCTGAGAGTGACACATCCCAGGAGCAGAGCAGGGTGCTTAGTCTTTAAGGTGCCACCGGACTCCTTGTTGTTTTTGTGGATACAGACTAACACGGCTACCCCCTGATACTTGGAGTTTGATGCCAAGAATTTAGGTGACACTTCATAAACCTACAAGTGAAAAAAGCTATTTACACCATTTTGTGTCCTCTAGAATAGAGGGCCCATAATAAGTTAGGAGCATTTAGTTACCGTGACAATAGGTAGAAATGTGACAGCCAGCCAATCAGACAGTAGCCTGCCCAGGAAGGAAGGGAAGGGAGTAATTCAGGGATCCTATAGAAATTAAATGTCCCTAGGCTTATCAAGCCTCTGATCATGGTCTTTGGAAGGACTGGTCAGGTGTGACCAGCAGATTGGTCATCTATGAGGTGCAACCCAATTGGTGGCGAGGGGTGGTGGCAAAATCCTAGGACCTAGCAAGATCCAGTGGAAGGAAAGTTGCTGTCCAATTCTTCACTGCCCGATATCCAATCTGAGACTTCCCCTTGTGCCCCAACAAGACCCCAGCACAGTGTTGTGCATGGAGGGAAGTTGCTTTTCAAGAGACTTTAGAGCATTCCATGCCACACTGGAAAGGGATTCCTGGTCAATGGAATAGCCATGCTGACCCTTTCTTTCACTGTTGTCAGCAAGGTGAGTGGAACCACTGAAGGACGTTCAAGAGGCTTATTGATAGGAGGGAACATCACTGTGAAGCTGACAGAGGTGCAGTAGCTTTAAGAGTGACACTGTTCTTATAAAGCAGGGTTTCTCAAATAGGGGTCACAGCTTGTGTAGAGAAAGCCCTTGGTGGGCCGGGACGGTTTGTTTACCTGCCCCGTCCGCAGGTCTGGCCGATCGCGGCTCCCACTGGCCGCGGATCGCTGCTCCGGGCCAATGGGAGCTGCTGGAAGCGGCGCGGGCCAAGGGACCTACTGGCCGCCGCTTCCAGCAGCTCCCATTGGCCCGGAGCAGCGATCCGCAGCCAGTGGGAGCCGCAATCGGCCGGACCTGCAGACGGGGCAGGTAAACAAACCGTCCCGGCCCGCCAGGGGCTTTCTCTACACAAGCGGCGACCCCTGTTTGAGAAACCCTGTTATAAAGCTTCTTGTACAGTGGTAGAAGAAGGCAACCTTTCCAGTGCCTCTCAAATGACAGTTAAGACGTAGCAGTCAAGTGTCAGTTGCTTTAAAAAAAAAAAATTAGCCACAAAAGGCCAGCCCTATTTATGAAGGTGGGGAGCACAAGTTTCTTTGGCATGAAGGACTTGGAAGCACCTGATGCCAAGAATTAACGTGAGGGTTCACAATCCACAGGTGAAAATAATGTGGCATTATTCCCCCCAGGTGTAGCCTACAATTGTGCATTGGATTATTATTTATGACTAGTCTGTCATGTGCATTTGAAAAATTACACATGAGGATATATATATTCCCAGAAGCTGGGAATGGGCGACAGGGGATGGATGACTTGATGATTACCTGTTCTGTTCATTCCCTCTGGGGCACCTGGCATTGGCCACTGTCGGAAGACAGGATACTGGGCTAGATGGACTTTTGGTCTGACCCAGTATGGCCATTCTTATGTTCTTATAATCATCCCACAGAATAGTTGGCAAATTGTGATGTCTATGCATGTAGTTACTTTGATGGCTCTGGATTTACTCCTGATGCTGTCTCACTCACACACATGCACCATTCTAATTGGGAAAAAAGATAGATTTTTGTCTTTTTAAATTACCTCTTGCAAGAGATATTGTACCACCTGATTCACTTGATCAAAGCAAAACAGCACTCCTAGTTTTGCCTCATATTAGGCATTCCTTGGCAGACCCCAGATCCAGGCTTGAGTGACTGCTGAGCTGGGAGCTGTTTACTTTTATGCACTCTGCCCAACTTTGGCATACAGCCCAGAAGGAGCTTAAAGCAAACGTATCTCTTTTCCACTGAGGTCTAAAAGGTGTGGGAACTCTCCTGAGGTTTTGTAGAAGTAATTTTCCCACCATCTGTCAATGGTCCCAATCCAGCCAGCACCAAAGACTTAACTATCTCAGAAGTAGAAGGGGTGTTCTACACTATGGGGGTGTGTGGGGGGGGAATCGATCTAAATGGTGCTTTAAACAAGCCAGCTGGCCCATCGAGGTAAGTGGGGTGGGGTGGGTTGAAGCTTGAGTGTTGCTTATGCTTAAGCCAGTAAAGCAGCGGGGATGCAGCTGCTCTGTGCTGCTAATTCAAATCCTCTGTGTTGCGAATACTATCAGTCTGTTTTGCAGTGCAGCTAGGCTAAGTCAAGAGGCATTCACTCAAGCTAACACTGCAGCAAAGACGAGGCCAGTGTAAGCTTCCCTGCCATATTACAATAATGTTTCCATTCACCTGTGCTAACCGTTTGTTCTAGCCGTATATCAAAAGCATGGTAGCCCAGTAATTAGAGCGCTGAGCTTCCTTGCGAGAAACCCTGGGAAGGTCCAGTATGAAACTCGCCTGCTAGGCTAGGAGGAGCTGTAAAAACTGTGGACCATAATATAATGGGGCACTATGACAGACCAACGGGTCATCATGGCTAACTGATAAGCCAGCCGTCAGTGCCTTGTTCTTCTGGTCTGTAGTTGGGATAGAGATTCAGAATATGAGAGCCTCCCGTGTGCTGGCTCTCAGTCCATCATTCTCCTGTTCTCTGGGACCCGAGATCTGGCATTCAACTGTTCAAAGCTGGCCAGCTATAAAGAAGGCTGGCCTGGAAGGAAAGGGAGGTGGTCTTGTTGTTCCTGGACTTGACCTCAGGTTTAACTCCTGGATCTGCTGTAGACTTCCAGTGTGGTGTTGGATAAATCACTTAATATCTCTATGCCTCAGTTCCCCATCTGTAAAATGGGACTAAAAATCCTCCCTTTGTCACATCTAGTTAGATAGTAAACTCTTCAGGACAGGGGTTATCTCTTACAAGGTGTCCATACAGCACTCTGCACAATGGGGCTCCTATTTTGGTCAGAGCCTCTTAGCACGAATAAGTAATGACAGTTGCTGACGTTTAATTCCCATTTACTCTCCAGAGCTGGGGAGCTCCCTGCTGCTTCAAACGTGAAGCCATCTCCCAATCTGAACTGAAGTCCTGAAGCTGGCTCAGTGTGTTTGAAAATAAACAGATATAAATGAAGAACACCACTAGCTCTTCTAACATTGAATTCAGCTGTCTGGGCTCAGGGTGGTCTACCACAAGCAAGTAATCCCTTTATTTTTCCTCTCTGTGATTACATGGCAGAGTAATTCATTTAGCTTGAGAAGCAATTTCATTATAAAAATATTTGCATTCAATTGTTCCCTTTTAAACAAAGTATGCATTAAGCTCTTAACAAAGTTTCAGAAGCCATATATTGAATGAGCTAAGCTTCCACAAGGTCCAGTACTCTGCTCCATGAATAAAACTGTCCAGGAAAAGTAACCAATAACTCTCTGTCTTGATATTATGTTCAGTATAACAAATAAATCTTTAGAATCTCAACAGACCTGGCAACTTCATTAACAGTTATGCCTGCAGCCGGGAATGAAAGAACATCAATTCATAGACTCCGACATTTTAGGGATTTCAGCAATGAGAGGTTTGTGGATTGCAGACAAACTTTCTGGCTCATAGGTTCCCCTCCCAGGAAAGAAGGGAACAAATAAAATATATTGCTAAATTACAAGTACTGTACAACTGCACTTAACTGCTAGATATCTAGTGCTTTGGATTTAGACCATTTTAGGCCACAGATGCACCTGCAGTCTGCCAGAAAATAAATTGGTAAAGATTAGCAGATAACTGGTGAAGGAAAAATGATTTGAGTTTATTCATTTTTCAAACACACCATATAGACAGGAAATCAAATTTCCTGTTTTTAGAGTATCTACAAAATGGGTCATATTGTGTCCTCTCCGTTTCAGTAGTAGTGGAAGGCTTGAATAACCTGACCTGGAAAAGGAAAAAAAGAAAATATAAGGAGGAATATATTTTTAAACACAATTGAAATATGAAGACAGAAGAGCTTTTTACTGGCTATTCAGCCAATAAATGTGTTAGTCTTTTTTTTTTAAATTATAATGAGTAAATCATAGATATTTTAAAGTAGCGAAATCACTTAAATTGCCATAATTGTATATGATTTTTGCCTTAGTATCATAAGCTCTGATCCAAAGCACTGAACCATCTGCTTAATTTTAATCAGTTGAATAGTACCACTGAACTCACAAGTGCTATTGATTTCAAGTTGATTTGATGTGCTTGTGACTTCAATGGGACTACTCACCTGCTTAATGTTTAGCACATGCTTAAGTATTCTGTTGGATTGGGCCATAATATGTCAGTGTTTAAGCAATCACAGCCAAGTGGTATGAATGATTTATCTCCAGGTATCTGTTTGAAAGCAGGGTCCCTGTTAAAATTTGTCTTTCCTTTTTGTTGTTATGGGGCTTTCTCCTTCTTTGGTGGAAACTCATCTTATTGTATCTACGTCTGACATGAACATATACAGAGGTCACATCCTGCTTACCATACACCCACCAGTAGTCAACAAGACTATTAATGAGTCTGTAGGTGAGCAGAATTTGGACAAAGGTTGGTCATCTCTTTATGGGATTTTTGCTCTACAGCTTTTTTCAACATTATGTTATTAAGAAAATGTCTTAAAGGTTTGGTGTAACGTATGTAAGCCTGTGCTTAGCTTTTAATATAGTAACCCTATAAGAGAATGGGCTTGCCCCATGGGCTGAGGCTAAGCTAGCCCTGATTATGGAATGAGCGCCATCTGAGGGGAATCGGGCAATTTCCCATAAAAAGCAGGTGGCTGCAGCAAAAGGAAGAAACTGGGGGAGCTGAGTTGATAGCCCAGGCAGAAATGCCAATGCCGTAGGGCCCAGTAAGCAGGCGTTTTCTAGGGGGGTGGGAAACCCTGACGGGGTTTGGAGCTGAATGTCAGAGCTCCAGTGAGGGGGATCAGGGAAGACTGGCTGGGAGATCAAAGTGGATGGAGGAGGAGCTGTGGGGGGTGAAAGAGAACATGAGAGCTAAGTATAGGCCCCTTTTCTTTGTGTTTTTGGAATGGACTTTAGGTTGGGACTCTGGGTTGTTGTAAACTGGTTCTGGTATTAAACTAGCCCCAAGTACGGGGAGTTGTTAACTAGAGGGAGTCTCTGTGAGTTCTTAAAGAGTCCCAAAGAGAGGAAAAACAGACGTGTGGGGCTGATAGAGACACCCCTGGCTAGAAAGGAGTGCTTGGTAAGCAGCAGTTTTGTTACACACCATTAAAATCTATGCAACTACTCATATGCTTCAAGTTAGGCACATCCATAAGTGGTTGCAGGCCTAAATAATTGTTAGGGCAAAATACTGGATGGCTCAGGGGATTCACAGTGGAAAATATGGAGCCTTCCAATTTTAGCAATCCCTTTTCTGCTTGTGTGTATGTTGTAAAAATCCAGGGCTAGCATCAAGAGATTAGTGCCCATGCAGTACCTAACCACATAGGGTCATATGCTCAGGTGGTATAAACTCGCATGGCCCCATTAACTTCTGTGGAAATGTATGTGGTCATAGAGATTCACACTAACAAATTAGCATCTTGGTGTTCCAAATGTCTTTTGATGAATATAAATACATAATCAGTATTGCTAATGAACTTTTAATTTAGTGCTTGTCTTAATTATGATGTTGTATAATGAAGAAAAGGCAATATCCACTTGAAACAATCTGTTTGGCTAACTTAAATGTACATAAATCCATCTTTCCATTATTAGAATGAAATAGCACTAGTTTGGTTTTTGGATTTATAGCAAAATATGGCTCAATAGATCTTGATTGCCTTGAAGCACACAGTTATGATTCTTGCAACTCTGCTAATCACCCTGTGCAGTGAATTTTCACTTGGTGTGAAAGGATGAGGGTGGCATACAACGACTTATGTAATAAGACCTGACAATTAATTAGGCAGTGGGGAAAAAAACCTTACGAAGCATTAGTGTGATTCACTAGCAACATATTTAGAAAACTAATAGTTGTGGTCGAATGCAACATGGTATAGCCCATTGTCATAGTAGAGCTTAGTTTCTAGATCACTGGTGTTATCTTAAAGACATTATAATGCGTGCCCTGATGTTGTAAATGTTTTGGCAGGATTTTTCCTAGTAAAAGGCTTTCAGATTAACTTGAATAACATGGCACAGCATGTTTTCTCCAGATTTTTCTCATTATAACCTTGATCATTGGGGACACCTTAAAACACAATGGAAAATATTTTTAAATGTGTACATTTATAGTCTCTTGGAAGTAGCATTCTTTCCCTTTAATCATAATGTTTCTATTTGGTTCTCTCTTGGACTGAATTTACGCATGTGTTGGAGGACAGCTTTTATTTGTTCATCTAATGATTTAGCAATAATACTGGATTTTGTTTTTAGATATGTGGTAAATACAGACCAACCCTCTTTTGTGAAGTGACTAGTGAGTCAGGATGTCTCCTTGTGATTCACCTTCTAGAGCTCTGGTTTTTCAGAGAGTGGGTATCAGATTGGGCACTCAGAAACATGAGTCACTGTTAGAAAACCTTGGTCCAAAGCTTTCCTTGCTTGAATTTTTCCCATGTAGGAGAATGGCCAACCAGAGCAATTTCTGATACAGCACTCCATTGCGGTCAGCGGAACTTTTTCTTCTTCTTCCATCATGCAGAACCAATAGGGTGAACCATGGATCTACTGATTTATGAGGATCCACCAGAAGCTTGGCCTACATAATCTCTGATAGCATGGGCTGGAACCATGCTACTATCACCTGCTGGTGTCTGCCTTCCCTCTTGGAGTGTGTGTTCCATTCAACAGCAAAGACTACAAATCTACCCCTTGCCTTCCAGCAGGAGTATAAAGGGAGAGCATAATAAGTGATACAGCTGGCAGAGTTCTAGAATAGAGAGATTTATTGAGCATTCTTAGAGGCCAGTGTTACATGCTGTGAGAGTTGTTTGTCTGGCATCATTTCCCCCCCCCCCCACACACACACACCTCAGTTTGCGCTCCTAAACCCCTAGTGTCCCTCAAAGTAGGTACCTCCTGAAACCTGACATCTTCAGTTCCACTCAGCTTACTAGAATGTGTATGGCACAATAGTTGTTCCCTGGTTTTATCCCACTGCTCCCCACTCTGAGGAGTGATATGCATGGGATGAGGCAGAAGGAGAAACCAGACTACAGAGCTGGCAATCCCTGATTCTTGGCCCCTATACCCAACTGAGATGGGGCTTAACTGCCATCACCAGCAAGGCAAGGGAAATAAGCCTTATTAGTCATGCTCTACGGGGGGATTAATTGCCTCCTGCACAGAGGGCATGGAACTAGGCTTTCTAAGTAGACTGAGAGCTCAATTGGTGACAGACTCCAGAGGAGACAAGTCTGTCTGGCAGAGAGAAGCCCTGGGATAGGTTTTAACAGACAGGAAATGTGAAGGAAGAACACTACAGGTGCAAGTTAGGCTCCTACAGGGGAAGCTGTGAGGGTGGGCCAACAGAGAATCCTGAAAAGGGGGGGGGCTGTTTCAAGACTTGTTTGGACTGTCATTTGGACTTGTTTGTGTCTTACCCTGGAAGGGGTTTAGACTTTCAAATGACTTGGCTGGAGGGTCAGTCAGGAGAAAGATAGAAGCTGGGAAAGGCCATTGCAGGGCCAAGGGAGAGCCCAGTAGGGGGTGCCAAAGACAAAGATCCCATGCAACACTCTGGCCAAGGGGAGGGTACACATCGTTCCAGAAACATGGTTTTTGATCCATTCTGCTCACAGAAATGAAGGGGAACATTTGGGCCTCTGGGACTAATCCAAATCCCAGTGGAGTCAATGGGAGTCTTTCTGTTGACTTCTGTGACTTTTGGGTCAGGTACTAAGTAGGTATTTTATGTGTCATGTTGAACTTGGTTCTTATTAGCGATGCAGTGGTATGAAATACTACTGCTGTCTATTTCATTTATGGCCTATCTACATTACTTGTGGAAAAGTAGGACATCATGTCTTTAATGTTATCCTTGAAAGTATTTCACCCAGAAGTCATGAGTGACTTAATTTCTCCAGCTGATCCTGTTAGGAATTACTACTTTCAGAAATGAGAGCAAATTACATTGCTAGCCATAGAGGGCCAGCTCATTGGCTGGTATAATTGGTATAGCCCAATTGTCTCCAATAGAACTATGCCAATTTACAGCAATTCATAATGTGGTTGAAAGTTGGGTTGTGTAATTTTTTCAATATACTGTCCTCATCCAGGATTGTGTTAGCATTTTATAGTCCCCTACAAACACTAAGGTCTCTGGATCATTTTCGTTCATCTCCTGATAGTATCCTAAAAATGTATTCTTTTTCTAGTAAATTGGGGTGTATGAAAAAGGCAGACCCTGGACCTTCAGTTTCTGGTTGAGGTGTGGAAGGATATAGAAATGAACCAGTGACATTGGAGATAAGCAACATAAATGTACGCAAGGAGAAGTTGAAATGTACCTGAAGTTATTACAAAAAAATCTCTATTCTAGACCCGGAGGCCACAGCATGGTGTGAAGGGTCTATCCGTTTAACTGTAAGCATTTGTCCAAAGTACTTCTTCAACCATCTGAATTCTGTTTTACTCTTTACCTGTCACTGTTACATAATTATTAATACATGGTTGTTAAATGTATTTAAGTTTTTCATGAAAAGACACGTCTAACTTGCTCTTTCTTGCGCTGGGGACATGGTTACTCATCAGCTTTATGCTGGACACAGGTTTTCTGTCTTGGCAGCCCTAATTCCGCTCTCACTCCCAAGCATGGTGTACGGGAGTGGCATGAAAACCTCTCTAGCCTTCTACTGTTTGCCCAGCTCTGAACTTAAAGGTCTGATGGATAATAACGTGGTAATGTTATGATTGAGTTACTCCTGACTTTAATAAGGATGGAGAGTGGAAGGGGTGGAGTTCTGATTTTGTTGGGCAGCAAAGCAGCTGGTCACAGAATTCCTCAGACTGTTCTGGGCACCTGATTGTTCTCCCACTGAGGTCATTGTGAGTTTTGCTGTTCAACATGTTCAGGCCCAAAATGGCTGACAGAAAAATTAACTGGTTGGGCCTGACCCTCATCTCACTTCCACCAGTGTAGACAAGGAATGACTCCACTGACACCCCTTAGATTCCTTCGGTGTGAGTGAGAGGAGGCTCAGGCCTGTTGCCTATAAATGAGGAGTAAGATTCACTTCACCAGGAAAAGAATAAACTTAAAAGTATGGGCCAGATCCTGAGCTGGTGTAAATCAGTATTGCTCCTTTGAAGTCAATGAAGCTATGCCAGTTTTCACAAGGTTTGTTTCTGACCTGTTTTGGTTGCCGAATGGGGACGTGTACCCAGGCTTATATTCAGCTGGAGCCATTCGGAGCAGAGCTCCAGTAAATATTTTTAAACCTGTGGAGCCCCAGCTCCTCCTGTGGGGCTGAAAGCCCTGAGCCCCAAATAGGGTGGGAGGCTTCAGGAAAAAGTCTCTGAGAATTTAACCCCTGCATGCACCTAATGGCTGATTTTTGTGGAGAAGGTGAGGTCTTTCTAGCTCTGTCCCATTGAAGTCAATAGTTGACTTCAGTGGGAGTTGAATTAGGCCAATGCTAAGCACTTCTAAAAATCTCATTCTTACTTAATTCAGTCTTAGCTAATATCTCTGGAGGAACAGGGAGAAAGTTCCACATGGATGGAATGCTGTATGGTCTAAATCTGTTTGTCCCCTCTTGACAATAATTCCTTACATTTCAGCCTGTATTGGACACAATCAGAAGTATAATTATTATCCAAAATAGAAATCTAGTTGTCATCTAATTAACTGAAAATTACAGAAGCCATAAATGAATAATTATATTCTTTTAGTTCATTAAAATTGTAAGAAATGTTTAATTATTTCATTGGCATTATCAAAACAGTAAACTGGATATCAATTAACACACTTAAATGTCACTGAAAAAATATTCATTATTTAACTAAACTAGTAAAGGAGATCTTGTTGAATATTAAATATCCCAAACAGATGAAGCAACACATCAAAAGCTCCAAATTCTACATGATCTCTGTCCAAATGTCCTCTCTCCTTACACAGCACATTTATTTTGCCCTGTTATTTAATATGTTGTTTCATATTTGTTGTGATACAGGCTGGTAGAGGTGGTCAGGATTTTTTTGACTAACTTTTTTTTTCCACAGGAAAAATGCTGACTTCCTGTTCTGTGAACAGTTTCCGCGTCAGTCTTGACACAACCTGGACTCAAGAAAAGTGTGGGGAGAATAGAAATTGTCAATGCACCATTTGGGCATTTTTTAAATCTAAAAATCTTTTTTTATTTTTTATTTTTTTTTTTAATTTGTATGAGTTTAAACTTCTTGTTTTGAAAACTTAGACTAAAAAAGTTAACGGTTTAAATTAAAAAAAAAATCAAGTTATTGAGACAACATTTTGATTTATCTTAACCTTTTGGGTTTTTTTCCCCAGATTCTTGATTCACACAAAGTTTTGAGATTTTTTCTTTATCCCTATTTGGATGGGAACTTCCCCCCCCCCCTATATTGGCTGGAGTCCAACCAAACTGGGGCTTCATGGTGCTAGCCATTGAGCAAACTTACGACATTTCCTAGTTCAAAGAGTCAATACTCTAAAAGACAAGATGTAACTAGTGAAAGAATGCACAAGCAGGCTGGTGAGAGAAGGGATGATCTAACAAAGTGATAAGATGTGTATTATTCTTTTCCCATCAGGAGCCGTGATCTCTATTCACCACTTCCTAGCTGTGTTTTAAAATCTGATACTCTAGTTAGGCAACCTCCTGCCTTAAGATATCACACTATAGTAGTATCAACTGTACTGAGTACAGCTCTGCTCCACCTGTATTAGGATGGGAAATCAATAGCTGAATGGAAATTATCTTTGTCAGTCCCTTGGGTGATCTCTTTGTCAGGTTTCACTATAAACTAAAGTGCATAGAAAGGATGATATGTGGGCAAGAGATGGAAGAGAAACACTAATAGCAGGAGAAGTAATGTGAAAAGTTAAGACAACTTTATAAAATGTACCAACTCGACAGTCTGGTTTTCAATCACTTTAAAAATTGGCATGTGAGATCAGGATAAGCCTTACAAAAATCAAGATTAAAATATAGCAGGCCTAATTCTCATTTACACTACTGCTGCTTTAAGTAATGCTGTCAATGTAAAATGGACTTCAAGTTACTTTAGACTGCAAATGAGAATCAGCTCAACCATTCTTTAGTTGTGTTAATGATTGCTTCTTTATCAGCTTCAGTGCTGCTATTGGCTAATGCATTCTCATCCATCCCAAGCAAAGAATTCTATACGCTTTTCTCCTCGTTCATGGCTCAGTTACTTGGTTGCACAGAGATTCAAGTCAGTGACTGCAGATCAATAGGTGAATTATTATTAGGCTGTATGATGAGCGTGGTTTTGTTTAATTGCTGTTTGGTGGCACAGCTTCGATGGGAACACTGCTTCAGAAAACATTTGTTGTTGTTGTTGTTGTTGTTTTTAAAGTTGCCATATTTACAAAAAATCTCAAAGTCCTGACAGCAATTTCATTGGGTATGTAGAAGAATCCTGAATAGAGTCATGTCACAAAAGGATTTGACACACATGCTGCACAGTCTTGAGATCAAGTATGATCTACTGTTATGGGGCTGAGAATAAGATTAATAAAATGTCTGTTCACCTGGGACAAAGGAACAAATGAAGAACAATTTCTGCTTGTGCAGTTTGGCTAAATTCCTTTGAATTGACGAATAACAGAAGTGGGAAGCATCTGAGCTAACAGTAGCCTATTAATTTGCACTAATTTTACACATTATCATTTTCCAGTTCTTCAGTGGAATTACTCCTGGCTTTTGCTGGCGTAAGTGAGAGAAGACTCCAGCCCTACAGCTGTAATGTAATGACTCCAAACCAGTGACTGGCAAATTATAATCTGTTCCAGAGTGTGAGTCTAATCCAGTTGATTACTTTGGGCAGGTCTACATGACAAATTTACTTCGGTGTTGCTATAGTAGGTCTGGTGCTGACGCTCTAAGCCGATGGAAGGGAGCTCTCCTATGGGCTTAATAATGCCACCTCTGAGAGTGGCGGTATCTATGTTGGTGGGAGAAGCTCTTTGGTTGACCTAGTGCTGTCCACACGGGCGGTTAAGGTTGGTATATCTACGTAGCTCAGGGGTGAGGATTTTTCACACCCCTGAGCAACATGGTTATACCAAAGTAAGTAGGTAGTGTAGGCCAGGACTTTGTTTGCATCTGGGTTTTGTTATAAGCCTGGTCAGACGGAGAAAGCGGCTAATCCACCTGATATTTTTGAATGGCAAAACTCTCATTCAATTCTCACTCCTATTCCTGTGGCTCTTGGCGTGCATTTAGGGCCTGATCCCGCACCAGTGGGGTCAATGGGAGTTTTAACATTGACTTCCGTGTCAATAGGACCATATACTTGGAACAGGATGAGACTGGGTAGTTTGGGTTAGCAGGAGATTATCTAATTGTTTTGTTTATCATTTTGATTCATGGGGTTTCATTGTGAGTTGGGAATCATCTGTATTTATTTATTGTTCCTGATTCTGGCAGACTTGGCTGCAGCAGATCACTAACATTTTGGAGGGGGACGAGAAATAGAATTTTCCTGGTTGGCTGGTAGGCTATGGTGAAATAGAAAGCTACACGTCCAACTTTAGCCACTTGAAAATGAGGTGGCTTCTTCGAGGAGCACGCTGTGCTTTGGATGGGCTGGGTGAGAGGCCACCTTTGCTGTTCCCGCTGACACTTTTATTAATGGTAATAAATGATAATTAAAAGCACCAGTGCCTAGAGTGAACAGCACTAAGCTTTATTAGGTGTCACTCCCTGCTGTACAAGTATATCCATTTACATTCGCGGAGAATGGATGCAACGCCATTGGCTTCAATATCTTCCCTATTTACATACTCTCCACCTTTTTTTTTTTTTTTTTTTGGAGGGAATGATGGTCTTCTCTCTAGTGTGCTCCCGTTGACTTAATGTTGTGTATGACTAGACGCTGTCCTGGGGACTGCTTCTGATGGAGGCTTTATACATAATATCTTCCTGTGCACTTTTATGTAGTTACGTTCATTCGAGGATCTCAAATTTCTTTACAAACATAAGTTCATTACTTCTTACCTTTAGTAAATAAAATAAAAACTAAACCTTTTTTTTTGTTTTTTTTTTTTTTTTGCTAGAGTGGCATTACAGAGCTCAGCTAAATTCTCCCACGGTGTGTATCTGACCTCCTGTGTCTATATATGGACTGTCTACCCACAATACGCAGTGGAGGCTCTTGGCCAGCATTGACTGAGGGGATCTCTGTGATTTACTCCATATGATCTTTGGCCTGCACTCTTCCAATGAAAGTGCAAAACTCAGCTCCTAGAGCCATCTGCCTGTTCAGCTCCAGTAAGAACCCTTGCCTTCCCATGTCGGTAAGAGATTAGCAGATGCTAAAAAAGTTCATATGACACTTGTTTCCATGTTCAAACCAGGTACTAGCTTAGTTAAAGGTTCACATCTCTCTCTATCTAGACAAGCAATCTTTCCCATGACCCAAAAATAGTTTAAATTCTCTTTGTTGTCTCTCTCATAATCTCTTATAATTGCAGCAAAGGAATATTTTAGCTCGTAATTGATACTGCTAAGTAATGGACCATTGTGTTTTAGGCACTTGACTATCAGGATGAAAACCTAGCTCGAGAGGACATTCTTATGTGAACATCATCTTGACCTCCTTCCTGCAAGGTTTTAAGCACACTGGCCCACGTACACATATCCTAATTTTAAGTGTGTGGTTGATCTAATTGGACTCAGTGGGACGATTCATGCTTAAAGTTAAGCATATGTTTAGAGCCAAACGACTCTGCACTGTGCAGGATGGAGCTCCTAGTGGCTTTCCCCCATGAGGATTATTGTATTGGTTTATGCCCTAATCTCAGAAAAATCTTAATTGCATTGCAGGGGTGGCCATTTTGGGGAGCTTTATCTTAATGAACGTCCCAGTTGACCCCCTTCCCATAAGCATCACCATAACTTAGTTATTTAATGAGAAACAACACAATTCCCCCCCAGTAAAGTAATAGGAAGATCTAAACTGTTCTTATCTATTTACGGCAGAGCAATTCATAATACTGCACAAACAATTTGTCCAACGTTCCCTGCCCCCTTAAGTCTCCAGATTCTCTTTATTAAAGAATGTAGGGGGAACAATTCAAAGGCACAAAGAATGATATTCCCAGAGCTGCTGTTCCCAAAGAAACTGTCCCCTGCAGCTTGCTGTTTACACGGTAGACCTCAGGTCTGTTTAACACACAGCATGTGCATATGTTTATAGTGTTTATAGTGAAAACAAGGAGGCTTTTTAACAGAGAACAGATTCAAATGACAGCAAGTAGGATTAATAGAAACTAACCTATCAAAGAAAATCATAACCTGCATTCTCGAGCCTAAAAACACCGCACAAGGTGTCCTCTTGTCTAGTAAGGTAATGCTTCCCCTGAAGGGCTTCACAGAGCGTTTTTCAACCAGAATGGCTGAGGTGCTTCTCTCATGAGCCGAAGCCCAATTGCCTCCCCCTGATGAAGGGTGCAGGGCATCTTTCTTTCCCCCAGATGAACCAGACCATTCCTTTTGTTCGTTACCTCTAAAATGGGAGTCTCTCCACCCCCATTTAACCTCTTCCTGTTTCTCCCTGCTCCTTCTTACGTCCCCAAAATTTCATCAGCAGTTGGCTCAGTATTTTAATAGACTTCTAGGGTAAGATGCAGAATATGCAATGGTCATCTAGGGAGATGTATTCCACCTCTCTGGAGAAGTTCTGCCTCAAGGTGAGCTACCGCTGGGTGTTTTACCTTTAACTGTAAGGCCTTAGGAATATACTGTCACCTTACATATTATCCATACGTACATTTCACAAAGATTATGATGACAAGTGTTACACAGGCTTTCAGTAGAAACCTTACATGACCCACTTTTGTGAACTAGAATGTACATAACAGACCCTGTAACCCATATGCCTCCCTGTATCCTCTGCCAGTTGGCATCAAGAGGTCCTTGGGTCACAGAGACTTGTGCTCCTAAGGGGCTTCAATGCTTTTAAAAATCATACCCTACACCCATCATGATTTTTCAATGACCTGTCCTGTCTGGTAGCTTTTCTAGCTTTCTTCTGACATAGCAGTTTTCAGCTTGGATTAATTAACTTCATTGGAAAATTAAACTTTCATGGGAAATAATGGCAATTGAAAGTGCTAACTTGTTAGCTCAGGAATTCCTTTAAATCTTCTCAAGCTAAGATAGTGCTTAATAGATACATATTCAGCCATGCTTTTGTTTAAAAATGGCACTTAATTTCTTGCCATGAACTTGATTAGCTATGAATTATTAGCTATGTTAAATTAATAGATTAAATTCTTAAGATATTTTCAGTAACTTGGGCAAAGGAAACCAGGCATACTGCCATAATCTTAAACTTAAATGGTTCGCATTGACAAAGCATTATATATAGACAGCTTGTAAAAGATGAAAAAGAGCAAATAATTATTCTTTGGTCAAAGCATTAACATACAAGATATATTTCAGTGCATTATTTAGTATCTTGAAAATATTCAGTAATTCCATGATACTGAGAGAAGGGGATGATTTATCAAAATCCCACCAAATTATCAATGTATAACAACAAAATAGATATCTTTGTTTGCCTAGCTGCAGTGGTATTAACTCATCTAAAACATGAAAGTGTGACCATATGAAATATAGTGCTTTAAGGAAAGCTTCTTGTACAAATACCAGCTGCATCAGCCAGGTTTACTAGCTCCACAGAAAAGCTCATTGACTTCAACAGGAGTTGACCTGTTCAGTGCATGCTTAAGTGTTTTGGGGCCTAAATGAATGAACTGAAGTCATTCTCTTTTGAAATATTCTCAAATCAGTTTAGCCATAAAAGGTGGGATTTTCAAATGTTCCTAGGTGGCCTAGGAGTAGAGCTTGTTGAAATTCAGAATTTTTTAAGTTTAGTTTTGGCCCAGTATCAAGATGCAAAGTCGAAACCTCAAAATTTTACATAGAAAAGATATTTTGTTTTAATAAGGTCAAACTATATTGTCTCTTGTATTGTAAACTATAATGTAACAAAAGGCAAAATGATAAAGGCAAAACAAAACGTTTTGACCTTAGTGAAATGTTTTGAAAATTTCCCAGAATGATTTTATTAAATCAATACTTTCCCATGAAATGTTTCAATTTTGTCAAATCAACATTTTCTAAGAGGAAAACCGTTCCCTTTGCAAAAAATTCTACCATTTCTACTTTGGAATACATGAAATTCAATGAGTGATGTGCTCCTATATCATGTAGGGCCAGAGTTATGACGGTATTTAGGAAAGTCAGTGAAAGTTATGAGTTAGATGCCTAACCTCCTTAGGCATTTTGGTACCTCTCTTTACTTGCCTAAAGACCTCTGTAAATCTGCCCCATAACTTGTGAAACTCCCATTTAATATCTACTGGCTGTTAAAATGTTATAGGATGAAGATTCTATGTCGTGGTCTTTCACAAAACAAACTGGTGAAAAATGAAACACTGATACAGTTAATAAATCGTGAACCTTACGTAGCAGTGTTTTTACCATCGGTATTGCCCAACAGATTACAACTACAGTATATTCCACATAACATGCTAGTTTTGACTAATCCTTGGCTAAGAATGAAGGATATGGCAAGAGAAGTATGTTCTTGTGAATTTATGTGTGGGGAAGAGGTTTTTACAATATAAAAAAATTGCATCTATTCTCTGCCTCAAAGGCAAAAAAGTTATTTGGAATGGTATATTTTTCAGAACATATAGAGAAGTGATTAAGCACATGTATTTTCTGATAGGTATACATTAAAAAAGAATGTCATATAGAAAATAAGTACTTTGAGTGTTTTGCTAGATATCTGGTTATCTCCCCAGATTTTACTGGAAGAAGAGATTTAGATACCCAGTAATAACAATACAGCACTTTCAACAAATAGGTATTATTTTTCATTGTAGACAGATAAATACCAGAAAACAGTGGTAGAAAATGTTAGTTTGGATCCCTTAAAGCTGTTTGGTTTGTTCCTGTTTAAACCTCTTGTTTGCTATTTGAGAATGTCTGGGCAACTGGGTATTTGTTTGGGGGAATGTCAGTGCTTCATATGAACATGCGAATTTAGATTTGAACAAAGACATTCATGCACAAACCAGAATATTCAGTATTCTCTGCTTATTCTTTGTTCTCTGTTCTGTTGTTTAGAACATTTCAGTCATCTATTCAGGGAACAGGGGGAAAATGTGGCTTATATCAGTAATAATATACCATTAATACCGAACAGCAAACCGTCAAAGTGAAAAGTTTGAAAACACCTAATAGGTTGACATTAGTTCACAGAAACTGTTTGTAAATAGTTGCACATAATGGAAACCAAGTTCTGTTTGCAGAAGAGTCCATTTTTAAAAAAGGCTAAATTCCGTTGGTAAGTTGTTATCAAGACATAATACAACAATTTCAAATACAGCTTGAGGGATGATGCTTAGGAAGGACGGAGGTATATCTTTGGATTTCGGTTGTGGTATCACATCTAGTTCCCTTCCGTTTAGACTGACTGCATTTTTAATTGTAAGCGGTACCGAGAGTGTGAGACACATGCTACTTGTGCAGCTATAAATCTAAGTAAATAAAATAATACTCTCATATCTCCTTTTTAGGAAGCCAACAGCATTATTTTTTTCCCAAGAAGACTCTTTATTTAGAATACAGCGTAATTCCAACTGTGGGGAAAAAAAATAAATTATTTTTGAGATGACAGGCAATTAAACGCCTGGTGCTCTCTGAACACAACACATCGCCTAGTAACGTCATTGTACATAATAGAGGCATCGCTCTGTGTCACATGTGATAACGTGTGATATGTCATGAGGCAGTTTTGTTAGAAATTAATTTGTGTCTAATCTGATCAGTAACAGACAGTTTCAGATGATTCAGTGCTTTGGATGCCGAGGTAAAAGTCTTGAGAGGCCCTTTTGGTGACTAATTTGCAGAATCGCTGAATGAAGATGGGCAATCTTGATGTCTTCATGGCAAAACAGCCTTCAGGTTAGCGCTGTATAATCCTTGCACCTGTCCTGGTGTGATTTTAAAAATAAAGGCTAGAAATCAAAACATGATCCTAATCAGAGACAGGACATCTGAGGCTAGATCACTAGCTGCTGTAAATCAACATGGTTCAATTGACTTCAGTGTGGACCCGCGGTAAGTTCGAACTAAGATAGTTTGACTTCAGCTACGTGAATAACGTAGCTGAAGTTGCGTATCTTAGTTCGAAGTGGGGGGTTAGTGTGGACCAGCCCTAAGACTAAAATGCAACTCTCTCTCTGTGACCTTTTAAAATTCCAAAGAAAACCGTTAATTTTTAGCATTTGAAATGCTCCCCATCCATGTTTGTAACCCAGACAACGCAATGCTGTGCTCAGGCCTGGTGGCCAAAAAGTGGAACTCGCCAGAAGTGTATAACGTGACTAATCTGTGTTCACAAAAAGTAGGTAAAATCAGCATAAATGGTGGGGGGAAAAATAGATTGCTGCAAGTATTTTAAAAATCGACTATGTTAATAACACAAGTGAAAGAACTTGCTTCTTGAAATGTATTTATATAATTTTTAACCCGATGGCATCCCTTATATTTGTAAACCACATGCCTTGAGATCTTTTTAAGAGATCTTGAGAGAAGGGGTGGGAGAGGAATGAGTTGTCTGGGTCATTGTGGCTAGGCAGACTCACAATTAGCTTTCCATTCCCAGAAATTTCTGGACGTGGGTGTGGTAGTTTGGGCATGCTCAATAGGCTCCCTGTACCTAGACTAGTCCATTGAGGGCTAGTAGTTAGGGCAGCTGCTTTACAAAGCAACCGACTGGCCTGGGTTGGAGAAGCAAAGAAGCAGAAAGCAGCCTGTTTTCCCCTTAACTCTGAAGCATTTTGCAGCAAGGTTATTCATTTATAAATATACTACTGATTGGTTGGTTAATTAGTTAGCTGACTAACTAATGGAGTGATTCCACAGTACAGCAGAGGAGGCAAAAGTCTGTATGGTTTGTGACTGGAGATTTCTGTAAGCAAGAGGAGGGAAGATATTATTGCAGTGTTTTAGATTCAGCCGACTGTGTAGAACTGATGGAACAAAGACTCTGAGACTCAGGTGAATTCAGTCTAAGCTTTGGGAATTCGGAGTTACTTCTCTCTATGTGTCTGTGGGGACTGATCTGGTTAGATTTACTTTTCCTTTTTTGTATTTATAACTATGAAGGTAATATATGTGGATTATGAAATAGCTTTGTTATGAGGTAGAAATAATCTATTAGTATTATTATGTTCCTTTAGTATCATACGGTTTTGTAAAGTCAGTGCTTAAGAATTAAGTTAATTCCTTCTCTTCTTTTTTGGACTTTGAGGAAGTTGACTCTGGCTGAAAATGTTCAGTGACTGAATTGTGTGTGTGTTTATAGGAATTATGTTTTGAAGCACGAGGAGAGGGGTGGTAAAGTAAACTCTAGCCTACCCAAAAGTTACATATTAACCTGACACTACCCTATAAGCCTAGAATAAAAACAGATAATAGAAAAATACAATGGGCCAGGTTCTGATATCCTTCAGGGGGATCAGAACCATTCAATGGGGCTACTCATGAAGTCATTTACTGTACAATGGTCCAGATTAGAACACCTGTATTCATGTTGTGTACTCTCACTCCACAAGTGACCTCAGTTAAGTCAATAGGACCTTTCACAGAGCAAGATGCTACTCAATATAAGGACAGGCCTAGGCTATTAGATGTACCCCCCACAATTCACTCCTGGAAGCTAGCTTTTTTCATCTTTGTAGGTGTTTTCATTTGTGGACTAAAGTCTTGTTAAAATTAACAGCTGTATTTAGTAAATGTGAAGTGGGAGGAAATCTGAATCGGATACTCTACTGAAGTGAAGGCAGTTTTTTAGACGCAGACATACATCTTTAGTGTTAAAAGCCCGTTACAATCTTCTTCTGTAGAAGGAGGTTCAATACACATCAGGGACCTTGCTTCTTTGTATATCTGTAAATTGCTATGCATATCTAGGGTACACTTCTCTGCACTGTGAGATAAAGCAGTTCATGCACTAGGCGAAAGAGAGACCACTTGCTTTGTATTGAACAATAAGGATTATTAAAGGCTGATCATTTTCAGTACCTCGTTAGGTCACTACGTGACAAAGGGGTGCCAGCTGTTGGAGGAAGTAAAGATTTATTGACAGTGATTTAGTGAAGTGAATGGATCTCACAAAGTTTGACTTTTGCTAACATCTCAGACTATTTGGAGATTTGTCAAAGTAACTCCAGTTTGCAAACCGGTTTTCTCGTCTTGTTTCCCAACCCTTCCTCCCAAGAGTGATTTACTAAACAAATGCTGTGAAGCCTTTGCTACGTATTAGGAACCACACTAAAGCTAAATGGAGGCAAGTATAGACAGGAGGCTTGGACACACGTCAGCTTACCTCATTTGGAAATGTGTTTGTTGCTTCATTTTTTGCATATGTGGGCTGGATGGAAAATGGTTTTCCCATCCTGCTAAAATTTTTGAGATTAAAAAAAAAAAAAAAAGAAAAGAAAAAAAATCCCATTCCACAGGGGGATGAAACTGAGACCTTTCAGAATTCTTAAGGTACTCACCTGGAATGTGGGAAACCCTAGTTCAAGTCCCGGCTCTTCCTGATTCAGTGGGAGTTAGGCACCTAAATAGCTTTTGAGAAGCTAGCCTTTATTGTCCAAAATCATGATAGTTAAATTGTGTTTAAAGCCATATGAGCCAACACATGTTATTCTTCTAGTGTAGACATGACCTTAGTGGGTATATCTACCCTGCAGCTAGAAGTACGGATGTTCCCGCTCGGATTGGAGCTTGAGCTGTGGAGCCTGGGGGTTTGGGTGGACTAGAGAGTCTGAGCTTCTGCTTGAGCTAGAGCATCCACGTTGCTATTTTTAGCACACTAGCTCAAGCCCTTCTAGTGCGAATCTGTCTAATGTGAATCTGTCTACCAGGGATGGGAGACTAGCTCCCAGCTGCAGTGTAGACCAACCCAGAGTGGCAAACTGTCAGTGTTTGAGTGGACTTGACATTGGGCAAACTGAGTTTGCCCATCCCTAAAAGTTTTATAGACTAGTCTTTGCACCAACAATTATAAAGGAGTGTTTGTTGCTCCAATGCCGTCTGTCATCAGTTTAAGTCACTTGATCATATGGTAGTCCGTAGACACACATTGACATTTGAGCTATGGCTTTCTTACACACATATTTCCGAGCCCAACATGGGCATCATGAGAGTGGTCAGCCCAGTTCTGCTATGAGTTTTACTGATCTGAAGTCCAAGGAACTCCTTTGGTTTCCCCGGAGTTACTCTAGACTTGCACCGTTGTAACTAGGGATTGAATTGTGATCTACACTTTTAACTCTAATTGTTACAGTCATGTGAGATTGCAAACCATAGCACAAATCACAGGTCAGCTTTCCAGCTTCTCTCCATGTATTTCGTATACACATGCTCTGTGAATACCTCCAAAGGTCATCGGCAGTGTCAGTATTAACCTGTGAGGCTAATGCTTGTGTTTCTTGCCACACTGCAGAGTAGTAACTGTAATTTTTACGGTGTGCTGACAACTAATAAATCTTTCTGATCACTAGGTGTAAGTGTTAAATTGATGTAAATTGCATTGAAAACCGAAAGGGAGGAATAGCCATATTAAAAACTGACTGAAAGGCTGCAGTTCTGTGCATCAGGTTACGGAGCTTACTGAGTGTGAAAATTAAAATTCTTACGGGGCAGCAGGCTAGGTAGGAAGAGATTGTTTAAGACAAAGTGCTAGACAGAGAGAGCAAAAATCATAGAATCATAGACTATCAGGGTTGGAAGGGACCTCAGGAGGTCATCTAGTCTAACCCCCTGCTCAAAGCAGGACCAATTCCCAACTAAATCATCGCAGCCAGGGCTTTGTCAAGCCTGACCTTAAAAACCTCTAAGGAAGGAGAGAGCACCAATGGCCATCATTCTAGGTGAATTTTAGTAGCCGATCCTTCTTCCATGGACTTCCCACATGAATTGGGAATGGAATAACTTTGCAACGTCAAACATCACACTGTGCTGTCACATTTATTTGGCTTTTTTGCTGCTTTGTGAGAGCCACCGACAATCATTAAACTTTTATTATCTCACTCAGCTTTTAGGTGAACAGCACAAGGCATGCCATTGATAGATGGGACACACAAGTATATCATCAGGTGCTCGGTCAGTCATTTCTCTTTGATAATTTACCTGCTCACTTCTATTCACAGCGCTCTGCACCCAGGCTGCTCCGAGTTTACTTCTGTATTTTGTCTCCCTCCAGAGTAATGAATGTGATGCTGATCGGTCTTCTTCATCCATAGCTAGTCTTTATCCACATGATGATATCTGTCTGGAGGGAGGTTTTTTCCCACTTGTCATTCATTTGATCATCTCAGTGATGTATTTTACTTCACTTTTAATTTCACATCTGTTTGTGTCTTGCTTCTGTTGCAACATAAAGCTGTCATTCCTCCTCCTATAATTCTTTGATGATAAAACTCAATCCATTTTATTGGGAAGTAACAAAAACATTCAGACGTCTGCATTTTTAAAAAAATATATACACATGGCCCTATATCCTTGCCTGGTGTAAATTAACACAGCTCCATTATGCATAGTGGAACTATGCCAGCTTAGACCAGTTGAGGAGCTGACGAGTAAGTCATAAACTACTTCCCAAGCCAGTGCGATATAGCTTCTATGAGGCATTGCAACTTTTCAGCTGTTCTTCCTCCTAGCCTAGGGATCCTCTTGATTATTTACTATTTGATTACTACCTAAGCTAAGCAGCTATTTCCTCCTGCTACTTGTTCCAGGTCCTATTTAATAATACATCTTTCTCAGGCGACCTCTTTTCTGCATGAATGTTGACTCTGACCTTCATTTTGTTCAGATCAGTTCATTACACGTTCCCTCTTCCTTTTTTCAGCTCTCCTACGCTCTAGGGGATGTTCACATTTCAGCTCAGAAGGGGTTTTGCTGCTAATGAATATCCCGAAGCATCACAATTTAAAACATATTCCACTAAGCGAGATCTGTAAAAAGAACAATGGATATTATGGTTAATGATTCCTGCCTCGTTAAAAGGCATTACGTTTGTTAAACTATTTCTTTATATATACGGCTTTGATTTCTTTTGATCTATAATCGCAAAAGATTTAAACATAATGAGCCAGATTCTGGTCTCCAATCCCATGGGAGCCACGCCATTTGTGCCAGAACACTTTCCCTGATGATGCTGGTCCAGGACAGATTGTTCCAGCTTTTCAGTTTCAAAATTCGTGCCTCCACGGTTATAAAGAAGCATTAATTATTCCACTCTGGCTTGTCTTAATTTAATTTCAGACACTAGATCATACCAGATGCCAACAGCACTCATTTACATTTTAGCTGTGACTTTCACATGTGCATGCTCGCCGTGTTTTACAGCGAGATTTAAAAACAAAACAAAAAAATCTCCTAGGACTAGTTCTTCCATCCCACTGATGTGAAGTCCTGTGCCTTAAAGTACTTTCTACACTGTGCTCTTCCCCGCTCCCCCCGCAGTGAGTCTCAGAGCCCAAATGAACTGACTTGGGCTCATAGACCTTGTGCTACAGAGCTAAAAAGAACAATGTAGATGTTCCATCTCAGGTTAGAGCCCGGGTTCCAAACTCCAGCAAGCGGGTGGGGTCTCAGAGCCTGGGCTCCAACCCAAGTGGGAACATCTACACAGCTGTTTTAAGCCCTGTAGTACAAGCCTGAGTTAGCTGACCCAGGCACCGAGGCTCACTGCTGTTTTTTGTTTTGTTTTTAGTTTGCAGGGTAGATGTAGCCTCTGTTACTAAAACAGGTTTCTATAGCATATGTGGCTAATGTAAAATACACAATGGTATGGAGTAATATAAAGGCTTTATCTGTAATCAATTGGGATAATCTGCATAGCTCCTTCATAGCTGTGCCACTCATTAGTAATCATCTCAAATTCATGTTGATAAAACCATTTATACCACAATGTCCTGTATTCCATCTCTCTCTCTATCTCTACCTATCCATCCATTATAAAATTGGCTGTTTGTGAAATGTTTTGTAACTGTAGCACCCTCATGGCCAACATGGAGTCTGTTCTGCAGGTAGCTTTAGCAAAGGAAAGACGTGCACAGAAACGTAGCAGGGGATACTCCCTTCTATCCTGGGGCACCTATTCCACACCCCCTGGAGTAAGCACACACACCAGAATAGTACAATGAGTATAGGAAAGGGAAATATTTATTTTCAAAGGGATGAATGGAGCTGCTGCAAAATCCTACCTCAGCACCTCAAAGTGGTGCAGCAGTGACCCTGGCTTGTCTCACAGTGAGGGTAATGGAGTGTATTCTTTAGTAGGTTCAACCATGCTATTAAGGTGTCAGACTGCCAACCCAGGGAGAGGACAGCTGCTCTCCTTCTTGAGGTTGGGTGCTAGCTAAGTTGAGGAGGTAAACATGTCATTGACAGCATAGCCAGTGGGGGGATGAAGAAATGGCTAAAACAGCATGAATAAAGGGGCCCCAACTCCTTGTGCGCTCCTTGATCTGTTCTATGATGGTGGTGCGGAGTTCAATCGATGAGAGGCTGTTAAAAATCTCAAGGGCCAGAAAGAGGGCTACCTATAACTGCAGGACACTGATGAGAGACGATTAGATCAACCATCTAATGGAGGAGAAGGTAAGGACAACCTGAGATATCCTTGGTCTCTGCAAAACACAACAAAGAAAGGAGATGAAAGTGAAGTGGAGAGATGAAAGTACCATCATGTTGGGAAAAGGAGAAGGCATGAGAACCGTTGAAGGAAATGGCTTCATCATCAACAAGGAATGGTCTTCAAAAATCATCTCATGCAAGTTCAAGTCATCATGCATCAGAGTGATATGCCTCTAACTGAACAAGAACAGCACCCTCAAGATTGTTCAGATCTATGCTCCCACTAGCACAAGCAAAGATGACAATGTGGAAGAATTCTATCAAGAGCTCGAGGAAACCCTCGCTCAAAAATCCACATATATGTTTGTGATGGGAGATTTCAACGCCAAAGTTGGAAGAGGGAAAGAAGGCAAAAAGTTCATTGGAAGATATGGCATTGGTGAATGGAATCCATGAGGAGAGCAACTGGCAACTCTGGTGGAGACAAAAGAAATGTTTATTGGTAACACCTGGTTTAAGAAGAAGGCCAAGAGGAAGTGCACATGGATCACGCCCAATGCAAAGAACAAGAATGAAATTGACGATATTCTGGTCAATAAGCGGCTCATTGTACAAGACATCTCAGTAGTACCATCATTTAACACTGATAGTGACCGTCACTGGCTCAGAGCACAGCTCAGCTTCAATGAAGAGGTGGAGAAGAAAGTGCTACAGATGGCAAATCAGAGACAGCTGCCAAAAATATTCGACGAGGCAATCTTGAAAGCAAACATTTCCAAGGAAGACTGGAGTCCTATAGATAACTGCGATGAGGATTATAAAAACTTAATTGATAAATTGAGGCAATGTGTGAAATTAGCCTAGAAAGAAAGACCAAAAAGAACAAAGGGAAGAATCTCGGAGGAAACGCGGAACTTGCTAGAGAAGCGGAGGAATATGAAGCGAAATGATGGTGACAAACTTGAGTACTCCCTCCTCTGCAAGTTGATAAGAAGACTAAAGGAGGACTTTGAGAAGTACTGAAATGAAAGTCTCTTAAAGATGGCTAAAGATCACAGAAGCCTCAAAAAATACAAAAGGGAATTGGCACTGTACAGGTCAACAATAATGGCACTGAAGAACAGGGATGGAAAACCAATAATTGACAGAACAGGGATGGAAGTGGTCTGCAAAGATTTCTACACCTAACTGTTCACGTCTCAGATAAATGTCCCAGTACCAACACTTCAACAGACCAACGAGCATGTACTCCCAGTCTTTGTCAGCGAAGTTCGACATGCAATTCACCAAATGAAGGAAGGAAAATCCCCAGGTAAAAATGGACTGACAATAGAAATAAGAGCTGGAGGCCAAGACCTCTGGGAAACCCTTTGTGACGTTGTGCAGTCTATATGGTTTTATAAAAACTTGATAATAAGTCAATATAATGTAACTGGGATAGTTTTAGAGAAAATACGGTAATAAGTGAATATAATGTACTGGGATATGCTTTGTGCAAAAGGTCTCTTGTAAGGTATCATTACAAAGCTCATAATCTACTGAGTGTGGTCATCCTATTTGTAGAAATGTACCACTCTTGTATCTAAAACTAGAAATATAAAACATAACTCTGAGGGCCTATTGTAATTATGTAAAGTGTGGGTCATTAATGATGGTTTGGAATCTTGATGACTCCCATTAACAAGGACCATTGTCTGCAGATGACTGTGTTTACCTGCAAGTCTCCCTGTATATGTGTGTGCTGGCAAGTGAGTAATGAAGTCTTGCAGTGACATGTGATCATGTCACCTGAACTGGAATCCATCTTTAACCTGGTGCTTTTCCAGTGAGGCGGGGTGAAAACCCAGAGGGACAAAGGATTCCCGCCTTATGCAAAAGATATATAAAGGGGTGGAAGAGAACAGGGAGGGGGAGGAGCCATCATGGAGAAACCCCTAGCTAACACATAAGCTGGAACAAGAGCTGTACCAGGGGAAAGAATTGTGCCCAGGCCTGGAAGGTGTCCAGTCTGAGAAAAACTTACTGAAGCATCTCTGAGGGTGAGATTATCTGTATTTAGTTTGATTAGGCATAGATTTGCGCATTTTATTTTATTTTGCTTGTGACTTACTTTGTTCTGTCTGTTACTACTTGGAACCACTTAAATCCTACTGTCTGTATTTAATAAAATCACTTTTTATTTAGTAATTTACTCAGAGTATGTATTAATACCTGGGGGAGCAAATAGCTGTGCATATCTCTCTATCAGTGTTATAGAGGGCGAACAATTTATGAGTTTGCCCTGCATAAGCTTTATGCAGGGTAAAACGGATTTATCTGGGTTTAGACCCCATTGGGAGTTGGGCATCTGAGTGCTAAAGACAAGCACACTCCTGTGAGCTGTTTTTGGGTAAACTTGCAGCTTGGGGACAAGTGATTCAGACCCTGAGTCTGTGTCTGGAGCCAGACTGGAGTGTCTCGCTCAGCAAGATGGGGTGCTGGAGTCCTGAGCTGGCAGGGAAAACAGAAGCAGGGGTAGTCTTGGCACATCAGGTGGCAGTTCTCAAGGGGGTTTCTGTGATCCAACCCGTCACACCCTTGCTCAGAGGTTTAGCCTTTACTTGGAAATGCAGAAGATACCATCTAGCTGGAAGGAGTCCAACACCATTCTGCTGTACAAGAAGGGCAATTGTGAAGATCTAAAGAACTATCGTCCAATATGTCTGATCTGACATGTCTACAGGCTGTTCACCAAAATAATAACAATCTGACTCTCACAGAGTCTGGACAAGCAGAAGCCAAGAGAGCAGGCAGGCTTTTGAAGGAATTTCAGCACAATGGACCATATTTTCCACTATAAACCAGCTATTGGAATGCTCAAAGGAATACAAATTCCCTTTATGCATTGCCTTTGTCAACTAAAAGCATTCGACAGTGTAGAGATCAATGCAGCGATGAAAGCTCTTGCAGAGCAGGGCATTGAAACAAACTATATCAAATTATTAAAGGAAGCAAATTCTGACTGTATTACAGATATAATTTATTTGATACCTCTTTCGCATCCTAGTTAAGAAAGGTGTGAAACAAGGAGACCTGGTTTCACCGAAACTCTTCACAGCCTGTCTTGAAATGGTAATGAGGCGGATGAATTGGAAGGGTGGAATCAACATCTATGGAGAGCAGTTAAACCATCTCAGATTCACGGACGATATTGTGCTGATCGCCGAAAATACTATCAAACTACAGAAAATGCTGCGAGAACTCAACACAAAAAGCAGCCAAGTCAGACTGAAAATTAACCGCTCCAAATCTAAATTTATGCAGTCTGATACTTTGCCAAAAGCCCAAATAACAATTATGGAAGAACAAATAGAAGAAGTTGAGGAATATGTCTATTTGGGCCAAGAAACTAACATGCGCCACAATCAGGAAGGTGAACTCTCGCAAAGAATGAAAGCAGGTTGCTGCGCTTTCAATTCTATCAAGGATGTCCTCCAAAGAAAAATCAGCATGGCAATATGTGCCAGCCTCTTCAACTCAACAGTACTGCCAGCAATGTTGTGCGGCAGCGAAACATGGGCGCTGACGAAGACAGCGGAGCAGCAATTGTCTGTCACAGAGAGGGCGATGGAAAGAAGAATTCTGGGAATTTCAATCTGCGACCGAGTCCCCAATGAAGTGATCAGACAGCAGAGTGGAGTGCTGAAGGATGGATCGATCAAGGGTGATCAAGGGTAATGAATGGAGAAAAACGGGGGAAGATGGAGGAGTGATAAAACAGGGTTATATCCAACAGGCCCTACAGGCCCAGTGGTACCACAGTCTGAAAGGACAGACACGGAGTTCAGGAGTACTGGGCAAAGTTCCAGTCTGGCAGTGAGTCTTGGGTGCTCCTGGTCATCTTTGGCACCAGCCAACCTTCCCCAACAAACTCTCCAGTGCCCTCTTCTGCCGCTCTCTGCAAACCCACGCAGAGTGACAATCTCCCCACTTACCTAGCTACAGCCTCCCCCCTCATTCCCAATGCAAGGTCAAAAGCCCCAGTATTCATGGCCCCATGCTGCTCTGGGTAGCAGTGATACTGAGTCCAGCTCCAGTTTGTCCTTGTCAGGTGATTCCTCCCTCGTACAGTGCTCCTTGTGGCTCCTGTTCTGTGGTGTCCCCGGTCGGCCGCTTTGTCCCTCCTGGGCTTCAGGCTGGTTCTTGGCTGCTTTGCTATGTGAGGGCCTGCTTGCTGTAGCCCTGTAGCGTGCATGCGTGCGCTCTCTCTCCCTCCCCCCCCCATGCCCCTGGACCCACCAGCACTTCCTCTGCCTCAGGACAAAGGTTTAAAGGGGCCGTACTCTCTAAAGCCCAAGGGGGTTACAGTTTGATGAAGGGAGTGCTTGGTCAATCTATATGCAAGCAAGTCATCAAATGACTATAGGGGAAAAAAAATCCTACTGCAAAGCAGTATAGAGATTGGAGAACTGTTGTCTCTGGCCTGTCTCTCTTCCAGCCTGGTCATTACTACATATGACCTCTGATGGTGTGGGAAATAATATTGGAGCATGTCCTCAAGCCAGTACTCCACCACTCTTTTGCCTGTCCCAGCTGATCTAAGTCCCCTTCCCACTTATGGAATGCTAGCGAAGAACCTACCCCGGAGACGTGATATACTGAGGTAACCGGCAATGCCTTGCTACAGCTGTAAGGGTGACATATTGGATTTAGTTTATATTTCCCTCCAGAGAATTAATCCACAAAGTCAGCCTCTCTCCCTTGAGAAGACAAATTCTGTCCACATGGGCAAGACTTACCATTTCAAAAGCATTTCTCTGCAGTGTTTGTGTCATCTTTGTTATAATTATACTGTAATTTGAAATGATTGGAAAATTGGCAAAATACCATATAATTAAAGGAAGAGCCTGATTTGATCACAACACATAGGGTTTTTCTGTAATTTTTTTTGTTTAACCGAAGTTAAAATAATAATAAAAAAGTTTCAGAATTAGAAATGGAATTTAATTAATCCAGTTGAGTCTTTAATTTAATGGTGACAGATAAACCTTAATGAAAATGAGACTTATGTCTCATGAGCCTATTACAGTGAATACAATTTTCTCTTTTTTAGAATCTAATAAAGGATCAGTCAACTTCTGCAATTTACATCTCTACAACCCCACTAACTCCTCATATACATTTTGTGCCTGTCATTTTAGTCAGTATTTCATTTCAACTCTTCAGACTTTTTAAAAATGAAGTTTTCTTTTAGGCCCGAATCCTGCAAACATGTGTTACTTTAAGACTATGAGCAGTCCCATTGTTCTTAAGGTGTGGGTCTTTGGACCAGATTCAAAGCTCGTTGAAGTCAAAAGGAGTCCTTCTATTGAGCGGCGGCTCCAGGCACCAGCGCTCCAAGCGCATGTCTGGGGTGGCAAGCCGCGGGGGGTGGTCTGCCGGTCCCTGCGAGGGCGGCAGTCAGGCAGCCTTCGACGGCTTGCCTGCGGGAGGTCCGCTGGTCCCGCGGATTCGGCGGCAATTTGGCAGCGGGTACGCCAAAGCCGCGGGACTGGCGGACCTCCCACAGGCATGCCGCCGAATCCGTGGGACCAGGGACCTCTCACAGGCAAGCCGCCGAAGGCAGCCTGCCATGCTTTGGACGGCAAAAAAGCTAGAGCCACCCCTGCTTCCAGGGATGGAAGCCACCCCTGCTTCCATCAGGCCCTTAATCAGGGAAAGTTGCTTAGGCCCTGATTCGGCAAAACACTTCATATATTCCAAGACTAGAAGGGACCATTGTGATCATTTAGTCTGAGCTGTAGAACACAGGCCATAGAACTTCCCCAAAATAATTCCTACAGTGAATCTTTTAGTAAAATATCAATCTTGATTTTAAAATGGTCAGTGATGGAGAATCCGCCATTACCCTTGGTAAGTTGCTCCAATGAAACAGTGAGAGTAACTATGCTTTATTTCCAGTCTGACGTTGTCTAGTTTCAACTTGCAGCCATTGAATTTTATGCCTTTCTCTGTATAAAGTCAATGCGGGCTCCATGTCAAGTACATACGTAAGTGTTATGATATTACACTGCTTACCGGGGTGTCCTAGATAGCAGGATATCCATTCTATGCAGACAATACTCTGATGGTATGTCCACATTGTGTTTTAAAACCCATGGCACCGAGTCACACAGCTGAGGTCTACAGACCTCATGCCCTGGTGCTAAAAGCAGCTGTGTAGACTCTGGTGTTACTGTGGTTTCAAGAGAATGCAGTGCTACTTCAATTTTATGATATCATGAATAATAATGGTCAAGTGCATAGATGAAATCTGAGACAGTCGCAGTAATTACCTGCAAGACCAGCCTCTTCTGAAAGAAGAAATGATATAGTGCAGCAACAAAAGCAGCAAGAAAATGAAAATGACATCATGTAATAAGCGACAGAGAGTCCTGTGGCAGCTTACAGACTAACAGACATATTGGAGCATAAGCTTTCGTGGGTGAATACCCACTTCGTCAGATGCATGTGGCGAAGTGGGTATTCACCCACGAAAGCTTATGCTCCAATACGTCTGTTAGTCTATAAGGTGCCACAGGACTCTTTGTCACATCTTACAGATCCAGACTAACACGGCTACCCCTCTGTTACTTGACATCATATAATAACAACTTCAGTAGTACAGCAAATATAAAAGCAACAAAGAGTCCTGGGGCACCTTATAGACTAACAGACGTATTCGAGTATAAGCTTTCGTGGGTGAATACCCGCTTCGTCAGACGCATGCTTATTATTAAGACTAGTGGATTACTTGAAGATAAAATAACACAAACGTTGTTGCTCTGTCACTGACATCCACTCTCCCACCCCAGGCTCCAGAACCAGAGCTCCAGCATCTGTGCATGTAATGCCAACAGACCCTGGTCGTCAGTGGGCAGGTTCGAACCGGAGACCTCTGGAGCTTAATGCATGAGCCTCTACCGCATGAGCTAAAAGCCAACTGGCTGTTAGCTAAGGCTGAAGAGCAAACTCATTTTATCTCTCTCTCTCTCTCTCTAAGGGTACGTGTATACTATCCATCGGATCGGCGGGTAGTGTTCAATGTATCGGGGATCGATTTATCGCGTCTCGTCTAGACGCGATAAATCGATCCCCGAATTGACACCCATACTCCACCTCAGCAGGAGGAGTAAGCGGAGTCGACGGGGGAGCCGCGGCGGTCGACTCGCCGCCGTGAGGATGGCCAGGTAAGTCGAACTAAGATACTTTGACTTCAGCTACACGAATAACGTAGCTGAAGTTGCGTATCTTAGTTCGACCCCCCCACCCAGTCTTCAGTGGCCTTGGTGCCACTAGATAGGACAGAACACCACACCCAGAAGGTGTGGGGGTTACATTAGCACACGTCTGAAGACCCAGGCTCTGCAACTCGCTGCCGTGGATTTTAAAACAAAGCGTAGACATACTCTTAGGCTCTGGCAGTAGCAGAGCCTTGAATCTCTCGGCAGTAACCCCTACCGCTATTGAAGGAGAAACATGGATGTTTCCAAAGCAAGTCTTGGCCATAACATGGGGAGCCTGGAGTTTACCTGGCCTAACTCTGCAAGGTGCTATGTGACCTCAATTGAATCATTATTATTAACTCCTGTGGGAGTGGAGGGGACTCATTCTTATGGAGGATAGAGTCCAAAGTGAGCAAAAGGGAATCAAGGTGACAGTCTTTTCCCACCCAAATTAATTTCCATTGATAACACTTTGAAAAGTCTCCGCTTCATCTTGATGCGGAACAGGAACAAATATTTTAAATCTCAAATTTTCGTGGGACAGGAAAACTGTTCTCTGCCCTGCTTAACTCCTGCCTCTCAGTCTCTGCAGTTGTAATTCAGCTATAATGTCTGGCAGCTCAAGCAGGGAGACTGCAGTACCGCGGTGTGATCTGTCCAGCAGGACTAGGTCTATACTGCAGAGACTGACCCAGCATCGCTGAGTCAGCATAGCTATCCCAGTGTGGCCCTGTTGTCTAGATGCAGCCTACACGAGCAGGAGTTTTTCAGTCTGTGTAAGAACACCAGCTCCCCGAACAGCACTAGCTACACTGATTGAAGCATTCTTCTATTGACGGAGCTATGTTGATGCTGGGGGTCATGTTCACATAGCTGCATCAGTCAGAGATGTGGTGGTAATATTGGTGTTGCTTTGCATACCCCTGACAGATGTAGCAATGCCGATATAGCTTTCAAGTGTAGACAAAGTCTAGGCCTATTTTACCTGCTAGTTTATTTTTGGAGTAGAAGAGTTGCTGCATATGTTTAAGTACTTTCCTGAATGGGGGAGGAGGGTCTAAAAATGCAGTATATGTCATACGTATTCAAAACAGAGCCAAAAATCCCCTAAACTGCTTTAGATCTCACCATCATAAGTCTGAGGTTCTATATTTGTCATTTAAACATGAAGCTTTTTGATAGATTTTAATAATTCGCTTTGTAGGAATATCTGTCAATGGTTGAACCAGTTCTCCTTTAGGAAACTTCTCTCTGGGGCAATGTCATCTGCAGTCTTAGGTCAGGATGGCCATTGGACGTGAGCAGTATATGTTGGCTAACTAATGCACCAACACATCAAAATAAAGATTTAATTTTGTCAGAAGAGCCCTGAGGTTTTCCAGGCTCCATTAATTTGTTTCCCCAGGAGCGATAAAAGCACTGAAAGTCTGCAACCTAAATACATCCATCAAAAGAATTTCAATTCCTGAATTTGAAAAGGAAGCATCAACAACACTGAAACTAAAAACAATTGTGGGAGATCTGAAATCAAGGGCAAGCTTCATGGAATTCAAATGGAAATAATATTGTGCATTATCGCTGTACTCTTGTGTACTTGTGTTTTAATTGTCTGTAGTTATACATTTGCAAGTCCTGACCCGCTTTAAATCCTCTCAGGCTAAGTTTACTCATTATCAATTGTTGCTGAATCTTTTGGAGACTTTGGGCCAGATGTTTAAAGGTGTTTAGGTGCCTAAAAATGCAGATAGGCACCTAGTAGGATTTTCAAAACCACCTGCCTGCGTCTTTGGGCCAGATTTTTACTTAAAGGCTGCTGCACTTTGTGTGGCAATGCCTAGCTTATTTAGGAGCCTAAATCTCATTTTCAAAAGGGATTTAGGCACTTAGTCAATGGGATTTTACAAGTGCCTAAATCCCTTTTGAAAATGAGAGTTAACCTCTTAAATCAGCTAGCGTTTAGGAGCTAGTCACCTAAATCAGTTAGGGGTTCCTTCACTCAGTGTTACAATGCCTATTTCTCTTTTAAAGTCTGGGCCTTTGTTATTAAAGTAGTACCAAAAATCCATCTCTCATATTCCCCAGAGGATGTTGGATAAGAGGCAGAAATGGTGACTACTCCAGATGTTCTCATGCTACAACAAAGGCTTTCTGAAGCTTGCTTCCCAACTCTGTATTGTCTCCAGAGGATTTCCAAAAGGGAACTGTGGTCTGAGTAGAGAGAGTATTTTAGCATACTGCATGATAAATGCAGATGATATCTCCAACTGTGGAGAAATAAAGTTAATAGGTGAAAAAGATGCTTCCTCTGTTTTTGGAATCACTGATGTGTTGTGGTCCCCTCACCTGTGGAAATAGTGGGCAGAGGGATCGAGATTAATCTGGCATTCTGCAGCCATTTAGGAAAACGACCACATATTGTATTTGCTAGCCAGAATAATCAAGTGGACCAAAGATCTACACATAAATTTGATCTCAAGTTGTTGGCTAAATAATGACCATTTGGAGAGTGGATCCAATCTCGAGAAAACAGAATTCCAACATCCGGATCTGAGTAGTAGGCAAGAAGTATTCTAAATAAGTTCCGCCTGGCTTGTGGGGGGAGGTCCACCGTTCAGGAACCTTTATTGTTTAATGATAAAATACTTCTAATGTTCTGATCTACATCTGAGGTGATGCTATCACAATCATTACAGCACGGTGAGGATTCCTAGCCTACACACTACCTCTGTGATAAATACAGAGACAACGCTGATTTGAGCTGAAAAGTGTGGTACTACTAGTTAGCTTATGGTCATCAGTCAAGTAGGTTCCTTGACATGAATCCAAGCCCCCGATCTCTTCTGCTTAGACTATCTTACATGTATCCAATAACAATGAACCAACTATTATGTGATAATAATTTGGAGCAGCCCTTTATATGAGCTTTTCTGATTTCTAAAAAATTTGGAACTACTAGAAGTTGTAAAAGCAAAGGAACATTTTAAAGAAGATAAAACCTAGACGATTTCATTATTTTTAGTTTTTACAGATCTGTGTGTGGATAGTTAACCGACCAATACAGTCCTTTTAATCACAAAATTCTTGCTCCGTGTGAGATCTTCTGCATAAAATGCATCAGGTAAATAAAATGCACAAATATCCATTTCATTAACTGATAGGGTCTCCTGAAAGCAAGGCAAGGGCCCTCTGATAGGAAGTCTACTGCTCTACCCTGCATTGAAAGTACATTTATTTATATCAATTCAGTTTGAAACTCAAGCATTATGAATGTTAACAAAATAAAAAGACCAGGCAGCATTCACTTTCTTTATCAGCATAATTTATAGGTCACAATTTCCAGAACTGCAATTTCTGCTTAGTCTCCATTTTCCCCTTTCTCAGTAAAATAATCGGGCATGTTACTCATAAGCAGCTGTAAGAAAACGATCACCTTCCTTCCTGAGCAGCTTAGGAATTGCACTTAAATTAGATTCCTAACATATTAATTTCTCCCCGTCCACTCCAAATTGTCTGCATTGGTCTATGAAACATATTAATAGTAATGCCTTTAGCTTTACAGTAATTAAATGTGACGGGTTGCCATGCCAGTGGAATTCATATATCTTTACTGGATCATGTGGTCCAATATGAAAAAGCGCTGTAACTAGCCATTAAGGATACAGATGCATTATTGATATCAAATATATCATGATCCCCACCTCAGGTTGTGAAATGTGTCAGGCTAAGGTTTCCCAGTCCTCCGTAAATTGGCCGATATGCTTCAGGCCTTGCAGCAGCCCCACAGCCATCTGGCTGTAGCTTGGGAATCTCCCTCCGGAGGACAAATCAAGAGTCAGGAAACATCCTTATTCTAGAAGTAAACAACCGCAACTTAGCAATTACAGTTTTGAAATATTCATAATGAATAACTCTAAACCTGTAGGATTTTGTATTCTGCTCTAAATGACACCACTATGCAATATGCTGACTTCAGGGTGATCCAACGGGGTATGAATTGGGACAGAATTAGGTCCTACATTAGTCTGGGTCTGATCCTGCAATATGTACCCACATTTCCAGCTGAGTTCCTGCAGATTGCCATTCAAATCTTGTCTGGAACCTCATGGGAAGGGAACCAGCCCCTGGAAACCAAAGGTCAGCAAGTTAATAGAACATAATCACCTGGATTCTGAGAGAGAGAGACACTCACAGAGTTTATCTAAAACTATTGCTTATAGGAAAGTTTCTTAAACACCCATCACAGCCTTAGGTTCAATAACTTTGTTTTCTTTAAAAAATCACTCATGCATATATCTAATGAGTTAAGAGCTGCATGTTTAATCCTGAGAGGTCACTCTATTGTCACTTAAATTCTTGTTTGCATTTTAAATGCAACAACTTTCAGCATGACAACTCTTCATATAACCCTATCTGTGGCATGGGGAAGATTGGCTATTACCTAACCACCCATAATTTGGGGGTGGGCTTCCTTAAACTGGCATCTGAGATACAGTCTCAACATTAGCTTCAACCTGGGAGTGATTTCCTATAGCAGCTACTTGGCTGAAACTTCAGTATCAATTGTCATTGAGATTAAAAATACCCTGTTACTTTTGGGGCCAATAGCTAAACAGGGTGCTTTCTCAAATTACATTAATGTATAAAGAATTCTTGGTTTACTTGATGGTTTAAGCAATTTCATAACTAGATTTGATGATTTAATAGTAACCCATCTTTAAGCAAATACATACATCAAATTAGAATAATCATGCAGTTGGAAATCTTCAGTAACAGGAGGTGGGGTGGTTTTGTTTGTTTGTGTCTCTGTCCCAACTGGGTATATTTTTTGCTTTCATGAATGAGTCCTCACAACACACGTAAGGAGCCAAGTTATGCTAAGTGAAGTAAGGGAAACAAGCAGAACACCTTCAGAAGGCAAGCCTGCGAACTGAATTGAATTTATAACTCTGCTAGACACCAAAAATCATGGACTTAACAGTGACACTGGTTTTGTGGCTCATTACAACAACTTGGAACACACCACACTGCCCGCTACTCTTACTTACCCGCTTCCAACCCTTTTTGAATAACAATCCAACCCACAGTTGCCCTCTTTATTTCAAGTGACTGCTTCCAGCATGCTGTTACACTGTCCAGAGTGGCTCATGACCATGAATGCCTACCTCTGGGCAGACTGTCAAAAGCAGGGCAGACACCCCAAACTGGTCTATACTTATATTTCACCAAGCCAGTACCAAATGTGAACTCCCAAAATACTGCAATTGTCTTATAATAGAGTCACAGACAGTCCCCTTAGACACTCCAGTCTGTCTTGCCACCCAGGTAAGCTGGAATATGTGATAAATCAGGGGTCGGCAACGTTTGGCACGCGGCTCGCCAGGGTAAGCACCCTAGCGGGCCGGGCCAGTTTATTTACCTGCTGACGCGGCAGGTTCGACTGATCGCGGCCCCCACTCACCGCGGTTCGCCGTCCCGGGCCAATGGGGGCGGCGGAAAGCGGCGCGGGCCGAGGGATGTGCTGGGGGCCACGATCGGCCGAACCTGCCGCGTCAGCAGGTAAATAAACTGGCCCGGCCCATTAGGGTGCTTACCCTGGCGAGCCGCGTGCTGAACGTTGCCGACCCCTGTGATAAATGGTCACTTACTCCAAAAATCACAAAATATCAGGGTACACCCAGTTCCAAGATACCAGTCACCCACCCAGGTCAATTTCCATCCTCACACCAAAGACAATGCTGATAGCCAATTCTAAAGTAAACTAATTAAAGGTTAATTAACTAAGAAAAAAGAATGAGAGTTATTGAGAGGTTAAAGCAGGTAAATATACATGTCTAGCCGAATCACAATCTATCATTTCAAAAAGTAGCAGAAATATAATCTGGCAGTTTCCCAAAAGTCTCTCAGGGCTCACCAGAGTAACTCTGGGGATCTCTGTCTACTTGTTAAGTTATTCTGCCTTGTTAGAATCCAAACAATCCAGGGATGAATTTTTTTTCCTTGTGTCCATATTTCTAGCTTCTCACAGAAAACAAGCTGACAGGGTCACTTCCCATGTGGGCTCTTTCTTTGATGGCACAGAGACAGGAGCGTATTTAGAGTTTTTGATCTCTGATCATCACACCGACCACTTGGCTTCAAATGCACAAGAATTTGCACTTTCCTGTTTAAAGTTCTTCATTTGCATTACATAAGGTTTCTTTCTCATTTGATAGGTTATTTAGTTACAGGGGTATAGGCAATGTAAATGTTTGCTGTTACAGTCTAACAGATGCAGAGAAGTGGAAAGAATGCATGCAGCATCCCATTTGTTTTCATGAAGTTTAAACTCCCAATACATTCTTCTACATTTAACTTTGAGCTGTACTAATACACAAGTGAATTGGCATAGCTTCCAGCTGTGAGTTTGTCAGTTCTCAACTGCTGCCTAGACCTTGGCCAGAGCTAGGACTTGTCTTACCAGTGACACACACGCATTACACCTTTTGCTTAACAGTCTGTCACAACGTCTCTGTAACTGTGACACATGGCTTCCTCCCCCAGATGTGAGGAGGAGCTCTGTGTAGCTTGAAGGCTTGTACCTTCCACCACAAAAGTTGGTCCAATAAAAGATATTATCTCACCTACCTTGTTACTCATATCCGGGGACCAATACAGCTACAACACCACCACAAATGAGTGAAATAATACTCATTCATATTGCAGTTCCACAGACATCGTAACAAAGGGCCCAAACCTGGAACCTATGTTCAAGCGAACAACACATTTCAGTGGGTGTAATCTGGTGGGTAAGGATTATTCATGGGAGGAAAGGCTGCAGGACTGGGGTCATAAATTGCATAAGAGAGATGAAAAATCTCTGTCTGTCTTAAACTGCAACCTAAATTAAAATGTTTCAAGCAACTATAAAACTCCTGTTGAAGACTTAAATTTAGCATTAGCTGACTTACTTCTTCAGCTCAGAGGACTTTTACTTTTGTTTGACTGTTTGATAATATTTCTCAACAGAACCACCTTCTCAAGAATCATACATAGTCACTGTTGTGCTTTAACATTATTTGGCATTGCCTCTAGTATACATCATGTCTTTTGATATTGTTTGTATTTTGCCTTTTACCTTGCATAGGCAACACAATTTCTCTTGTCCATTGATAGAAAGGAAGAAAGGAGAACTAAGGGGAAAAAATAAGAAAAGTCAAATCTATACATAATAGATAAACACTTTTTATTTGTATTTAAGAGGGGCTGAATCCTTCACAGAAGTGATATGCATGAAGTCTAGCTATGGAAAATGAATTTTCCATCCCAGGAGAAATTCCAATATTTGAATATTTTCATCCTGAAAGGGGACAAAAGTCAAAATATCAAAAACAATTTGCAAAAAAGTAGCACAGAAAATGTTTATTCAGAAATGTTGAAATGAAACATTTTTATATTTTCAATTGAAGTGAAACAAATGTTGACAGGTCAATTCAAATCAAAACATTTCACATTTTTCTATTGAACAATTTAATTGAAATTGACATTTTTAACATGAAAAAATCAATTTTGACAAAACTCCATATTTCATCAGGAAAATATTTCATTCAAAAAAAAAATAATGTGACCAGCTCTAACATTGTCATGTGTAAAATATACAGCCAACATTTCTAGTCTAGTCTTTCATTAGTGGAAGAAATCAGATAGATTAACTCAGTACATCCAAATCATTGCCTTAGTGTATAAGTCTTGGAGTCCTATGAAATCTATGTTTCCTTTTAACTATAGTCTTGAAATATGTGCCCCAGCACTGATTCAACTGCTCATGTGAATGACTTAGTTCTTTGTGTTTGTACATATTAGGAAATTTTGGGGAACTTCATCAAGCTTGATTCAGACCTGGGTTTCACCGATGGACATTGGTCCTGCCTGGGGTTAAAAATTCTGCCCGGGGTTAAAAATTCTGCCCGGAGCATTATGGTGGCAGTCCAGCTTTAACTATGAATGCTATAATGCTGTATAAAGCCTGCCAGCACTTTTTAAAAAAAAAAACCTACCAGAACAAACTACTTTACAAATGGGCTTTAATTTGTTAACTATGCAGCAAGCTGGGTATTTATAAAATATAGTTTGGGATTCAGCAGTAACTCCCTCTTAAATATGGTTTAACCCCTTAAGAATGTTGTTACAAGGTTACGAAAGGTAAGTACGTTTTGAGTCATGAATATTAATAGTTGCATTTAATGATTATATATTACTTACATGTAGGGTAATTCCCAGCTCAGGTAAACATACACGTGCTCGGAATAGCAATGAGGTCATAGCAGCATGGGCAGTAACTCAGGGTAGCTGCCCAAGTACAATTCTGCCAAATCCCCCGGGTATGTACGAGGGCAGATTGCCTGAGCCGTCACCCATGCTGCTGTGGCCACGCAATTATTTTTAGGTGAGAGCTCAAGCAGAGCTAGTGTGTGTCTGTCTATCCGCATCAGGAATTAGTCCTTCCACCTGCTGTCTTGTTGTGCCCCCAAATTTGAAATGAAGATGCCACTGAGGGAAGCTGCAAAGAGAAAAATGTTTGTGTATAAATAGTGAAACTTGAATAAAGGAAGATGTTACCAAAGGGCTACATTGCATGCAGAATGTTAACAAAAGAACAGTCGAATAAAATGCTCTTAGGTAGACGTTGCACATCTGAACTGCTATGTAAGTGCTCAGTGCTTTAAAAACAATAACTACACCTCTACCCTGATATAATGCGACCTGATATAACACGAATTCGGATATAACGTGGTAAAGCAGTGCTCCGGGGGGGCGGGGCTGCGCACTCCGGTGGATCAAAGCAAGTTCGATATAACGCGGTTTCACCTATAATGTGGTAAGATTTTTTGACTCCCGAGGACAGTGTTATATCGAGGTAGAGGTGTACTTAGTTCTCACAACCCCTCCCGCCCCCGTGAGCTAAGTGAGAACTAGTATCCTCTTTTTTTTTTACAATGGGGAAAAGGGGACATAAAGGGTATGTCTACACTGCAATTAAAAACCCAGAGCCGGCCTGTTATGGTGCAGTCTTCCAAGTTCTTTTTCTTAGTGTGTGAGCAAATGTTCAGTCTTGGAAAGACATGCTTTTGTGGTGTTAGTTTTTGTTGTGCAAAGCAGTGGTCCTTGGGAAAGGAGCTATCTGATAAGCAGGAGAGTTTGTTTCTGTCTTGGTTTCTGTCTTGGTTTCTGATTGGTGTAAAATTCTTGAAGCAGAATTGCTCTCTGGGAACTGGGGTTTGGTGTTGGGCTGAGATCCCCGAAGAAGAAATTGCCCTGCATGCTGTATGACTCTCATGTCAGGATGGTGTAAATGTGTAAGCAAGTCACACTTAGAGTATACCTAGATTCCACCTCACTGATTTCTCCTTTACTGGCAAGTCAACGTGCAAAGCCCTGGACATCTGTCCCCACTTGGCAGAGGAGCATTGCTGGTGTCAGACTGGGACACAGGGACTGGAAGCCAGGGCAACAATACTTTACTAAATCATACGGCAATGCATGGTCTCATCATATGAATATATACTGATATTTGATGAGATCTCAAAAGCTTCAACAGTCTAAGATATGTACACATTAATGAATGCATGTCCTAGAAAATACGATGCTGATTATGAAATGATATGTATCAGTGATCTTTTAGGAAAAATCTGGTGTCAAAAGATTACAGTATACATGGATTGTTCATTTCTATATGTAATTGGAAACCTTTTAAGGCTATCTAAGTAAGTTTCTATGTGCTGTATAAGAGCTGTATTGTATTTTACTAGTAACCAGAGGAACTTTTAATGATCTGTATTATATCCATGGGATATTAGTCATCAACAGTCACAGATGAATAAATGTATTAGGGAAAAAAGTCACCAGATTTTTTTTCAATAATGGAAACTGAATCATATTCTTTCTATAGCAGCCAATTAATTCTGTATAACAGCAGAAGAACTGATTCACTTTACTGGCAATTGCTCTACATTTATGAGAAATAAGATAACGGGGGAAAGTAAAACACTATCCTCTTTCAGTAGGTTGGCTGAAATGTTAAAATTGAGCCAATAAACATCAGATTGTGATAAAATCAAATCAATGCAGGGTAATATGGAAGCACTAAAGCCCCTAATATTCCATTTGTTTTTTTCTTTCAAGATTGAACAGTGGGTGCAGTTTGCCCTGTTTTGGGAGATCTACGTTGTTGATGTTGTTGAGCAAAGATTTTTTTAAAAATATTTTAATGCATCCTCTGTTAGTGGAGTCTTCAGAGCTGGATGCTGCACAGTGCAGGAGTGGAACTGTGTGGCTACAGTGCCTGATCCAAAGCATGCTGAAGTCAATGGGAGTCTAGCATCAAGACCTTATGCTCAAAGCATATCCTGATAACCAGGACACAGGGCTTATTCCTGCACTGATTAAAGTCAACAGGAGAGTTGCCCTTGGCTTCAGTGGTATAAGATCACGTCCTATGGGCACACTCCAATTCCCATTAAAGTCAATGGTAATCTTTCCATTGATATTAATGGATCTTGGAACAGAACCTAACATATCTCCTAATGTATCCACTTGTATACTTAAGACTATACAAATATAACAGTTCTCAGAAAAGCACATACTTGCCTAGCAGCTGTGTCGCTGCTTGGGAAATTTTTCTTGCAGTTCTGCCTCTTGTGTGCAAAGTAAACTTTTCAATACAACCTGCCTCAGAAAAATCCTCCATATCTTTTGGCCCAGAACAATCTCAAGCTGAGATCTATTGACACGGTGCAGCCAAGAGGACATGAGCACCATCATTGCCAGGAGGCGTTGGAGATGGATCGGTCCTGTGCTTCGGATGGAAACTGATTCCATCACCTGAGTAGCAATAAGATGGACACCTGAAGGCAAGCGAAAACTAGGCTGCCCAAAAACAACATGGCGAAGAGCGGTGGAAGCCGAGCTGAAAAACCTGGGGCAAAGCTGGGAAATCATTGAAAGACTTGCCAGAAACAGACAGGAGAGGAGGAGCTTCGTCGCTGCCCTAAACGCCAGAGGCATAATGGGAACGTGATGATGAGGAGCTCCTTGTGGGTGAAAAGAAAACAGATAATATACCGAGGGAATATTTTTCTTCAAATATTTGGTTGAGGAAAGCACCAAGATAATGTTCATTATCTTCTGAATCCATTATCTAATCCCATTTACGTTCCATTATATAACCTGAAAAGATGTTGTGATATGAAGTTCTGATTCTTTCCTCTAACTCTTCTAATTTTAAGAGAGAGTTAAATTGGTGCTCATCGTGTGTTCTGGTGCAGATAGGCTTTTGTTTCTTTAAACTGATTTTTGTGGTGAGAAAAGTAGGAGAGCAGAAGAACAAAGGAGGGGTTTTGGTTTTGTTGCAGTGATTCGGTAATGTCATTTGTACTATCACTTGTAAGTTTCAGTGATTACTTTCTTCGCTGTCAATCCTGGAAATAGGGCATGCTACCTACGTAAATGTCGACATTTCACTTTAACAATGCAGAGAGTTGTGCATGTAGAAAAATTCACTGGAAACAAACAGCTATGAGAGCAATTTGTAATGGCAACAAGGACTAAGGACTGATACTAATATAATACTGTAATGTGCACCTGTAGTGCTTGCTGCTGGTACAGGTTGAGGTTCTGTTTCCATTCTCTTACCAATTTTTAATGGCTCTTAACTTTTTCATGCAAATACCTTTGGGGGTTATATGTTGTGGTTTGGAGCCTACCCTGAAGCTAGAATTGTTTGGTTTAAGCCAAATCAGTTTAGCCATATTTCAGCTGTGTGGGTGGGTAAAAATAACTGGGCCAGGTTCTAACATTAGATCCAGGCCCTTTGTGGCAATTCAGTGGCGGAAGCAAGGCAGCAACTGGCCACAACAAGATAGCAGAGAATGTCCCTGTTGAAGGAGAACGCTGCTGGCACAGGTGTGTGCAACTGGATCCTACATGAACCCCCTTCCTGTTAGCACTGCGGACTTGTCAGAGGCAGAAAAGGGTGCGGAGCAGGTGCGGTGAAACTCCACTTTGCTGTGCCTATGTTTCGTTGGCATCGGGCCACTAAGGATCCTGGGTGAGTGGCACAAGAGAGAGCAGCTCTAATTCTTACCAGGGCTGGGGCAGTCCTAGGGAACCAGCAGAGAGAATCAAACCTGTCTTCTGTCTGTTCCCATTGACATATTGCACAATTTTGGGGGGACTTGACTCATGGTTTTTTGAACACCAGGCAATTCTGCAACCCTCCTCATTGAATGCATATTTAAATAGGTAATGGTTTACATTGTAAAGTGTATGTGGTTAAAAGACGTGATCAGAAATATGGCCAACTTAGTATAGTTGCAGGAACCCTAACTCCAGTGTGATGGATAATTCCATTTTGACGTTGGAGGACTGACAATGGCTCATGCATTTGTAAATCAATAATATGCATGTATTCTGGGGGAGCTACAGGTTTGTGCATTGCTAAACCCACAAACGAGATTTAGGAGTGCATTCTCAGCACAAAGCACTGAGCTTCAGTGTAACTCCCATTAACACTGAGCTAAAAATATAGCCCAAAGCATGAATCTAGGATAAATACTAGCTGTGAGAAATGAAAGGTATGCTTTAGTCTCTCCTTCATCTGGACACCTAGGGTACGTCTACACTGCAATTAAACATCTCTGGCTGGTCCCTGTCTGCTGACTCGGGTTCGGGCTACGGGGCTGTAAAGTTGCAATATAGACATTTGGGCCTGGGCCCCCTTTCGGTGTCCCAGAGTCTAGGCTCCAGAATGAACCAAAAATCGATACCGCAATTTTACAGCCCCGTAGCCAAAGCCCCACAAACCTGAGTCAGATGACATAGGCCAGCCACAGTATTAATTGCAGTGTAGACATATCCTCGGTGTCTTTCTCGCTTGTCCACGTATGTTCCCTCTGAGCCAGATTATTCCCTTCTGCTCTAGGCGTGAGGGTTCCATCCCTTTTGCACCCCTATGCAGCAGCAGGGCATGCCTTTCTCCATAACACAGATTGCTCTCCAGGTGTGCCCCTTTAAATTCAAGCCACGGAAAGGGAAGGAAAGTGAAGGTTGTGCCCCCACTCCCTATCCACCATCTAGTGCTGCACCTTCTGTTCTAGCTAAAGGAAGGATGGTCTTGTGTAGGTTTGGCAGAATGCATTTGTATTTGTTTTATAATTTTAACCGATAACATTGACGATTATTTTAAGCATTTTTCCTATTGTAATAGACTTTAATTTTCATAGTTGTGGGAAACTATGGGAGGGAAGGAGAGGCCAGACAATCATTATTGAATGACAGCAGATGCTGAGATTCAAAGAGTTCAAGCTTTGTAACCATTAAACCGCAAATTGTTAACATCACATGTCAAAATAGATAAAGGAAAGAGCTGCAAATCAAACGCTAAGTTCTCCAGTAGCATTTTTCCCCACTTTGCCTTTTTGCAAATTTCAGTTGTTACCAATGGAAATATTTGTTGTCAGTTTGTGCGGTGTGGGGGTGAAATCGACATTTACCGATAAAAATCTCCTTCCAAGCCTTGTCTTATGTTCAAAGCACTGGAGTGAGGCGTAGAAGACCTGGGTTCTATCCCCAGTTGTGCCATAGACTCCTCTGTTGATTTTGGGCAAATCACTTAATCTTGCTGTGCCTCAATTTGCCATCAATAAAATGAGGATCAGAGCATTTCCTGTCTCCCCTCCTTTGTCTATCTTGTCTATTTCAACTGTAAGCTCTTTGGGGCAGGGAGTGTCTGATGTATGTGCACAGTGCTGAGTGTTACAGGAGTTCTCTTAACACCTAGAGGGATGTGGCCCCAATCTGAGTCTACATTTATATCAGTACTACTAGAATACTACTAGAATAATCATCTCCTCCTTTATCAACTAGTCTCAGAATAGGAATTTAGGGAGTTTGGAAAATGCATATTAACAACCCAATAGATTACAACAGCCCTTCCAAGCTATTATGGTCCATTATCTAAATTTATATTTAGGGAGATTTAAACACTGTTATGTGAGTTATGATCCATCATCCGGATAAGTATTTCAGGACATTTCAGAATGCAGATTGTTGACTGAAAGCAGAAATGATATAAATCGTTGATATAAATACTCCTCTTTGGCAGTCCCGTATGTCTGCATACTTAACCCCTGCCCCATAAATGTGTTACTGGTGAGGACACATTACTGCTGTGCGCACTTAGAGGAGGTTCATTTAAAGTTGTAACACAAGGTCAGATGGGCAGAGCTCCCCCTCCCGATGTGCAGACAGAAGGTCAGTTACCTCCATGCCATTGTTCTCTCCTTCAGTCAAACCCTACAAGGTCTCTTTTGGGAGGGGAAGGGAGTAGGTAGGCCAGCACAACAGGAAATGAGCGTCATCCTGCCAGCACCCAGTGCAAACTCAAGAGGAAAGTTAATACAGCCAGATTTCCTATGCACTTGGAAATCCCGTGATAGAGAAGGCTTACAGGCAGCTGGTGTATGGAATTTGTCATGCTGCAGGGGTCTGGAGCTGATGAAAAGCCCAGACTCTCCATTCAGCTCACATACTGCCCTGGGGGAGTGATAAGATCCATGCACACCTTGTGGGATCCATGGGATTTGGAGGCAGGATTCCTGGTTTCTTCTTTGATGAGGCCCTACTCCTCTGATGGAAGAATTCAGAGGAAATCCCACAAGGGGAACTTTGTAGAATTTCCTGACCCCTGCATGGACAATCTGTGTATGGCTGTGATCTGGCCCACACAATATTTAAAGGCACTAATGATCCTCTTTACAGGTGGCAACCACAACATTTGGCACCAGATTCTAGGTGCAAAAGAGTGGGGAGGGGTTTGATTCTCGGCTCGAACCCACCCCCAGGCACAGGTTAGAACAGCTTGGGAACTGCTCTAATCTTTGTCAGCATACTACAGTTCCCCATTCCCTGGGATTACACACCATCTGGGGATAGGTGGAGCACATTTCACTTTGGCCGCTCCCCCTCCCTGTTCTTCACCGCCCCTCAGTGCACCTGACATGTCTCTTCTAGCCCCTGATACAGCTGGGGCTGTGGAAAGAGAGGGGTAGGAGCAGGCTGCATGCTTTCTGGGGACTTCTCTGTGGGTGGGGATCTCCCAGCGGGGGCATTGCCGGTGGTTTCTGAGCAACACAAAGGGAGTGATGTAGGGCCAAGAATCTGGTTCACTCTTTTTAAAATGTCCTTTTGATTTAAAGGAAGGTGAAAAGCATCCAGAGCCTTTAACGCCTCGCTCCTCTCTGCACTTCTGCATAAAGGAAAATGGACAACTCCTTTTGTTAGTTTTATTTATTTATTTCACAGCTTAATGGGCTGAGGTTTTGTAGGACAAGTTTCAGCACTATGAATTTTTTTATGTGGGGGTGGGGAGGAAAACGGAAACACTCAGACACAGCAGTGAGGATATCTGCATGAATTGGGCCACTGCACAAGAGGTGGTTTTAATTTGACTAAGAATGAATAGATTGCTGTGAATCAATTACAATCTAATAAGGGTCTTATTGTCAAACCTGCTGATAAAATGGAGTGCCATTGTTCTGAACTGCACTACACTGAAATGAGATTTCAAAAGAACTTAATGCTGACTTGTAAATCTTTGATCTCTTATCCTAGTGGGAATTTAGAAACACCAACCCCTAAATGTTTCCGCTTTAAAATAAGCAGTTGATAGATTATTATTAAGAGAGTTTCCTTCCTTGGGTCTGATAGGGGCTGAGCAGCTCCATGTGATCATTTAAACCTTCAACTCCGATTGTCTTCAGTGGGAGTGGAGGGCGCTCAGCACCTCCTAGAACCAGGCCTCTAGACAGAGAGAGAGATTTCGGGGGGTTATTTTTCTTTTTGTATTGTATCCACACCAAATAAATACAAAGGGATGAAACAGCCCTGGCAGGAGAAGCTGTATTTTGGTCCTGTCCATGGTTTCTCATTATGGAGCTGAATGAACACATCCCTTGGTAAAACTGGGAAGCACACTTGCTGGGTTTCAGAGCCTGGGCTCCAATCCAAGCCTGAACATCTACACTGCTATTGTTAGCCCGGCAGTCTGAGTCCCATAAAAACAGAGTCAATTCACCCGGGCTCTGGGACTAGGATTCAGGATGACAGAGGGGATCTCCTTGGAAGGCCCATTCATCCCAACTGCTGTCTCCACCCTCCCTTGCGGGGTCACTTCAATTGGACACTCCTCCAGGGACTCCTCCTGGAAACTTTCTTAAATGGAACAGGAGTACTTGTGGCACTAACTTTGTTAGTCTCTAAGGTGCCACAAGTACTCCTGTTCTTTTTGCGGATACAAACTAACACGGCTGCTACTCTGAAACCTTTCTTAAATGGATCCCTGCTAAAAAAGATAGAAAAGCCTGAAGTTATAGGGGTGCTGTATAAAAGAAATGTAGCTGAACATGTGTGTACTTGAAAGAGCATCATCTAATGACACACAAGAATGTGTAGCATTCTTCTTAAATTAGCAGGGTCAATAAAGTTGCTGCTATGAATTGCAAATAACTTCCTAATTAAGCACCTCTTAACAGCTGGGAACAACTTTCCCTGGGAAAGTCCCAGCATTCCTAGCCCACTCCTCCCCCATGAATCTCCGGGCAACCTCCTCGGGCTGGGGAAGGGGGATAATGTGACAGGGGCAGCTGGTCCCCTCTTCTGTGCAGCAAGGAAGGGGAGGGACCTTTCTCACACAGATCGTGAGGATACAATCTTCCCCCGGGGGCTTTAGGGAAATGTTTCTAAAGCAAGCAACGGTGGAAAAGAGAGGTATGTGTATTCAGAGCAACCCTGTTTAACCTCTGTGTGTACACTAAGTATTGAGCTGACTCAAAAAGCAGAATCTAGTTTTACACAGAGCCTGGCATTCAAAATGTATTTCAGCACTTAAGTAATGAATTATTATATTAATTATGGGGCAAATCTTGCCATTGGCCATGTGGGAGGTGCGAGGGCGGTGCCTGTAGGCAGAAGCAGTGTGCAGAGCTGCCTGGCCACGCCTCCACCTAGAAGCTTAGCGAAGGGGGATGTTGCCTCCCAGGTAAGCGCCGCCCAAAGCCCGCTTGACCCCGTCCCGTGCTTCAACTCCCTGCCCCCTCCCACACCCAAACTTTGCTGCTGCTGTGGGGTGAGGGAGGGAGCGCAGTGGCCCAAGACTGCCCCAGCAGCCACTGGTGCGACTGGCACAGGGGCTGCCTGAGCTGCCTTTGGACAAGGTGCACCGGCCGCTGCAGAAGTCACGGAAAGTCGTGGAATCCGTGACCTCCGTGACAAATTCATAGCCTTAATCATGAACAATGAAAGAGTCAAATAGCAGAGGGAATGAATGAAGGAACCATAGCCTGAAAATTATTTGTCTAAATTTATTTGTTATATCAATAAGTGGCAAACACTTATTGATAGCAAATGCCTTTGTAGAATTTCGGAATGTCTCAGGAATTATTCATAAACCAAATTAAGATACATTTGCAGCAAATGTTATCCGCAACACATCATTTGGGCATGTCTGGACATGATTGATAATGGGAGACTATCACAAATGTTGGTGGGTCAGTGTTGTTTAAATTAAAATCAGTTCGTTCAGACAATGATCTGCACTATCCTGACCTATTTTAAACTCTTTAGCCTGCGCAATTAGCATGGAAAGACTAGGAAGAAGGGATTTTCTGTGTAATTTCTGGTGCCTCATTTTTCCCATATGTGCCA
>NW_020664482.1:7483006-7537573 GCF_002925995.2 Terrapene triunguis
GACCCCTGGTTTAGCCCTATACAGAGATAAACATTCATTCATATTACCTCACAATCACTCAGACACATACAATATTCCTTCCCATTATATTTCTTCATTAGGGATCACTGAAGCAGAAAGTCATAAAGTTAGATTGACATAGATAGCTGCCTGCAGTATAGATTCCAGGAGAGAATGATCATGTCCTTTCCTTGAAAGTAGTGCACATGAAAAGTTCCAGATTGACAAGCCTGGCCAATGAGGTCCTCTGTTTATTTGGGGAACAAACACAACATAAGCAGCTTTATGACCCTGCTAGGGTGCCTCAACCTTGATATGGAGGTAGAACGGGGTGAAAGTCTTCAGCCAAAACTCTTTTTCAGCAAAAGATGCAGATTCAGCAATACTGAAACATTTTGTGAATTGGTTTTGGTTTTGCCAAAGCGTTCTCCTTGAAAACACAACAATTCTGAAAAAGTGGAGTTGTTTTATTTTGAAAATGAAAGATTTTGATTTTTCAGTTGGAAATGGTCTTTTCTTTCAATGTTCCCTTTGACTGTATATTTTTTAAAAATGCAAAAAATGTAAAACAAAAAGCCAAGCTCGAAATCAAAATGAAATGTTTTGTTTTGGGTTGAACAAAACAGTTAATTTGACCCCAACATAATATTTGTATTACTTTTTTGAATTGACTGGTAACATTTTCTTTAAAAAACATTCTGGGGTTGCCAGGAAACCAAAAGTTCTCTCTGAAGGTACTATGTCAACTTTAAGGTTAAGAAGTGGTTCAATCTCCATTCCCATTCAATCCTTAGAGCCAGTAAAAAAATAACCTGTGAAAAAATATAGAAGTTGTTTTAATTTGGAAGTTCTCGAAATGGACCCATTTTTGTTTCTTTCAAAATGTTTCAATCCTTTTTCCCTTTTTTAAAAAATCAAAAGCTTTATCAAAATGATTACTGAAATGTTTAATTTAAAGAAAATGTCTTTCGGTATGAGAAAAAATGTCAATAACCACTGTGATAATGTTTTCAATTTCAAATTCAGAGAAGGGGAATGGCACGATTCCTTTTTTGTGTGTCAATATTTCTGTTTTTTAAATCTCAATAATTTTCAGTTCTTGTTTAGGGCGTGGTGGGGGAGGGCCAATTTTTATTTGAAAACTTTTGACCAGCCTTTCTCCTCGGGGACAGAAAGGATGCTGCCACTTTCTGTCTAATCAAATGATATTTTTTGCATCTAATCTGAAATGGATTGAGGCCACCCCTTTATTGTGTGAATGTCATCAAAAGTCATCACATAGTAATCTCTCTCAATCCTGACTAATTCGGGATGGATGAGCTTCACCTTAGGGAATTCTATTGCACCACTGGGAAATTCAGGCATCCTAATCATGTCATTTTCACCTGGTTTACAGCTTAGCTGCTATAGCAATGCTAAGAAGGAGGAGGAGAATAGCTAAAGACACAAAGCAATTGTCCAAACCTTGAGAGCATGAATTTACAAGGATAGACGAGCAATGCATTCCATATTCCTTTTGGGTAGGAGAGACATCTGACTTTAGTACTGATCTGCGTGCTTCACTGTAGAATCCATTGAACTCCAGTGTCCGTCTGCACAGCCAGCAGCAGCTCACGGCAGTGAGCATCCAAGCCCAGGTCAACAGACTCAGGCTTGCACCACTGTACTAAGATGAGCTGTGTTGACAGTATTTTAAGTGGTGGCTTGGACTGGAGTTCAGGCTCTGAAGCCTGCGTCCTCCCTAGGCTTATGATCCCAAGCCACAATGTGTACACAGCTATTTCTAGCATGGTAGCAAGAGCCCCACAGGCCCAAGTCAGTTAACCTGGGCTCGGAGGCTTGCTGCCATGGGCTGTGTGCATGTATCTCGAGAGGGCTTGCAGGGAAGGTCGCTGGCTCTGTGTGTTTAGGGCCAGACCTGGCACCTTTCACAACTGAACTGTAAATCTCAAGATTTTTTAACCAGCTGAGTTTTAATTATTAAGTGTGATTAACTCTGTATCCTACCCTTGAGTTACATATTATAAGCCAGATTGTTATTTTTTGGAGTTAATTCAACCCATAATTTGCACAGCACTGTTGCCCTTTAACATTCTCTCTTGCTTGAAACTTAATGTTCCTTTAACATCTCCGCGGGTCCCTGTTCACCTCTGCTACACACATGGGAGATCTAAAAGCACTGCATGCTGAGAAGAGTAGGAGTGACACAAGCCTTTCACGCCTCCATGCTTTGAAATGGTACGTCTTAAGCAGAAATGGCAGAAGGATAAGAGAGAGAGAGAGAGATTTGTGTTTTAGACTGTTTGGTCATACGCAGGTCTGTCTTCCTTGCGTTCTACAAACATTTATGTGTATCTACAGGAGTTCTTGACATTCATCTGATCTTTTCACATTGAAAATAGCAATGGAGTGAAAAGTTCACTCTATAGTGGATGTGCAGCTGGAGAAATCATCGAGATGACTCTAGCACGGCAGCTGTCGCATCATCATTATTTGATTACAATAGCACCCACTTTCACACTAAGCACCCCATATTCACACCCTCCACACTGTTGTATTAATCCTAGTACAAAGTATGTCTTGTGTAGTATCATTTGAAAACTAATAAATCACTGATCATTAATATTCTTGCATGATGTATGTATGCAGTGGCTATTAAGAGTTATGGATACATGCTAGACTTATGATGAAGGTGGGTTTAAACCAGACATGTCAGGGGGAGAAGATGGCAGGAAACAGAACAATTTGCATTTCAGCCAACAGAAGTGGGAGAAGCAAGAACATGGAGTTTCCTTCACCACCAGACTCCATGTTGTCTTCCTAGCAGCTTGAATAAACTTTACTTTGAGGGGTAACCCTCAGATAAATTCTTTTCAATGGTTAACTGGTCTATAAAGACAGAGGGGCTGAACCTCAATTGATAAGCAGTTGAATCAACTGATTCTTATAATACCGTAATAGTGTATACAGTGTTTAGAGCGAGGTCCCATCTAAAAGCTAATGACACCCTAGTGATTAATATCATTGTGAAATTTATGTATTAACACTATATGAGGAAATATGGATACTTAATGATACAGTGTTTTAAAGTCTGTGGCCAAATGGGGAGAAACAAGTTCTCTCCTGGCAGAAGAGAAGGCGCCTATTTACTTGTGTCCTATGTAAATTAAGAATGGTGAAATCGAAACAATGGACACTCTATTTACATACAGGGGGATGGGATGCCCAGAGGAAGGGAAGAACATGAGGTCATCTTGCTATCTTTCCTTCAACTAAGCAGGGAGGGGGTTGAAGTCTCTGGAAATTGAATATAGTTGAGAAACCTGCTTAGGCAAAGATCTTTCACATGGAAAGACAAGGGAAGCCAGTGTCTTGTACTTCTGTGGAAGGTCCTGACTGAGGAAAAATCATCCGTGGCTGGGAAGAAAATGACTAGTTAGAGAAACCATCTTGAACAAAGCCTGCACCTTGCTAGATTTTAGACTTTTAGATGCACATTTTCACTTTTATTTGCTTGTAACCCTTTCTAACTTTATTCCTATTACTTGGCATCACTTAACCTATGTTCTATTGGTAATAAATTTGTTTTATTTTACTATAAACCGACTCAGTTCTGTGTTTAAGGGGAAGGGTGTATTTATACCTAGTTAATTTAATAAGCTGAGATGTGCTTTTGTGTCTTTAGAGGAACAAGTGAATCTTCTTATTTCTCTGAACTGTCCAGGAGAGGGCTAGGCATTACAGAACACACAGTTTTAGGAAAATTCAGGACTGGGAATCTGTTGGAGCCACTCTGCAAGTACTAACCAAGGCTGGTGGAAGCCAGAGTAGAACTGTGTGGCTGTAGACAGGCTGCTGGGGTCAGAGCTGCTGAAGCAGGGTTGTCTAGCACACAGACATTCAAGATGTGACCCTGCATGCTGGTAGGTTAGTTGTGAATGTCCCAGGTTGGGCGCTACAGTAGCAAAGCATTGTGAGGAACCTCATGTTACAGGGGAAGTGGTGACACAACCCTTTACTGGTCTGGTTTGTACCCCAAAACTTGTCACACCCCCACTATGTACTCATGGCTTTTCAAACACTGAAGAATGATGATCTACACCCTGACAAGTGCACAGTCTATGGATGGTCAGGGAAACAAGCAAGGGAAATGGGAGCAACAGTGTATATATGTCTGCAGAAGAGAAGATTAGTCTGCAGAAGAGAAGAGTGAGGGGGGATTTGATAGCAGCCTTCAACTACCTGAAGAGGGGTTCCAAAGAGGATGGAGCTCGGCTGTTCTCAGTGGTGGCAGATGACAGAACAAGGAGCAATGGTCTCAAGTTGCAGTGGGGGAGGTCTAGGTTGGATATTAGGGAAAAACTATTTCACTAGGAGGGTGGTGAAGCACTGGAATGGGTTACCTAGGGAAGTGGTGGAATCCCCCTCCTTAGAAGTTTTTAAGGCCCGGCTTGACAAAGCCTGGCTGGGATGATTTAGTTGGGGTTGGTCCTGCTTTGAGCAGGGGGTTCGTCTAGATGACCTCCTAAGGTCTCTTCCAACCCTAATCTTCTATGATTCTATGTCAGCTTGCTTAAATGCAAACAGCACAGCAGAGGTGGGTCTTCAACAGGGACTTAGATGTGGGGAGGATACAGGCCTCGTGTACGAGCTGAGGGAGGTTATGCCATGCATAGAGGCCTGCATGGAAGAAAGCAGAGAGCAGTGGTATATGAAGCTGACAAATGGGCGGATATGGTTAGGAGCTTTGGTGGAGTGGAGGCAATGGAATCTGATTTAGGCACTGGCCCTCGATGTTGATATTCAGGTTCCCTCTATACATTTGGGACTAAATCATGTCTCTACCTTTTAATGCATGTTAGAGAACATAACAAAGGCATGGAGACTCTACTTCCAGTTCTTCTGTTCAGCAAACAGCTATGATGTTTCTACAGCTTCAGTTAGTACTAACCACCTCGGATGGTCTGTCCGGTGGGAGTGTGCTGATAGTCAAAATCTCTTTCCTCCCCACACTAGCTGGCAACAGCAGGGGCTGTGGCCGGAAGTGTGTGTGCTAAGCTTTTTATCTAGGTGTAGCAAGTAGCACTCCTCCCAGCACATTTGTAAATATTTAATAAGTCCCTCAGCATATCTTGAAGTATTACACATAATGCTCCCAGGCACCATTGCTCATGGAATGTGCTTACCCTCCCAGCCATTTTGTGAGCCTTCACAGAGCACCAGGGTTTTTAGGAGGCAGAGAGGCATATATGCGTGGTACATCATCTTCTTTTTTTTAATTAACTGACTTATTCTTCATCCATAATAGCTGCTCTTTTAAAGTACCATTCATGCACCAGGAAAACTGCTACACTCTGGGCTGCTATATAGATTTTAAATTTTCTCCATTCATTGTTGTATGATGCTTTTCAGCTGCTTCTTTTGGTCTAAGGCTTTAGTAATTAGATTAGTCATGTCAGTTAAAGCAGGACAAAGTAATTTTAAAGGCGATTGTGAATGGGCAGCTGAAGAAAGATATGCTAATGGTATCTAAAATACTTGAAAGTACAATAGCCTTTTGTACATTGATAGAACCAGCAAGACCTTCCTTCTTAAAAAAGCGGAGAATGTTTTGGTTTAAAGTAGATATGGACCCTATACATAAAATTCAGATCCAGATTTTGACCCCCACCAACCCCACTCCAAAAAGTTTGTTGGTGTTCAGAGGCAGAGGTTTGATTTGGATTCTTGACGTAGACATCTGGATCTGGGTTTTGATCCCCCACCCCCAAACTCCCAGGTTGCTGGGAACTGAAGTTTTGGGCCTGTATTCAGGAATGCATTCACATTCAGGAAGAGCACTTTAGTATGTGCAAAGTCCAATTAAAGTCCATTGAAGTTAAAATGATTTTTATAAAGTATTAACATCCATTAAAATATTAAAGTTAAACATGTATGGAAAAACTTTATTGAATAGGGCTGGATTTAGAAGTTGCTTTAATTCTTTCCTGAATTCTTTTTGGCTAATTATAATGTGAAAATTGGATCAGAATTCGAAGTTAGGAAATGTGTGGGTGTTTTAATTTTTTTTTCTTTAAATTCAACGAGAAAACTTTTTAGAATAAGGTGGTTAGTGTAGTTTGTAAAATAATTGCAGAAGCAGTATGATCAAACAAGTCCAGCTGGATAAAATCCCCAAGGGATGTTTATATTGATAGTCTCTTGCTTATTATTTTAACTCATAACTTTAATGATGTAAACTCTCATTATTTTTTCTGTAGTCTTTCATTGTCAGTTTAAATTCCATGGAAGGCAAAAGAGGGCTACAAATCTATTATATTTACAGCTACTGAGCCAGATTCCTACAATTATCAGATTCCTTGTACATTTCTTAAATAAAACATGAAGATAACCCAGGCTCCTTACCCACGTTTTCCCTTCCTGAATAAAAACAAAGACATTCTAACAATCAAGGATGTAGGTAAGCTATTAATTGCTCAGCAAGTAACAGCTACTTCCTTTATGCACACAGATACTGCACCACTGGTGCTTAGCATTACTACTGACTTAAACCCCATAAAACTGCATTGAAATCAATGTAAGTCCTCTTGGAATTTGGGCCCTGGAGTACAAATTGTATTGTACAAAACCAAATCCATTGTCTAGCTGCTGAAAATCTAAAAAGCCTGAACAAGGGCACCGAATATTCAAATAACTAATCTAGTGGCTCAAGCGGAGGCCCTAGAGTGAGGACTCCTGGGTTTGTATTAATAATAATCATGTTTATTATGCTAATGCCTAAGGCCAGCCAAGAGTGGGGCCCTATTGTGGTAGGTGTTGTACAAACACAGTGTGTGGTACATGGTCCCTGCCCCCAGAGCTTATAATCTAAATAGACAGGACAGACACAGGGTGGGGGAAGGGGTAGGGCACCCAAGCAGAGTTAGCACTTTAAAGGCAGCAATTTTTTGTGGGTGGTCAGCTAAATTCAGGGGGGGGAAGGGAAGGAGGATGAGAGGGACAGGGCAAAGGAGAAGATGGTAAGAGGGGCAGATGTGGTATGAAGCTGAGGTGAAGAGCCTGTGAGAGAGCGGAAGGGTTGAATCAAACAGCCAATCAGCACAGGACAGAGAAAGTCCAGTCAAAACTATTGTTCTCTGAATGTCCAAAGGACCAGAGGTCCTTGCTTTATCTGCTTCTGCCCCTACTGGCTGGAGCCTCTGACTGGAGGAATCTCTCCTGCACAGTCCTGAGTTCAGGGCTGTGGCCGGGAGGAGAGGTGTCCTTGGCTGGGCTCGGTTTTACCCCTCCCCATGATCAAGCAGTAGTCCCTGCTTTGGCTGCTTCTGCCCCCACCCACTGGAGTCTCTGGGTCTGTTCTTGACTCTGCCACTGACTCACTCGGTGAACTTGGACAAGTGGCTTCACCTCTTTGTGTCCCAGTTTCCCCATTTGCTAAAGAGGTCTAATTTTTTCTCCTTTAGAGAGTTATTGTTATTCGTATTGTGGTGGTGTCTAAAGATCTCATTAAAGATGGGAGCCCCTAATGTTGGCCAAAGTACAAACAGAGACCTTCCTGCCCATAACTGTACAATCCAAGGATTCCTCCTTCTCATTGGTGATGGATGGACCTCCAACATTGTAGAGGGTCAATATAGACTGAGGAAGCATCTGGCATAGAGCACACTAAACATGGAGTTAGGGCTCGGGTCTATTGTCTTTGCAAATATCAGCAAGGTACATGAACCATTCATGAACCTATAGAAATATGTTGTTTCCTCAACCCTCAATCCCACTTGACAAGAGCAGCCCCAAGTTGCCCTCCATAACCCAGGCACTGGAATCTCCTGTTTCTGTTTGTCAAGGTGACACTAGAGCGGTGAGTGTGTCTAGAAACAGGTGAGTTAGATTTGTTGGCTCAACGGTAACGTGTACGGACATGGAGCATTGTATTTATTTTAATATGAAGTAGGGCAGTGGTTCTCAAATTTGGGCCGCCGCTTGTTCGGGAAAAGCGCCTCGCGGGCCGGGCAAGTTTGTTTACCTGCCACGTCCACAAGTTCGGCCGATCGCGGCTCCCACTGACCACGGTTTGCTGCTCCAGGCCAATGGGGGCTGTGGGAAGTGGCGCAGACCGAGGGACGTGCTGGCCGCCCTTCCCGCAGCCCCCATTGGCCTGGAGCGGCGAACTGCGGCCAGTGGGAGCCGCGATCGTCCGATCCAGCGGATGCGGCAGGTAAACAAACTGGCTCGGCTCGCCAGGGGCTTTCCCTGAACAAGCGGTGGCCCAAGTTTGAGAACTACTGAAGTAGGGTATGGTTATACATACACTGGAGGTGTAATTTCCAGCCCGGGTGGACATACACACTCCAGATTTGATCGAGTGCTTTAAAAATAGCCCTGTAGCCACAGCAGTACAGGCTAGCCACACTAGTCCCTACGGTTCCAGGTGGGTTTGTAATTGGCACAGTTAGCCCATTCTGCCATCCACACTGCCACTGCTACACTTCTCATTTTACTAGCTCAATCAAAGCCAGTGCACCTACATCTACCCAATCTGGAGATCACAGCTCCAGTTCGTGTGTAGATGTGTTCATCGTGACACTGATTATAAATATTTTAAATTTCAAAAACATTGTTTTATATCAAACCGTTCTTATCAATGTGCAACAAATGAAACCACCCATGTGGTCAAACCAAAGTTCACTTGCTAAAAGCAAAGATGAATCTCAATCTTCTTCTATGCAAGCGTTAGCTGTATTAGTCTTTACATTCCATCTCATTCCAAAACATCACACAGAGGTTTGCAGTATGTTTAGCAACATTTTGAACTCATATGGAAAATATTCAAAACAGGAAATACTTTAAATGTTTAGATTCCTCTGAATGTTGAGTTAATGAAGGAGATTAGAAATATTTCCCTATCTGTATGTGGAAAGCTGTCTACAATAAATATTCAAAGAGTATCAAGGATTTCACTGATCTGTTGAGAAACTATGGTATCAAAAGTAAAAGTGAGGCCAATGCCATAAAAGAACACAAAATCCTCTTATAGAGACTTACATTCTGTTGGGAATGAGGTTTTCGATAAAATTATTGTAGCATTGCAAAGGAATTACCCAGTTTTACATCATCGGTACACCAATATAATTAGCTCTCCTGTAATATTTAATTGATTGTATTCCTAGAGCACATGGAACCTAACTGTGATTCTGTTAATCAGAGAGAATCAGAATATTGATGATCTTGTAGAGAACAAACAATTCAGTGCTTTCTTTCTCTTCGCACAAGGCCGTGAATATCTAGACCCTTCTGTTATATTCATAGAATACATGCAAACAAGTTAGATAAAAACATTAAATACTCGGTCAGAAGGTTGCCATGTAGCACTACTTTTATTTCTTAAAAAACAGAACCCTAATACAAGAACCAAAACCAAAGAGAGACAAATAGGGTGCTCTCTAAGGCAGAGAGGCCCAACTCTCCCCAGCTTGCTATTTGCAGACTGACAGCAGAAGATCCTGATAACATGCTTCTCTACAGAGTCCCCTAGTCTGCCAGCAGGACCAGGAAACTCTTTGCTTTTAAAGAGACATCTTGGAATTTTAAGAGTTTTCAGTACATCACAACTATTAAAGTATCATGCTAAAGCAAGGAGACTTTTCTTTGGAGATCTAGGGCCAGATCCTCCAGTCCAGTGCAGCAGCTTTGTACCACATTGCTGATGGATCATTGTCTTAAAACTGACATAGCTGGCCAAGGAAGGATCACCACAATGGAATGGGTGATCCCACGGTGGCACTGAGTTGGTGTTGTGGCTCCTTTGCTCTTCATACTCTTTCCTATTCCTGCCCCAGGTGGATTGACCAAGGGAAAGGAGCATTGCTACAGCATCCCTTCCTAGCTGTAGTATCAACCTTTAGGTTCTGTTGACAACCTGTGTAACATAAGGGGGGCTTCCTGCTGTTCCAAGTGACCCCAGGGAAATGGACTGCCACATCGCTGGGTCAGGATTGAGAGATCGTAAAGGCCACCGCTACACCACTCCCCTTCCTAAACTATGCTTTGTGCTGAGGATCTGATCCTTAGGGCTTCAACATGAATGAGAAGTGACCAAGATGTGACACTGGTCTTCTGCCCACTGTGATGATCATAGAAATGTAGGGCTGGAAGGAACCTTGAGATGTCATGTAGTCCATTGTCCACACTAAGGGGGGATTAGACACACACACACACACTCTTTCTCTCCTGGTACCAAGGCAGAGTGGGGGAAATAGATGTATTGAACCATTCAGAAGTCAGCTGTATGCATACTCGGCCCTGGGAAAGTCTGAGGAAATGGGATGAATTTATCCCCTATTGACGTCAGTGAGTTGCACATGTATAACTCAGGGTAGAAAGTAGCCCACTACGCATGGATGCTCTTATTTATTTCATAGCTCTTCGGAGACACTTAATTCTTAATCGCCATGGTGATAAATTTTGGCATAAAGTCTCAAAACCTAGAAAATAGATGTCAGGGTTTTTATAAAAAACCGCTGCATTCTTGTGAAAATGGTTTCCCTTCTTACTAAGCTCAGACTGTAACATGAAATGTGTCTTAAGCTCTCAGAGACACATCAGAACTGAATTCACTTGACAGATGGATCATAAAATAATGGGAATCTTGATGTTTGCTAAGTGAACATGCTGGTGAACATTTGCTGATCACTATCAGCTTAATTCAGTGCACCTGAATGGCTCTATCAGCTGCTGTACAAGTGCCTTATAAATATATGTAGGGGTTGAGTATGTAGGGGTTTGTGGGAAGAGGTTAAGGACTAAATGGATTTTTAGTTCAGCAAGAGATAAAGGTAACAAATACAGTGGAAATTTAATGAACAGAACAGAATGGCACATTTAGAAATGGCTGGTTTTGGCAACGCACATACAAAGGGGATAAGATGTGAAGAGTGTAAGAACAAATTAATGGAGTGATTCTGAGATTATATGAAGAAAGTGACTTTTGGAAGCAGGTTTAGTTCTTCTGGGAATGAAACAAGCAATTTTAAGAACCCAACATTTTATGATATGGCATGGGGAGGATTTGGTGATCATTTGGCTTGTTGAGAAGGCTTAAGAATGATCTCTGTGAAAAAGGATAAAAGATTAGAAAGCATTAATAGTAATTTTACTATAAGATTGGCTAGTCTTAGAAAAGAGGAAAAGTGTCAAGGAACTGAATAAATTGTAAGTTGGTTTGGTAAAGACAGATTTTTTAGTAAATGTTTAATGAACCCAGTGCATTTCATGATAAACATTTTTCACAAACAGAGGGCTCTTTAATATAGCAGACAAAAGCATATGCCTTGGAGCTGAAGCTAGAAAAATTCAAAATGGAAATAAGGAACAAATGTATAGCAATGGGGGTAATTAACAATTGGAACAGTGGTGGATTCTCCATCACTTGGAGTTGTTACTGGATATCGTTCTAAAAGATGTGCTTTAGCTCCACCACATGTTATTGGGGCCCAAAGCAGGAATTAGCAGGTGAGGTAATTGGATCAAGCCCTTACAACGGACCCTGTAAATTGCCAAATTAATTCTCAAAATTCATGGCCTGATGTGATTATTGTGGGGCGAGGGGTCGGCAACATACGGGTGAGGTTCTGTGGCCTGAATTCCACAGGAGGTCTGACTTAGATGATTCTAATGGCCGCAGAATCTAAGCATCTTGCCAAAGTTGAGATCAGTGAAGGTGCTTGAGCTGAACTACCTACAGTTTTTCAGAGAGAAAAGTTGTTTGGCAATGCATTCTCTGTGAGGGCTGCTGATCTTTGGAATTCATGTTCCCTTGGTCTCAAACATTCTAGGTTTGCTGACCTTCAAAACTGCAAAAATTAAACAGGAAGCAGATGGCAAACAGTAAACCCAGTGCAGGTTCAATTAAAGAGGGGACCAGTGACGCTCGGTAGGTTCATAACCCTTAATCAGTGTTTCAGCAGAAGACGTCTCTGAGTTTTGAGTTTGCAACAAAAGTACAAAGCAAACAAGTTCCATCTGCTTTAGGTTTCCCTAGCAACATTTTAAACGTCTCTTTTTATTACATTCCACAATAAATGAAAATGCAGACAACCCCCCCACCAAATAACAGCTATACAAAGCTCTGCAAGAAGTCCTATTGAGCTTAGCAGAGAATGATGATTCTTCTATAGACCGTTGAAACCAATCATCGCATTCTAGAGCAAAAATATAATTCTCTGTTATGCACTCATGAGACAAGAGGAGGGTAGGCAAAAATAGCTATAAGCCCCATGCAAGCTTCTTCATATTCTTGGAGCAACTGGGGCCAACTCAGACTCTAATGGGACTTATGCAGGGATGCTATCATTTGCACAAGCTAGAACAGTCTTTCAGGGGACCACTGAGTGGCCGGGGATCACTTCATCATGTTGCAGCTTGACTCTTTCTTCCCTTGTCATGCTCCTTCAGCCCCATGTCTGCTCGACCATGCCCCATGTGCTGGGGCAGAGGGGTGCAGAAGTGCCTGGTGAAACTCCAGGATTACCCTAAACTGGAAGAATTCTATTGGGCCCCATTTAGGGCTAGTTTAAGGTCACTTTGCACCACTGGAATATCACAAAGGGGCCTGAGGAGCTGGCTGTAAAGGGGTAAAGTAATTTTCATTGAACCTTTTCAGTTTTGTTGCTATTCAATTCTATAGGAAAGACTTGGAGACAGTATCATTTGTACAAAACTCTTCTTCCTTCCCATTCAATGACAGAGTAGGCACCATTCCTGCTGTAGTACTCAAATCCCTACTCAATAGTTTCCAGGTGGACACCTCAGACAAATTAATCTCTCTTAAATAAGCATTATGGTATCCAGTAATTGCATGTCTCTCTGGAAACTGCATGAACTAAAGCATCATCATCATCATATACAATGGGTATGGAGATATTTCCATGATGGAATTTAAGATTTAATTTTGAAGTGTTTCACATTGGTGGTTCCAAAATCCCTTTGAGTTATCTCAGTGCAAGTTTTCATCTTCTAATTTTTTTTTATATTCAGATGGTGTAAATGTCAATCTCTAAAATTAGTATTATCAGCTTTCTCTGCTCCTACCAAGAAGATACCAGACAGCCACTAATATACTCCAGCCATTTATCTTTCTGTGGCTTACAGATATAATATATATGGCATAAATCAATGTCAGAAGTCTCTATAAGCACTTGACCTTACATTATACCATATTAATAAAAATATGAAATATCCTTTCAGTAGTATTTCATTCACTAGTTTTCAGAATTAAAAAGCTGGCATGTGGACATGGACTCTTTTGACGCTTTTCCAGTTTTCAGTGTTTTGGAACAGCATGATGCATCTTCTTCTTTCTTGCCATTTCTTCATTCGGGTTTGGCAAATTTTATAGCCCTCTTCCAAAATTCATGGTCATATTCCAGGCTGCAGATTGGTCTCTCTCAGGTCTGCTGATATCCACTCCATGTAAAAAGCAACAGAAAGTCCTGTGGCACCTTTAAGAAGGTGCCACAGGACTCTCTGTTGCTTTTTACAGATCCAGACTAACACGGCTACCCCTCTGATACTTCACTCCATGTGATACCTCTTTGGACTCCTCCTTGGTAATCTTCCATCCACAATCATTGCAAGAGCCTTTCTACTGATACAACTTTCCAGTCTCTGCTGGATATATCTTGGTCAGTTTACATGAGCATATCTATTGGATGAGATTTACAAGTTGCCTGTCCAAGCCTGACACCTTTGGTTTGAAATTGGAGTTTTGCTTCTCCTAGATGAGCTGTCTGCCAAGGCTGACGAGCCTCACCTGTCCCAGACAGACTTATTTTAAGGTCATCTTTATTCTGCTTGTCATACTCATCATAGGGCTTAAGCGGCATTTTATAGAAGCAGCTGTGCCGACAACTACCCCACAAGGCCTGCTGAGAGGTGTCACCAGTTGGTCCATGACCACTGCTTAAATATTTGCAGCTGTATATTTGCAGAATGTTCCCCTATCTGCCACCCGGGGATGTTGGGAATTGGTCATTCCTACACAGGTATTATGCACCATATTGGACCAAATGGGATGAATTTGGCCCATTATAAAGGCATTATAAAATCATACACAACCTGAAAGTAAAAACCAGAAAATAACAAGAAAACAACACCATTATTTTTTATCATCTCTAACTTGATGAACAGCGAGAGGCTGGCATTAAGGTGTGTGTGTGTGGGGGGAGCTTGTGACTGTTTGATCTGGGCCTAATATAGAAGTCCTTCCTTAGACAAATCTCCCCTGGAAGTCACTGTTTAGAGCCACTTTGCAGCAGCCCTGTAGTGCAATGGGACCTATCACTGGGGGAATCAAGGCCAAAATGTTCATGTAAAACTTCTCAGGAAAAAACAACACCACCTTTTAAGGGAACATCACTGTCTAAAGTAAGAGCAATGAAGGAAATGATAAATATGGATGCAATTTGCCTGGCGACTTTCCATTTTTTTTAATAAGAAGCTGCAAAGCTACTAGGCTACAGAAGTTGCCTAGTTGTTAATTTGTTCGTTAACTGGCCGTAAGCCAGTTACATACATTATTTACTAATCTCTACTCTTTTAGAGTCTATTTTAACAAATTACACCTACACTTTTGTGTTTGGAAGAAGAAGGAAAACAATAATTCTATACATCTTTATATCCACAGCAATTGTGGAGCGTATTGTGTTTTCTTTGAGAAACCAAAGTGCAATTCACTTCCCTTAATACCTCTGTTTCTGGAGAATGATGCACACTGAGGAAATAAATAAGCAAGTGAAGGCCTGGAAAAGCTGTTAATTCTTTAGGTGCAGAGAGAGAAATCTTGTTCCTATCATATCAAAATCCATTGACAACATCTCGATCCAGGCAAACCTATCAGACGGTGACCTGCTGTGTCACAAACCACAGGTGAGTGACAGTGAATTAAGGAAAACAAATGTAGAGGTTTATCCTGCGGAGATTCCTTTGAATGCTCCCCTCAGTGGGAAAGGACTAGAGAGGCTGCAACGTAGATGGAGATTGTCACCTTCCAACCCAAGAAGAAGGAAGCTGTAGCCTTGTGTGCAAACCCCTTTGAAGTTCCGGTCATGGTGATCTTCTACCATGGCATCATAGCTGGACTCATGCTGCCATTGGCACCTTTCCCTATGCCTGATTAAGCCCCTCCCCAATCTCTGAAAGACTGAGCTAACATGGAATGAAAAATATCATGCAGCATTATCTCCTTCAAAGACATACACTGAGATATCAGCATAGCTGAAAAAGTAAAGCTCCTTTCTCAGACCTGTCCCCTTCAGTACTGCACAACCCAACCACTCACACTTGGGGTTTTGGTGCTTCAGTTTGCCCAGGTAATAATGCTGAGTATGCCAGAGAGCTGTTGTTCTCTTTCATCTACATCTGCAATACTTTTAGCAGACTTTTGCTTCCTTCCACTTGTGTTAGTGGAGATGAGCATCAGCCCTCTAAATCAGAATCCACTACATTATTATACCATGCATGGATAAAAAGGCAAGTTTTATCACTGCCTGGATCTCTCCGAGTACTTACACGTCCCTCATCCCCACAGTATCTGGGCCTCCCATTATGTTCAGATGAACATTTGAGCAGGTTAGATTTTTGACACAAAAAAAAAAAAAAAAACTTTTTTTCACTGAAAAATGAGTTTTTGATCAGAGATAATGTTTTTGCAGAAAAAATTAATTTCTGTTAATTTTTTTTTAAATGTGATGACATTGGTTTTAGAGAACCAAAAAGTTTTCGGTTTTCAGCTATCGGTGTTCCCCACCCTTTTCTTTCTCTTTTTTCCTTCCCCTTTTGTCAATGGGAAAAAAATCAGTTATGAAAAATCTAATATTTTCCGGTGTTTTTGTCAAAAAAAAAAAAAAAAAAGAGAAAGAAATACTGTGAGAAAATTGCCAGCAACGTGAAATGTTTTATTTGTTTTGGGATATTTTTTGCAGTAAACACCTTCTAGAGTTTGACCAGCCCAAAACGCTAGAGGTAACGGGGTGAAATTCTCTAGCCTGGATTGTACATGAGATCAGACTAGATGATCTAATCTAGTCTTAAAATCTATGAATAACAAAATGTTCTTCCTTCTGCACCACAAGGAAGCAAGTTTAGGGTTTGTTTCTTTTAATGACTGAGCCCACGAGAATGTGGGTGCATCTTCACTGCAAAAGAAAAGAAAACTCTGTGGCAGTGAGTCTCAGAGATCAGGTCAACTGAGTCAGGCTCACGGGGCTCGTGCTATGAGGCTAGAAATAGGCATTCCCACTCGGGCTGGAGCCCAGGCTCTACATCCTGGTGAGGGGGACGGATGTCAGAGTCCAGCTCCAGCCCAAGAGACAATACTACACTGCAATTTTTACTCCTTTGACTCAGGCTTTGAGACTTGCTGATGCATTTTGATTTTTTTCCCCCCACAGTGCAGAGACACCCTGAGGATACTACTGTGAGAAAGTCCAGGTGAAGGCGTGGGTCTGAACATGGTGAGGGTAGAGGTTGCTCTTATTGTCCTGGTATTGAGTATCATAGTCTTAGTCCAGCTCTGATGCACGTCCTTTCTCCCATGGTCATGAGCCTCCTGCTCATGGTTGACAGTATCGTTGGTCCAATGGAATGCGGGTATAATATAGAGCTTTGAAAATCAGGCCAGCTCCCTTGAACTGGACTCTGTGTTCAATGGAAAGCCAGTGCTGCAGAGTGATGTACTCCTGGTGGTCTGTGCTTCTGAACAGGTGTGCTTATGTATTTTGCATGCCCTTTTCAAATAAGTTTTGCAGTGGGCCCCAGATCTTCAGCTGGTGTAAATCAGGCTAGCTCCATTGCAATGAGCAATTCTATAACTCTGACTGTATAGAACCTGGGGGGGTGTGAACATGTTAAGGTGGAAGCAGAACATAATTTGATTCTGCTGTCTCTGGTGCTGGAAACAATATAAACATCCTGCCATCCTGATATCATTGTGTTAGTGTTAAACTATTTGGTAGATGCAAATAGGAGCTGAGATGTAATAGTCTTTATATGGCATTGCTAAGAGCAAAGTCTGAACACCATGACAACAAGAAGCCTGCACGCTGTCATGTTATTTGTGTTCAACTTGCGGAACGGAATATAAAAAGGCATCAGCTGACAGATATCCTGAGCATCAGTAGTAATCAGGAGAGGAAGAATAGAAAGTGTTGAACATGAAGAAATGTACAGCAATACACTCTGGGAGCTCTAATCTTTGCCATAGCTTTATTTTATGATAATTAATTATTTAAAACAAAACAAAAAAATCCACCCCAACCCACCCCCTTCAAACACAAGCACTTTCGCCTTCAGAAATTATCCACCCTCCTATGTGTGACGTTGAAGGACTTTGCTAACCAAAGGAGACAGGACACGAGAAATCCTTCTAAATTACTATAAATTACGGAACCGCTGACCAATTATATAATTGACATGGATGGCTGAGGGGATCTGAGGAAGCATTTTTCAAAAGAGCTGAGATAAAAGTACTTCAGACGGGAGATGGAAAATAGATGAGAAGGACTGAACAAAAAGTATGAACGGGTAGCATTGCGTCTGTGGAGATTGTTGCCGATAATGCTGCTAATAATCCAAAGGCCACTGCCAAGGTTAAGGATTGTGTCTAAACTTTGTTTTTTTGTTTGTTTGTTTTTAAGTGAAAAAAAATATCTGTAGTTTCTAGCAGTTTGGACTATCAAATCCTGATTTATTATATCGGTAAACCTTGTGTAGTCATTTACACCAGTACAAAAAGGTTATAAACACTATTGTTCTAGTAGAATTTACACCTTCCTTTGCACTGGTGGACTTGATTACACAAAGTACAAAGCAGTGGAGAATGAGATCTGTTGCTAAGTAACAAGCAATTAGACCGCAAATCCTTCTTGTCTTAGGCTAGGTCTACACTACAGTGGGGATCTATGCTCTGAGATCAATCCACCGGCGATCAATTTAGCGGGTCTGGTAAAGACCCGCCAAATTGACTGCAGATCGCTCTCCAGTCGACCCCCGTACTATACCCCCGGCAAGAAGAGTAAGGTAAGTCGACAGATTTTCTCCTGTCGACCCCCTGCAGTGTAGACCCCGCGGTAACTCGACCTAACGTATGTCGACTCCAGCTATGTTATTCATGTAGCTGGAGTTGCGTAGCGTAGGCTGATTTACCGCGGTAGTGTAAACATAGCCTTACTCACGTGATTAACTTCAAGAAGACTGTTTGTGGGGGAGGGATAGCTCAGTGTTTGAGCATTAGCCTGCTAAACCCAGGGTTGTGAGTTCAATCCTTGAGGGGGCCATTTAGGGAGCTGGGACAAAAATCTGGGGATTGGTCCTGCTTTGAGCAGGGGGTTGGACTAGATGACCTTCTGAGGTCCCTTCCAACCCTGAGATTCTACGATTAAGGTGAGCTGAGTTTTGAAGGACACAACGCTTACACATATTTCAAAACCTGAGCTTTTATCTACAATTGTCTACAGAGGCACTATGCTTTTGATATCACTCTCAAGTGGATAGCTTCTGGAAGATGCTTCCAAAAATGATGATACACAACTCAAAATGCTGATTTGCTGGCAATTCTCTCTGTGTTAGGTTTTTCTGTAACTTTCAGTGCTGCAATACATAAGCACTGACAACTGATAGTAAATACAGCAATGCAGTATTATTTGTGGCGATGCTAAGCAATATTTTAGCATGCACTCCCCTGTAGAACAAATTTAATTTGTCCAGCAGAATACGACATATCATCAGGGTATACTACCTGAGAAAGTTGAGATTTTCCATGTCATAGATTCAGCATAATCAGTTTCCTTGAATGACCTACAGTAACTAATAAATCACTCTATATTACACCACTTATAGAATACCAGGAAGCTGAAATAGTAATTTAGCACTTGGCTTCATTAATGATGAACCTTACTAAAACTATGAAAAATTCTGCTGACAGGCCATCTGTTTGCTGTCAGCTAGAAATTGATGGCATGGCCCTCAACTACATTAGATGTAGAAGAGCCCCTTGCAGAATTCAACAACTGATCCCTAGAAAGCAAACTTCCTAATTGTGTGTTCATCTTATCTGGTACTGTACAAAACTAATATCTTTGAAACCAAGGGAGACAAAGAAACAAAAATTGTGGTACATTATTCATTTTAAAGAAAAAAACCCAAGAAACCAACAAGGAGATTTTTGATTTGTGTTCTTAATAGAGTAGGATTGCAGAATAATACATGTTCTTCTGAGGTGCATAACACCCTAGCTTTGGTTTTCACAGGGACAGATTGCAGAAGTCTGATTCATGATGGTGTCTACTTGCTCATGAGTGCTACCTCTGAAGTCACTGGGCCTTTTCAGAAATGCTCCCTGAGGTAAAACAGGGTTTTTCTGTCGGACACACAGAGCGTATCCAATGTACAAATGCAGGCTGGGGTTTCGGTTGGAATTCCACGGAAGTTGGTTGCCTAATTTGCTTAGGTACCTTTGAAAATCCCAGGCATAATTGGACTTTATTTATTATTTGGAGAGGATCTATTTTGTGGGCTGGACTGGACCGGGACTTTCCAGATATGGGTTTCATTCCTGGCTTTGCTGCAGACTCCCTGTTTGACAATGGGCAAATCACCAGAAGCTTGGTCCAAACTGAATCAATGCAAGCTTTTCTATTTACTTCCATGGAGTTGGACTGGGCCCCTACTCTCTCTCTCTGTCCCAGTTCCCCATCTGTAAAACCCCAGGGATAATAAGCTTTCCTTTCTAGCATCCTTTGTCTCTTATATTTATTTAGATGGTAAACTTATTGGGCAAGAACTGCCTCTTACTAGGTGTTTGTACAGAAGCCACCCCCAAAGGGTCTCTAAATGCTACTGTAATACACAGCAATATATAATGTATTGAACCAGTTGCAGCGAACATGCCCTTTAATGAAAATGCTTGCTCCCCGGTGCAACTCCAGATCTGCTCCGTGTGACTGTTCCTTCCCGACAGCTCAGTTTTGGTTACCGAATTCCCTAAGTCTCAAAAATGACTGCATAGGGCTTCCCCAGGAAATGCTGGGGACAGGCCATCTGTCTGCTGCTGTGTTGTCTAAAGAGGCTTTTTAGAGTGAATGCAGCACAGTGAAACACTCAATGTAAAAGTAGCAGTTACTAACACTTTATATAGCACCTCTCATCCTGAAAGAAATCCAAGCGCCTCATGGTTCCCCCTCTTGCAGGGTACTGAGTGTCAGTGTGAACTGGGGATTGCTCAGCACATTGCAAGAGCCAATATCTAAGGTACTGATCTGGCTCTCCCATCACCTCAGAGTTATTAGTGTATTTATGCTCACAACAGGAGATTGGGCAGTGCTGCTATTCTCATTTTACAGATGGGGAACTGAGGCACAGAGAAGTTAAGCAACTTGCCCAAGGTCACACAGGACATCTCTGGCAGAGTAGGGAATTGAACCTGTGTCACCAAGTCCTAGGCTAGTGCCCCTGGACCATCACGCCACACCTGCAGTTTCAAGCCCTTTATACATATAGCACCAATGAAACTAGCTGGGTGGACACCAGCTAATTGACAGTACTCTGGGTGAAGACGTTTTGGCCACGGACAATGGGCAAATGCCTACTCTTACAGAACCTACGACAGGATCTTTAATGTCTGCATGGAACAACCTGGATCTCACTTTTTTAAAAAGTCTCATCTGAAAGATCCGCACACAGTAAACTTCATGGAACTCAATTTATCTGCCTGAGAAAGATAAAGGGCTGAGTCAACCCTGCTGGGGTTTGCAATAAAAGTTGATCAAATTATTGAAATTGTTGGCTTCTAGCGCTCTACTGTAATGATAAAATAACAATGATTTACTGGTCGGTTTATATAGCACCTTTCATTCAAAAGCATCTCAAAATGCTTTACAAACTCATACACAGACTATATATAGAGATTGCTCACCCACCGCTGACAGGCAGCCTCCTACAGGGTGAATCATGGAGGCTACTTACCAGTGCACATCAACAGTACAGAAAGATGCAGCATGTAGAGAGATGATGATGATGATGATGATGATGATTATGGGGCTGATTCTGATCTCATTTTACACTTACATTTCATTGAAGTAACTCATCAAGTTAGAGCAGAATCTGCCCCTTTTCTAATTAAACTGGAAGGGAGAATGTAGCCTCTCTGACTGGTCTATGACCAACATGCCAAGGTTATTACTACCCCTATTCTTCCAAAAAGCACAGCAGAGACCTAATGGCCACATTTGGATCTACATTTTCTATCTCCTCAGAAAGACAGCACCTCCCCCAGTATATCAGCCTGCTGGGGAATTGGTTCAGCACTTACTCAGAAGTAAGTGTGCCACCTACTAAATCACCATCAGCATTTCCATAGTGGTTCCTCAGACGCTTCCTATCCAGAAGCCCTGCCTATGCCCAACCTTGCTTAGCTTGTAAAATGTTAACATGATCACATCATAAGAGGTCACAATAGCAGGCCAGCACTGCCCTATTGTGGTTACATTGTGTGCTGGAGAGACATCAAAACCACAGAGAAAGATGAAAGACAGACGAGAAAAATAATCAGTACCGTGTTAAAATTAATTGGGTGCAGAGGTAGTATTATTGAGCTTATTGTTCCACGTGGGACGATAGTGGAATGTTCTTTTTGTGCAGTGTTTCATTGAATTAGCATCCCAGTTGTCACAACGAGCATCCGTTCTCACAAGGGCATGAAAAGAAACACGCCTTGTTGTTGTTGTTTTGCATTAATCAGTGAGAAATGCCATTGAGTAGTGGCAGGATTATCAAGCAATTTTTAGAGTCTGAATCAGAATTAGATTTAACCGGTGCTGAGCTGTGAAAGCCTCATGGAACCGTCATAGAACACTAGTGTAAAAATCAAATCCCCTAAACCTTGAAGAATTTGAATTTTACAAGCGACTGTATAGCTTTTTTATAGCTTTTAAGTGCAGGGGAAATCCCTTACATTGTTGTTAGACCGAAAAACAAAAGAAATAGAGACAGGGTAGAAAGTCCAGACTCCGGAAGCTGTATCATTCCACCTTTTTGTCTGGTAGCCAAACAATGTTAAAGTTTATCTGCTTCCTTTTCTGAGAGGAGACATTGCTGCTGTTTGATTCAAGAGACAATGTCATTGTCATCCGGCTTGTTAGTCAAGCTTTTCTTGGCTTTGAAATTCAGCTTAATATGGTCTTGCCAAAAAAGCCATGCTAAAAAAAGAGAAGGCACCTGTGCTATAAAAGAAACATATCATAGCTATTGGATGCTGTTCGGTTCATTCCACCACTGGCCCCTCTTGAACATTTTTTAAATACACCCACTCACCCACTAGTCCCGATGAATTAAAGTGGGAATAATGGGGAAACACACAAAAAGGATATTGGCATCCCTCTAGTCCCTCTGATTGGGCCTGATCCCTCGTATTGTGAGTCATTCCATTAACTTCAATGTACAATGGACTGAATCCATCGGCTATTGGAACAGACTACCCCGGGAAGTGATGGATTCTCCATCTCTTGATGACTTCAGATCAAGACTGGCTGCCCTTCCAGAACATATGCCTTAGTCAAAACCAGTTACTGAGCTCTTTTTACAGGAATAACTGGGTCAAATTCTCTGGCCAATGTTAAATAGGAGGTCAGCCAATACAATAATGCCTTCTGGTCCTAAAATCTAATCTCACTAGAATTTTGGAGGCTTGATTTGCCTGTCTTTTTCCACTATGCACAATATGGAAAAAAATGGTGCACATTAACCCCAGTCCTCTCAAAACAAAATTGCATACAGGCCTCACCAGGATCCTGTCCCCACCCATACCAGCCTCACAGCTCATAGGGGAGCCATACTACTGTTGGGTCACCCCCAAGGTGTGGAGTGGGACTTCATGCACAAATTGTCACTTCCAACAGATAAAGGTGCTGATGTCATTCCGAGAGGCTGGAGTGAAAAGCCAGTCCCTATGTTCCAGCCTATACACCCTCTACTGTATGATTTTCATTTCCTGGGGTCTGAAGGGACAAAGGAAAATTTTATTTCCCTTTTTTGCCCTTTCAGGCAGCTCTTGCAATTGTGCTAGTTTCATTCGTTCCATAACACACACGAAAGGCGATATGGCCTATATTATGCAAGATCATTCATTAGCTTAAGACCACTGCAATGCATAAGCCAGGGTAAATTTCAGTAAGAACAGATTGAGTTAGAACTGGGGAGGCGAAATCCATCCCTTGAGAATTTTATGAGGTATTGATATTTTTCTTGGTTCCCTAATCAGGATGAAAATTCAAAATCTTGAGACCGTTTGTGCCCAATAATCCAAATATATATATAATATCAGACTGGGTCTATTGAAACATCTCATTTTAATATTTTTGAAACATTTTGGATTGATTTCAGATTTTTTATTTCTTTTTCATTTTTTAATCTAAATTAACTAAAATTTCAAAATGTAAAGTTGCTCTGAACCAAAAAATGTAACTTTTCATTTTGAAAATAGCAAGATCTTTGGAAGGCTTTTTGTTTTTGTTTTTTGGATCGGGAGGTTTGCTGATACCAGCCATTTCCCACGACAAGTTCCGGGTTCAAAGAATCTGCATTTTCGAGGAAAAAACATTTTTCTCCCCCAGAAAATTCCTAACGAGCCCTAATAATAATACCTGAGACTAGCCTTGGTTTAGCAGCTTTTCAGAACCAAATTATTACTTAACCATTTGTTGTCGTTGACAGTAATTTCATTCTTTTCTCTTTTGTTTATTCTGTTTTGGTAGGTTTAAAATATATGAGTTTTTAAATGTGCTATTAATCTGCTATGGATTCCTTTGGGCTTAATATCGTAACACTAGACCTATTAAGATTTAGTTAGGTTTTGTGAATTATTCTTAACACGTAGTCACAGCACATATCTTAGCTCCTTTGGGGCCCTGCTACAAAACATTTTGTGTGTATTCCATAATGTAGATCCTTACTACCGCTGAGTTTTTATATTGTTCTTAGTGCTACATAATCTTAGATTACACCTTAATAGCTTTCTTTGGAAACTGCGGTGCACATGAATACTGCACATTTATATTGTATTGATCTAAAGTATATATTATTTATTACTCTATTTACTAAAAAAGCACTGTAAAATGCACGTGACATTTTTATGCTCTGAATTTATGAAAGTTTATGAATTTATGGAGTTGATACCTCTTGCAACTAAACTTCGGGATTAATGACATTACTCCTTCCCCTCCCCCCCCCACCCCCACCCCAAATGACAGTTGTAGGAAAGGATGGTCTAGTAGATAAAGAACTGGGCTGGACCACAGGAAACCTGAGTTCAATTGTTGGCTCAACCACAGCCTCTCTATGCGAGCTTGGGCACGTCTCTGTGGGCCACCTGTAAAACAGGGATGATACTTTTCTACTTCAAAATGGTGTCATGAGGCTATAACATTTTTTAACGATTGTGAGGTGCTCAGATATTACTGTGTTGAAGGCCATGTAAGAAACTAAGCAGGCAGGATGGCAGGTGCCTAGCACGTGTGAAAATCAGACCATTTATTCAGGTGCCACCTTGAGGCAATCAAGATTGGAAATTTTATCCTTTCTTCTGAACTTCCCTACCTCTCTATACAATGTTGTTTTATAAATAACAGAAAGGCATTGAATTCCAGGGCATGGACTTTATGGAAGAGCATATTTTACAACTCTAGTAAATAAACGCATTACGTTATACTGTTGCCATCTTGTAATTTTATCATGTTATGTGATAATTGTATTTTCCTTAAAAGCCCAGCACTCGGAGTTAGGTGAGTATGTCAGAACCTCTATCTACATGAGACAAAAAAGTAAATATCTAGCCTTTCTTGTTGCAGGGAAAATCTTGCAAACATGAACGTTAAAGATTCAGAAACGAGAAGGCAAGTGGAAAGAACCCCAACATTGGCTGAAAAATCATACCATTTTTTTTTAATCTCATGCTTTTGGGGATCTGGCTCCTATTTTTTTAATACTCGGTGCTGGCAATACTGTAATTAATTAAACTAAAAATCATCCTAAACCTATCCCTGGCAATAATCCTAAAACCTGGCTCCTGCAAGTAACTGCACAATGAGGAGCCATATACCCACATAGAATCCCATCAAAGTCAATGAGACCTAAGCATCGATCCACATGGAGCCCTTTGTAGCACTGGCCCCCAAAGGATTTATTTGAAATTCATCTTTAAAAAAATAATAACACAGAACTGAGACGTTGTTCTGACACATTCTAATCCAGAGGGAATTTCCCTGGTTGAACTATAGTCTGATGGAAATGCTGACAGAGACTTACTAGCTATACTATAAATAGAAATATGCCTTCTGAAGGAGGAATAAGTTGTTCTCTTATAACATTGTCTTAAGCACTCTCACACGCTGTTTACCTGGATTTCCAGTTAACTTGAATGTCATTTTGTGTCAAACAACCTCATGGCTTGGTTCTGTGAAACGTTTCATAGACTCATAGACTTTAAGGTCAGAAGGAACCATTATGATCATCTAGTCTGACCTCCTGCCCAAGGCAGGCCACAGAATCTCACCCACTCACTCCTGTAACAAACCCCTAACCTATGTCTGAGTTATTGAAGTCCTCAATCATGGTTTAAAGACCTCAAGATGCAGAGAATCCTCCAGCAAGTGACCCGTGCCCCACACTGCAGAGGAAGGCGAAAAACCTCCAGGGCCTCTGTCAATCTGCCCTGGAGGAAAATTCCTTCCTGACCCCAAATATTGCGATCAGTTAAACCCTGAGCATGTGGGCAAGACTCACCGGCCAGACACCCAGGAAAGAATTCTCTGTAGTAACTCAGATCCCACCCCATCTAACATCCCATCCCAGATCATTGGGCATATTTGCCTGCTAATAATCAAAGATCAATTAATTGCCAAAATTAGGCTATGCCATCATACCATCTCCTCCATAAACTTATCAAGCTTAGTCTCTCTTCTCAGCATATTTCATCTTGGATCACAGACTGTATCCGCACATGCTATGAGCTGGCCAAGGCCCCGGCTCCACCTATTATGGTTCATTCCACAAGAGCTCAAGCCTCTTCAGCGGCATTTCTGGACCAAGTGCCGGTACAGGAGATCTGCAGAGCAGCTGCTTGGTCATGGGTGCATACGTTCACCTCTCACTACGCTATCACCCATCATGCCAGAGATGCTGCAGCCTTCAGCAGAGCGGTGCGCCAATCAGTGGTTCCTTGACTCCGACCCCTCCTCCAGGGTATAGCTTGGGAGTCACCTGATTGGAATTGACATGAACAAGCACTTGAAGAAGAAAAAACGGTTACTCACATTCTCGTAACTGTTGTTCTTTGAGATGTGTTGTTCACGTCCATTCCAATACCCACCCTCCTTCCCCTCTGTCAGAGTAGCCGGCAAGAAGGAACTAAAGGGGTGTCGGGTTGGCTGGGTCATATATTGAGCGCCATAAAAGCGCCATTCCAGGGGGCTCCATGGCCAACCCGATGGGTGCTGCTCAGGGAAATCTTTCCGACGATCGTGCATGCGGCACGCGCACACCTGATTGGAATGGACGTGAACAACACATCTCGAAGAACAAAAGTTATGAGAAGGAGAGTAACCATTTTTTTTTTGAAGATGGTCTTCCTCATCCAGTCATCTCTGCTGGGGAGTTAGTGAGCTCAGTGCATTAAGGGCTCCCTAAATGAAGGTAGAATGGAGTTGCTTCCAATAGTATAACTGTTTAATTCACTCACATTCCTCTGTGTGTGTGTATATCTATATGCCTGAACAGGATGTTCCTTCCTAACTATAGATTGTTCTGAGACACCTTAATAGAGAACAAAACAAAACTATAAAGGTAAGAGGATAAAGAGAACATTTTCATTTACAACCTTGACATTCTGAGCAGTCAATTCTCTTCTCTTTCTAAGGGCCAGATTTTTCTAGCATAACTCATGTTGGACACTAATATAAGCCAAGCTCCATGTAGGCCTATGGGAATTAGGTGCCTAACTACCTTTGTGGATTTGGGCCTTACTCAACAGATAGTCCCATTGCTCAGTGGGAATACTCATGGAGTAAGTTGCTACTTAGTGTGCATAAATTGTCAGAATCTAACCTTATATGAGTGTACTGGATGTGTATAGTGGCACATGAACACCTCATTATCTATTTGTCTGCTCATGGGAACATTTTATTATTATTATTTATTAATTATTTTCTTATTTATTACTTCTTGAATTTCTGAAGTGGCCATCACCATAAGATCTTTTACTCATGTGCCCTACAAACAACTATCCCATTACACCATCCTTCTCCGCATACCCTCTTGGTAGCACTACGTCTAGAAATGGAATTCAGTGCCGTTGAGCCAGAGTTGCTGGTAAATTGTCCTTTGGTCAAACAGTACTTCCTGAAAGCAACACTTTGGTAAATATGGATGTGACGGGTTGGGTCACAGTGACCCCCTTGGGACTGTCACCTGATGTGCTGAGACTACCTCTGAGCCCATTTTCTCTGCCAGTTTGGGCCTCCAGAACCCCGCCTTGTCAAGTCAAACACACCAGTATGTTCCAACACAGACCCAGGGTCTGAATCATGTGCCCCAAAGCTGCAGACTTAACTGAAAACCGCTTAAGAAGTGCTCCTGTCTCTAGCACCCAGACACCCAGCTCCCAATGGGATCCAAACCCCAAATAAATCTGTTTTACTCTGTATAAAGCTTATACAGGGTAAACTCATAAATTGTCCACCCTCTATAACACTGATAGAGAGATATGCACATCTGTTTGTTCCCCCACGTTTTAATTACTAACTCTGGGTTCAATAATAAGCAAAAGTGATTTTATTAAGTATAAAAAGTAGAATTTAAGTGATTCCAAGTAATAACAGATAGAACAAAGTAAGTCACCAAGGAAAATGAAACAAAACACGCAAGTCTAAGCCTTGATTAAGAAACTGATTACAGATGAAATCTCACCCTCAGAGATGTTCCAATAAGCTTCTTTCACAGACTGGACTCCTTCCTAGACTGGGCCCAATCCTTTCCCTTGGTACAGTCCTTGTTCCAGCTCAGATGGTAGTTAGGGGATTTCTCATGACTGGAACCTCCTTTGTTCTGTTCCACCCTCTTATATAGCTTTGGCACAGGGCGGGAATCTTTTGGCTCTCTGAGTCCCCACCCCTCCTTCTAACTGGAAAAGCCCCAAGTTTTAGATGGTTTCCAGTACCAGGTGACATGATCACATGTCCTGTGAGACCCAAAGCCTTCATTCTTCCTGGCCTGACTCACAGGAAGGCTTGAAAGTAAACAGAGCCATTTACAACCAGTTTTTCTAGTTGATGGGAGCCATCAAGATTCCAAACCACCATTAATGGCCCCCACTTTTCATAATTACAATAGGACATCAGAGTTATATTTCATAGTTCTAGTTTCAGATACAATAATGATACATTTATATAAATAGGATGACCACACTCAGTAGATTATAAGCTTTGTAATGATACCTTACAAGAGACCTTTTGCATGAAGCATATTCCAGTTACATTATATTCACACATATTAGCATATTTTATAAAATCATATGGAGTGCAACGTCACAATGGGCCTGCCCTAAAGCCCTTTGAAGTCAATGATCAGGCCCTTTGGGAACAAGAAATATAGATTTCTGCCCTCCAGCGTCCCTAACTCATGTGTAGGAAAAGATGCTCATATTGAAACCCGCATGCTAATAGCAGGTTTGTACAAGATCGGTGCTTATGGCAGCATGTGCATGTGCACTAGCATGAGTGTTTTTCTAATATAGATTACTCAAGATCAGATGCTGACTCAGATGAGGTAGTGTAACTTTCAGTGACTTTACAGATGCCTCTATACTTCATAATGCCTTATAGTGTGGATATGGCCAGGACATCTTATGGGGAGATTAACCAATGTGCTCTGTCTCGTATATTACATAATGAACTGGCTGCAGTCATGACTTGCAATCCTATTTTTTTTTATTCAGATCAGCCACAACAGAAAGCATCTCCCTGCTCACGCCCCATACATTGGTTGGTGTGTAATGTTCCCACACTCATAGCGTGTTGAATATTGTTATGAGAAGGGTAATGCTCCCCTATTCATGGTTGTTGATTTAGTCACCCAGGACAAAACTCCCCATAGAACGTTGAGAGGCTGTGCAGTCAACGCACCCGCAGGGTCATCATCTGGGGCTAATGGCCCAGACTCCGCTGGGCCACCCCTGTCATTGTCAATGTTAGCCCTGTGACTTAGCAAGTAATTAGTTACAGAGAAGAAACATGGGCAGCATGGCCTCTCAAAATATTATCCAGCCTGAAATTCAGCTGCACTAACCAACCTGAAAACTACCATGAAGATTAAGAGATTCCAAGGCCAAAAGGGACCCGTATGCTTATCTCCTCTGACCTCTTGCATAACACAGGCCATAAAACTTTCCAAAATAATTCCTAGAGCAGATCTTTAAGGAGAAATATCCAATCTTCATTTAAAAAATTGCCAGTGATGGAGCGTCCACCATGACCCATGGTAAATTGTTCTAACTGGTAAGTATCTTTCCAGTCAGAATTTGTCTAGCTGCAACATCCAGCCATTGGCTCATGTTATATCTTTCTCTGCTAGATTGAAGAGCCCGTTATCAAATATTTGTTCCCCGTGTAGGTACTTATAAACTGTGATCCAGTTGCCCCTTAACCTGAGGTCTTAAATTATTGGGTCTGCCCAGGGGACAGTGAGGGAATGTGGAATTGATTTGGCAAAGAGTACTGCAATGATGTGTTTGAAGCTAGAGAGAGCACTGAACTGATGCATGTTTGTTTGCATAAGCACATGTGGGGGAGTCTGAGACTCATATAGTTTTGCTGGGCATAGCAGTGACTTGCAGTGTGTGCGTGTTTATGTGTGTGCTTGTGGGTGGGTTTTTTTTTTCATATTTACGGAGGGGAATATAGTGATTAATACATTTTATGGTAGAGAACAGTTGGGACATGATGGTTATTCTTACAGGGCAGGGACTATTGTTTTATTACTATTTTTTAACTGAGTGTGTGTGTGTGTGTGTGTGTGTGTGTTGGAGATGAGTACAATAACGGTGGGGAAAGGACACTCACATGGAAATTTTGCTAGGAGGCCCATCTACAAATCATTGTGCACATCCCTTCCTTTCTGTTTAGGGGCATGGAGGGGTTGTTAAATCAAACCCTAAAGATTATGTTAAAACATCAATTTGTATGACTGTTACTACTGAACCGCTACTATTTACAGTAGCTTATCATGGAATAATAAAATCTGATTACTGCTGCCTACAGATAAAATCATTTCTGGTGTTAGCTTGCATTACTATAGCAGCACCAGCTTAGTTACTAAGAGGGTTACAATTACCCTTTGCTGGTCTCTGCCAGTTTTCAATGCATTCTGATGAAATAACTCTCATCTTTAGATATTGCATTTGTCGCTTATTCCATTGTTTGTTGATTTATTTTTAATTCTCTCTGTGTGAGTATACAATTGTCCATTTAGTTATGGCAGTTTTGTAATACACCACAGATGAAACAGTTGTTCAGTCTAAAGACAAGACAGAGTTTCTGGGTATATATTGTATGTGGAGCCTTCTGGCCCTGAGTATCAAATTCCAGTATAATGAGAACCTTGTGCTTGCTGTATACTAGACAGGAATTCAGCTTATACTGCCAGAGATTTGGCAGCAACCAAAGACTGAGAAGTTGCTGCCAAAAATTGCTGGATATTGTGTAAGCCCTTGTACTACACAGTGTGATAATTGAAAAGGTCCATGTGCAAAAGCTGAACTGGCAAATAAAATATATACAGTAAAGTGACATTTAACCATCGGTTGCATATCACAAACACACTGGATTTACTTGCCAATAAGAGCAGAATTTTGCCATATCATTGTGCATATGATTAATAATGATGTGCAAAATTCCTAATTTTCACTTCTTCTTTTTTTTGGAAGGGGGGGGGGAACCTATTCAGGTGTGAATAAGTGATGAGTGAACCTCAAAGAGTCTAGAAGTTCAGGTTTGGTGTTTGAAAAGAATTTACAGTTTCAAAAATCTTTCTGGAACATAGGAACCTTTTCAAATCTGCAAAATAGGGCTAGAGATCTTATGAGAATGAGAATAGATTATTCCTTATTCCTCTCTGTCTAGGCTAGGAACATAAAAGGAAGGTGTTTCTTTGGGTATTTTGGCATTTCTGGGTCAGTTGTGCCAAAACATGATTGTGGAAAAAATATATCAAAAGTTATCAAAACATTTCAGAACTGGAGGAAAAGTTCAATTTGAGTTTGATGCCCAAAACCATTGAAACCATTTCCCAGATAGATTGCCTGTCCCTAACGCAAATTTCTCCACTCTCCTGAAAATACTACAAATTATGTGTGCTAGCTGAACTTCTCCTAGACAGTTCATTGACTGGAAGGATGCCATGGGTAACTCCACTCAGAAATCCAACCTTTACATGGGCTCCTAGGTAAAAATCCAATTAACATGGCTTTATTGTCTTGCAATTAAAACCTTTTTTCACTGTATGTTATGAGCGGCTGGACTCCTTTAGAACAAGCAAGTGCATTTTATTCTGTAATATTTATATGCCACCAAAGATTAAGTTACTGATCAAAAGAAATAGTCAAAACACCAAGATGACTTCTTAAAATGAAATCAAAATAATTTCTGTGCCCCTGCTCCCCGCCCCCTTAAATCATCTCTCCAAGGATGAAATGGAGGATGACAGGACTGAAGACTATTTGTAGATAAATGGCAGACATCCTAATCTTCTTGATTTAAATTAAAACCTAACACTTATCCAGATCTCCGTCATGTCAAAAAAGCAACAAAAGAGAGGCATAACTAATTTCTCAAGTGCACTCCAGATTACATTATTTTCTGTAGCATCCATTGCAGAATCCTATTTTACTGTATATTTGCAACTGAAGTCCTCAGATCAAATTTGGCTCTGTTTCTTCTAGCAATTTGACATCATTGTTTTAGTTTATTTGTTTGAAAGCCCTGCTATCCTACGCTAATTGCTTGCATTCCCGCACATGCTACCACTACCCTAATCATTCTAATTATACTAATCATGCTGAAGGACCTTGTGCTTGCAATACTCTTAATGCTACTGGACTCTATGGCATTGGAATGAAATGATGTAATCAAAACAACTTCCTCTCATTGTTTTCTGACAAGCATGTACAATCTAATATAAACCTTCTTCCGCTGTGCCACAGATCACACACTGTAATGTTACTTAGTTAGAAAATCTTAGAGCCCAGTTCTCTGTTGCCTTATACTTTGTCTGGTCTTTTATAGCCATGCTAAGTGGTTGCAAAGTGCTTTTGCCAATGTACAAGTGAGAGGAGAATTCCTATTTTATAGCAATTTAAGGCCTTTGCAAAGAAGCAACATAATTATCCTTATGCTTTGGGGATAATCCATGAATAAGTGTTGGACAACTAGAGTTTTTTAACTCAAATTAATTGATTGCCAGTTCATTCTAGTTTAGCTAAAACGTGTACTTGCAGCCTGGACATTCCAGGGTACATCTCAAACATCTGTGTTCTGGAAGGTTGGTGGAGTAGCCAAGTTCACATATAAAATATGTTAGTTAGTGCAAATTGATTGGCAATCAGTTAACTCCAGTTGAAACTCTAGTGCAGACAAACCCTTAAATAACCCGTGTTAGGGGAAAACCTTCTTCTAAGTATAGGTTATTTCATTATAGACTTTTTTGACCTTCTACTGAAACACCTGCTGGTGGACCTTGTCAGAAGATTGTACAGGATCTTAATCTAATCTGGTGTACCAGTTCCTAGGGTCCTTTGTTATTTCAATATTTCTGCTGCCTTTCATGGATGAAATCAGGAAGCACAGAAGCACACGAAAACTTTAAACTGTCCAAGACAGATCCTCTACATCTACACCAAGCATGTGGAAAGCTGTGCTGAGTGTGTAGCTGAGGATTCCCCTTGAATAGAAGGGAATAAATGGTTGGCATGAAGGTGTTGCATCTGGATCTATACATAGGTTCTACTCCCTGCACTCTCCTTAAAACATAGGGGATGTGTTGGGATAGCCTGGGGGAGAGAGATGATGTGGCCATAGCATGTTATTCTCTGGTTGTCCTGGGCCAGTAAATAAGCACCGAGAGAGCCAGTAGTGCACTGCTAATGTAATTTAGAGCAGCCTCGGGGTTGCTTTAGATTATATCTGGGATTTAACTATTTCCCCCAGGTATTCCCAGGATTGCTGGTGGAAAGGTGGCTTAAACACAGACTTCCTTCCTCCTTGGGACTAGCACTGAGTAAAGCTCAGTGCTCACCCCGAGTATCTGGTTCATGCTTAGCTCTCTCACACACGTGAATGAACCAATATTTCCTCAAACCGCCCCAAAGTTTGGGCTCTATTTGAGTGGTGGCAAAGCTTTGGGGAAAGGGGATCTTATTTTATCCTATAGCGTTTCAACCCATATTTCCTCCAGATGCAAGAAGTCTAATCTGCCACTCTGAACGGTTTATAGTTTATCATTGACTGATTGGGCAAGTTATGCCATTTTATTTTTAAATGCACAGAGCACTTACTGAGCGGTACTTCTCCCCATGAAGAAAAATTCCACATATTGATTGAACGAATACATTTGTTTCATAACATTCCATCTCGCAAGACAACAGATGGACGCCCTAAGCCTTTAGTAAATTCAGAAAAAAAAAACAATATGCCGTCTGTCTGCTCCATCTAAAAACATAAGTCAAACCAAGATAAATGTGTCCCACTTGTTTAAATAAGTGGTGCAGGCACAGCTGCAATAAAGTTTCTGGCATTTAGTAATTCTCAAATACTTATAATCCTAGACAGACTAACGAAAGAAAATATTTGTCATGTTTTAATAGATGTTCAGAGTTTTTGCTAGCTGCACACAGAACTATTTTGACAGACTGCTGGAACCAAGGAAACATAATGGACTGCATATTGGAGGGGAAGTCATTAATTGTACAGACCACATCTTTTTGTGTATTTCCATATGTATCACTAAACTAGTTTGGAGTGGTGATTTGCATTATAATTAGCATTGCAAGAAGAAATGAACTTATTTGATACAATTTCCCTCTTTGCCTGAATCACAGAGTTAGCACTTTAGAAAGGACTGACAAATGAATAATCATATATTTGAATTGGTAAAGTGGATTGGGAAAAACAAGACTCGCAAGTACAAGTCTCCTGATAGCCAGTATACAAAATGTAATACAGCCACTCTCGAATAAGGCTGAGGACTAAATGATGAAATATTTGACAGTGGCTAATGAGCCATAATCATAAGCAATAGGGTGTTAAAGGGAAAAGAGGGAATTGCTATGAAACGTTTTTTTTTTCTGACTAATTTTTACATTTTTATTCTGGGTACTTTTCCCCCCACATACGTCTGAATTGCTCTTTCTTGCCAGTTTGGAGCTGAAACTAATGACTTGTGACCGTATAATGAGTTGTAATATTTAACTTGGATTCTGTGATCCCAAACATACTTGGAAGTTTTGTTCTACATGTGACAGTGTGCGGAAATGTCCTCCTACTCATCTGGTGTTTAGAATATAAGCAGGAGTGTCAGATGTTCATTCTGCACTCTTGCCCTTTCCTTGTGTTCTGCTCTAGGGAGAAGGGAATATAGATTACTTTCACTGAGTTTTTCTAGGTTCTGTTCCTTTGGCTCTCAGCAATTGTCTAAAGCCTTTTCTGAAGACATCTCTAGCCAGGCAGCACTGTGGGGGGGTTAGATCAGGGTACTCAAATGCTGTTCCTATTTCTGCCACTACCTTGTTCTGATACCTTGATTAAAGTCACTTAGGAAGAGATTTTCAAGAGTGCTCAGCATTGGGCCATCTCTGCTCCCACTGAAGTCAATGAAAGGCTCAGAGATATCCTAACTCTGCTGCTGTAGACATCCATGGCAAAACTCTCATTGGCTTCAGTGGGAACCAAGTCATGGTTATCCTGGCAAATCCCAAAGGGATGGAGCCTCCGTGAAGATCAAGCACCCCCCAGCTCAGCCACCGACATGCAGGGCCCCCCCGGAGGTCAGTACGTTCACGTCATAAGGATGTTTTTACAGAAGCCAACTGCCTGTGACAATTTGATCAATTGCCCTTGTAGCTAAAATGGCCAACAGTTTGCCAGCTGCTAAGACAAAAATGACCAAGGAAACCTTGTGAAAGGGCCATTCGAGGAGTAAAGTTAGGCCATTATATGCTTTTGAAAATCCCACCCTTAGCTGCTCTTGCCCAGGCCTCAGTCTGCCCATCCATAAAGCAGGGCTAATACCCACATTACAGGGGACCCTGCGATGCTGGAACAATTATCCTTTGGAAAGTTCTATTGCATGCCTTTACTTTAGCTGGAGGAAATTTGCTACGTAAATGCCAAATACTATTAATATATTATTCTCTGATGGACACTGATTTTTTTCCAAAAAAATAGTGGGAATGCCTGCTCATAGTGATCTCAGTTTGATATGACAATTTCTCATTAGACATAAGGACAAGTCAGGAAACGCTAAGCAAATCACTCTGTTAATGAGTCTACTCAGTCTCCCTCTATCTAACTCATTTATCTTATTCCCTTATTTTGAACGAAAATTCCCATTAACAGCTCTGCTCATCTAACAATAATTATCCTAGGAACTTAGCCTGAGGATCGCAACAGTACAAAAGTGTAGCTTTTCTGCGGCTCTTTGTTTTCTCTGGCTGGGATGCAGCTGTGCATTTAAATTAGGATGCTACCTGGAAGGATCACTGTTGTTATTCCTTCCTAGAAAGAGCAGCTATTTCTTTTTCAGAATCACTTCCACTCTAGAATTATTTCTTCCTTGATTCAGCTATTTTCTTAATCTGAGAATACTGGCAATCGCAGGCTGTCTGGCAGAGATGCCCTTGCATTTGCTAAAGAAGTAATTCTGCTGTCAGGTTCAGGTCACACCTCTTATTTTCACCATAGTGTCATCATGGTTCCAAGCACTTTTCATTTATTGAAGCCCCAAGGTGATTTTAGTAGTGGAGTATCTGCGCCTTCCTTTGCCATCTTGGCTCTGGTTCATTTCTTCCAAGGTCTCATCAATATTCTGATTCTCCCATTTTTCAGCTCCTACAAATATCCATTTCTCATCTCATCTATCTACTTATCTCTGGTACTTAGATGGCCCCATCACTATAGTATCTGAGCATCTTCCACTAGTGCATTAAGTAATATGACTGTTCTCTCGTGCTCTCACCAGGGGGAAAATCGTGTGTGCAGTTTAGTGTTTTGTTTTGGTAGGGTTTACACACACACACACACACACACACACACACACACACTTTTTCTGTGTTTATGTTACAGAATGCAAGTCAAAGAAGTGCACCATGCACTTGGGAAGGAAGATGGTGAGGTTTGTGATGGTCCTTTGTTCCTGTGGGAGCTCATTCCACAGTTTCAGACCAGCTCCTGAGAAAGCTCTGTCTCCTGCACAGACAAGATTTATCCGTGTGGTGGAAAATTCTATTGTGCCTGAGGAGTGGAGCTGTTGAGCACAGTCTTCATCCTGGAACTTCAGGAGATCTTTCAGATACCCTGGGCCCGGGCCACAGAGCCTCTTGTAGGTAAGGACTGAGGGCAAGATCCACAAAGAGCTTGGGCATTGGAACCTTTAGTGCCAGGGATCCCTGTGCAATGCATGGGGAGAGTTAGGTGCCTAAGAATGGGATTCAGTGGGAACCAAGTCATGGTTATCCTGGCAAATCCCAAAGGGATGTAACTGAGTGAGGAGCCCATAAAATAGTCAGTAGGAAAAGCTGAGGATAGGTTTGGCCCCTAGCTCTGAGCCAGTGGGAGGCGCTGATTTTTGCTCAGGATTCGCAGCTGTGATCCCTCTCCTGGAGTTAGTGCTGAACTGGTTTAGCTGGCTTTCTCATCAAAAAAATGAGACAAAGACCCAGCACGTTAAAGCCAAAGCTCAGTGATTAGGGCACTCAGCTGGCAGATGGAAGAGTTGGGTTCAAGTCCTTGCTGCAAAAAGGCAGAGTGGGGATTCTCCCACATCCCAAGGGAGTGCAAATCAGGATTAGGACACACATCCCCAAATATTGCCAATCCGGTCACCCCTTGCTGTCGCTTGTGTGAGGCCTGCTCTGATAAGTAAGCTCTGAAAATATCTACAACATAGGGCCCCACAGACAAGGTAGATGGGGGAACACCTAATCTGAGCATTAGGTGTCAGCTAGGATGCCAAGCAGCTCAACAGTGTCAGGACTTGATGTAGTTTTGTGCATGCCCACCGGCAGAAACTTAGATGCCTCTAGGGTTAGGCAGAAGCGTAGTGGGGGTTTAGAGGATCTATATTTTGGACTCAGCCCGTAAGTCCTTTTGTTGATCTAGCCCTGACACCTTGGACTTGATTTCTATGAGAAAGCCAATGCAGAGAGCAGAGGAGACCTTGGGTCTAACTGAACTGTGCTCATTGCAGGACCTGGAATAGGGCAAGGAGAACTTCACATAACACATCTGCCTGCTCCCTTGATCCTCCCCCTAATGGGCACATTGACCTGGTAGGTTATTGTAGATGGTATGTATACCAGTAATGACATAGGTACACAAATACTTGCACTGCCTGCCCAGGGATTTCTGAATCTTGCAGAGGTCCCCACAACATCTGCATTCATGGTTACCTGAGTACAGCATATATATTACATTCTCCATAATGCATCTACTTGTGAGCACGTAGCAATCAGGAGGATTGGCTAGGAAATGGGATTATTAATAGGGTAAGGAATTTTATACTGCTATGTCACTAGTTCACATCCAACCCAGATCAGTAGTGAATGAAAGTCATTAGCACTTAAAGGGTGGGAAATGAGGTAATGGCCTCAATCCATAGTGGATCACATTACAACTAGAGAGCTCCTTTCCTGCATCAACAGAAGTGTCAGTCCTAGAGCCTGGAAGACGCTTTCCCTTCAAAAAATGGGCAAAAACCAGGTCGAAGGCATACTGGTGGAGGAGTGTGTGAAAGCTTCAATTGCTGCTATTTCTGCCACATCCATTTTGTGGCTAAATAGAAGACGTCTATCCGGGCCTGCCAATCCGGCAAGTCTCAGGAGCGCTATATTCATTTTGAGAAAAGATGGTTCCGATCAATGACAGATTAAAAGAACATAGTCATAAATTATTCATGGTAATAAATGCCAATAATTGAAGCGTGCCAAACAGTGAAAACATTGACAAATGACATTGCTTGCTGCATAAACAGGTTCCGGATCAATATTAAAGAAAGTGTTACATTTAGATTAGGGAAGTGGAAATAGTAGCAAAGGTGAAAAAAAAAAATAATCAAAAGCAAACCACAGCCTAAAATCCATAAATCACTCAGTCATAAATAATTAAGGGACCACAAAGAGAACAATCCTCTTTCTATAGGATCTACAACAGACTGCCTTTGAAACATGTTTGGGTTACTGAGTAAAGTATTTTTTTAACCCGTTCTTTTCCCTAATATTAAAATCACAGGGAATTTAGTTTATTTTAATTTAGATAAACCGCTGGGCCAGACCCTTAGCTGGTGTAAATCAATGTCATTCCATTGACGTCTCTGGGTCTACACCAATTTATATCAGTGGAGGATCCGGCCAATAAATCTGAGCAGAATTAAAAAAAATGAGCTGCTTAAAAATTATAGTTGGCTCTGAGTAGAATTCCACAGAAAGTCTCCCATTAATTTCAATGGGCTTTTGGGTCAGGCTCGTTGTCCCTGTTCTTTGCCACAGTTGGGAATGATTGAATAGACATAGTTCCAGAACATAGCACAATGAAACAACTTTCCCTCTACCTGCACTATTGCAGTTCCTCATTGCAGGGGAACGTCTCATGCAATAGGTCTGGTCCCTCTTTCCCCTAGTCCTGTAGTACCACCACCAGCATGGCAGCCTATGGGACTTATAAACTCCAGAAGGCTGAGAATCATTGCTTATGGCTGTTCAAGCCTTAGGGTATGTCTATACTTACCTGCTGGTTCGGCGGCAAGCAATCGATCTTCTGGGATCGATTTATCGCGTCTTGTCTAAACGCGATAAATCGATCCCGGAAGTGCTCGCTGTCGACGCCGGTAATGCTGCTCCGCGAGAGGAGTAGGCGGAGTCGACGGGGGAGCCTGCCTGCCGCGTGCGGACCCGCGGTAAGTACCTTTAAGTTCGAAATAAGATACTTCGACTTCAGCTACATTATTCACGTAGCTGAAGTTGCGTATCTTAGTTCGAACTGGGGGCTTAGTGTGTACCAGCCCTTAGAATACTGACATTCTGGCCAAATTAGGGTAATGCACGCATCCAGATTCAGCCCTGAATCACAACTAGTTGCAAATTTTGCTATCTGAGAAATGGATTTCACCCCTATGGGAGTTTGGAGATGGGGAAAGCACCTTTATAGATAGGCATAAGAGTAAAAATGGACCAATAATGTTTGTAAAACCTCCCTAATATGTTTCTGAAATAATACAAAAATATGTGTCTCAGAAAGGGCACATACTGGGCAGGGGATGGCATAAAACAGTGGTTCTCAACCAGCGGTATGCAGCTGTCTGCCAGGGGGTAAATCAACTCACCTAGATATTTGCCTAGTTTATAACAGGCTACATGAAAAGCACTAGCGAAGTCAGTACAAACTAAAGTTTCATACAGACAATGACTTGTTTATACTGTTGTATATACTATACAATGACATGTAAGTACAATATTTATATTCCAGTTGATTTATTTTATAATTATGAAGAAAGTCAGCAATTGTTCAGTTATAGTGTGCTGTGACACTTTTGTATTTTTATGTCTGATTTTGCAAGCAAGTAGTTTTTTAGGTGAAACTTACAAAGCAGACTGGTGGAAGGGGTACAGTAGTCTGGAAAGGTTGAGAGCCACTGGCATAAAATGTTAAGACAACTGTCTGAGACAGAGTAAATAATTCTCCGAATGCATTCACTCTCTCTCTCTCACTAGCTGTCTGCGTGCAGATAGACATACAGGGCCTTTGGTTCTGCGGGTGGATATTTGTGTCCATAATGAAATGACTCCACAGCAAATTGAATGTGTTTAAGTAGTAGTAGTGAGAAATCTAATAATAATTTGAATCCAGAAAGCCAGATGTGTAACTACTAATATTTGCACCTGCAGTTTAATGCTACAGGCAAAAAATGTGACTATAGCTGCAGACACAGAATTGTGCCTGTAAAAACAGACCAGATGGGGAGCTAGGGTGAAAGTAGCATTTTAAATTCAACTGAAGTGCTGCAACTGACAGCATCCACTAACACAGCAAGAGTGCTAAGAATTCACCCTATATTTTATGTCTGGATAACTGACATTTAGACTGAGATTTTCAAAGTTCCCTAAGGAAACTGATGCCCAGTTCCCACTAAAATTAATGGGAATGTGACATCCAATTCCCAGAGGCAGCTTTGAAAATCTCAGGCTTGATCATTTTTCATTGAGTGGTTTATATTCTAGTCCTACATGCTACGAGCAGAATGTGATTTTCAACCATGGAGTTTCCTCTGCTCTCAGCGAACCGTGTTTAAACTGGCTATTTTCTGCCAGTACATGGTCACTTGGCTCATTGTCATTGCCAATACATACACTTTTCTTGTTTCAGTTTTGTCCAATGTATCCTTTTTCCAGTGAAGTACACAGTTTAGCAACAGACTATATTACTCACAGAGAAAAGCATTCGTGCATGTAACGTATCCGTATTGGTTCTTAGCATGGCAATAGCCTTAAATGTATTGTAACAAGAATCTCCTTCGTGCGGAGTGTGCAAAAATATTTCTTAATTTCAGTTGCAGTACAGATACAACAAATAATTCCACATTGTATGGTGCAGATACACAAGGGGAGCACGTCTCAAAAGAAAGTGTCTTTGAGCGTTACTGCAAACTTCAAATATTTTAGATGCACATATGTTTTTTAAGAGGAAAAAGTGATATTTTTAATGTTGCGAAGGGTGTTTCCCTTCAGGTGGTCTATCCTTTATACCTTATTCTAGCTTCTCTTTAGGTACAGGATAAAAACCCATTAATAGAAGGGATCAGGAGATGGGATCAAGATCTTATAGGTAGATTTTGTTTGTGTGTGGGTGTAGGGGACATAACTCGTGAGGCTGTTCCCCAAAGAACACTTCCCAGCCACAGGATTTCAGTCCCATTTCTTCAGAATAAGATTATGTAAAACAAGCTCAACGTCTCAGTCTTGGCCTTTCTCCCCAACCCATGGTCTTCTACTTATATACGCCCTACAGATTTATGTTCTGCACGTCGTCTACCTGGAGCTAAGATGGGCCTCTCTTCTCTCCTCTCCGAGCTCATTCCTCACAGGATTACACAAAGCATTTCAGGTCGGTTCAAAAACTAAAATATTCCAATTCAGGTTGAAACGATACATTTCATTTCCATTTTCCTGATGGAAATTTTCCAGCAAGGTGACTTCTGAGTCATCCTCTTTCCCTGCTTCTTCCTTTCGCATACAGAGTAGTACTTTACTGCTTCCCTCCACCAACAGGAAATCACAACTCCTCCCCCCACCACTCACTCTGCCACTCTGCCCAATGAGTAAGGATGGAGCCAATGCTCTATCCACTTCCTTCCCGCCTCTTCCAGGGAGAGAGTAGGCAGGTAAGTAGCCTTACTCCTACACATGTGGACCCACGGTAGCCTGTACTGGGGTGTAAGTGTAGGGGGTTTCTTATTGTTACTCCCTTGCACTAGCTAATACTCACCGTATGTGAAAATTCACAGCAGAATTTGAGTTAATGGATTTGGGAATGTGTTGATATTAGAACTGCTCCTGCTAGACACAGAATCATAGAAATGTAGGGCTAGAAGGCACCTGGAGAGGTTTTCAAATCCAGCCTCCTACACTGAGGCAGGACCAAGTAAACCTAGACTATCCCTGGCACATGTTCTTAAAAACCTTCAGTGATGGGGATTCTATAACGTCCCTTAGAAGCCTATTCTAGAACTTAACTACCTTTATAGTTAGAATTTTCCACCTAACCTAACTCTCCCTTGCTGCAAATTAAACCCATTACTTTTTCTCCTACCTTGAGTGGACATGGAGCACACTTGATCACCGTCTTCTTTATAACAACCTTTAACATATTTGAGGACTGTTATCGGGTCCCTCCTCAGTCATTCGTTTTTCAAGATTAAAAATGCCCAGTGTTTTAAATCTTCCCTTATAGGTCAGGTTTCAATTAAGGCTGTCAAGCGATTAAAAAAATGAATCACAATTACAGTAACTCCTCACTTAAAGTTGTCCCGGTTAACGTTGTTTCGTTGTTACATTGCTGATCAGTTAGGAAACATGCTCGTTTAAAGTTGTGCAATGCTCCCTTCTAATGTCTTTTGGCAGCTGCCTGCTTTGTCCACTGCTTGCAGGAAGAACATCCTGTTGCAGCTAGCTGGTGGGGGCTTGTAATCAAGGTGGACTGGCAGCCCCCTATCAGCTCCCCCTATCGGCTCCCAACTCTCCTACATTCCCTGTGCTGCAGCTGCCCAGCAGGCTATCAGTTGCAGGCTATCAATTGCTGGCAGTTCAGCTGTCCCTCCCCCCACTGCCATGTGCTGCTCCTGCCCTCTGCCTTGGAGCTGCTCCCTGAGACTCCTGCTTGCTGTGCAGAGGCGGAAGGGGTGGCTAATGTCAGGGTGTCCCCCTCTCCCCTGCACCCCGCATACCCCTTCTCCATATAGAGCAGGGAGGGGACACGGACGGAGAGAGACATAGAGAGCTTGGGGCAGAAGCTGCTGTCTCAACTTCCTTATCCACTTAAAAAGACAATGCTCTTAAGAGTGGGTCAGCTTACTTAAAGGGGCAGTGTGCATCTCTCTCTCTCTCTCTCTCTCTTCCACATACAAGGTGTGTATCTGTCTCTGTCTGCTATGCTGTCTCCCCTTCCTCGTGTTCATGCTGCCTTGTGTGAGAGGCTACATTAACAACAATGTGTTAACCCTTGAGGGCTCAGCCGAGTGCTAGTTCATCATTTAGCAGCAAGGCATTCCCTGGGAAATATCCCACCCTCTGACTTCACCTCAACCAAGCTTCACAATCATCATAGCTGTGAACAGTATTAAATTGTTTGTTTAAAACGTATAATGTGTGTATATCTATATAATATATGGTTTTTTGTCTGGTGAAAAAAATTTCCCTGGAACCTAACCCCCTCTATTTACATTAATTCTTATGCGTAAATTGGATTTGCTTAACATCGTTTCGCTTAAAGTCGCATTTTTCAGAAGTTACTGTAATCGTGTGATTAATTGCACTGTTAAACAATAATAGAATACCATTTATTTAAATATTTTTGGATTTTTCCACATTTTCAATATATTGATTCAAGTTATAACACAGAATACCAAGTGTACAGTGCTCACTTTATATTTATATTTATATTTATTTTTATTACAAATATTTGCATTGTAAGAAACAAAATAAATTGTATTTTTCAATTCACCTAATATAAGTACTGTAGTGTAATCTCTTTATCATGAAAGTTGAACTTAAAAATGTGGAATTATGTACAAAAATAACTGCATTCAAAAATAAAACAATGTAAAACTTTAGAGCCTACAAGTCCATTCAGTCCTATTTCTTGTTCAGCCAATCACTCAGACAAACAAGTCTGTTTACATTTGCAGGAGATAATGCTGCCTGCTTCTTGTTCACAATGTCACCTGAAAGTGAGAACAGGTGTTCACATGGCACTATTGTAGCCAATATCACAAGATATTTACATGCCAGATGTGCGAAAGATTCCTGTGTCCCTTCATGCTTCAACCACCATTCCAGAGAACAAGCGTCCATGCTGATGTCGAGTTCTGCTCAATAACAGCCCAAAGCAGTGTGGACCTATGCATGTTCAATTTCATCATCTGAGTCAGATGTCACCAGCAGAAGGTTGATTTTCTTTTTTGGTGGTTCAGGTTCTGTAGTTTCCACATTGGAGTGTTGCTCTTCTAAGACTTTTGAAAGCATGCTCCACACCTTGTCCCTCTCAGATTTTGGAAGACACTTCAGATTCTTAAACCTTGGGTCAAGTGCTGGAGCTATTTTTAGAAATCTCACATTGGTACCTTCTTTGCATTTTGTCAAATCTGCAGCAAAAGTGCTTTTAAAATGAACATGTGCTCGGTCATCATCCGAGACTGCTATAACATGAAATATATGGCAGAATGTAGGTAAAGTAGAGCCGGAGACATACAATTCTCCCCCAAGGAGTCAAGTCACAAATTTAATTAACATATTTTTTTAACAAGTGTCATCAGCATGGAAACATGTCCTCTGGAATGGTGGCTGAAGCATGAAGGGGCATACGAATGTTTAGCATATTTGGCACGTAAATACCTTGCATTGCTGGCTACAAAGGTGCCATACAAATGCCTGTTCTCACTTTCTGGTGACATTGTAAATAAGAAGGCGGCAGCACTATCTTCTGTAAATGTAAACAAACTTGTTTGTCTTAGCAATTGGTTGAACAAGAAGTAGGACTGAGTGGACTTGTAGGCTCTGAAGTTTTACATTGTTTTGTTTTTGAGTGCAGGTATGTAAGAAAAAAATCTACATTTGTAAGTTTCATTTTCACAATAAAGAGATTGGACTACAGTACTTGTATGAGATTAATTGAAAAATGCTGTTTCTTTTGTTTATCATTTTTACAGTGCAAATATTTGTAATAAAAAATAATAATATAAAGTGAGCAGTGTACACTTCATATTCTGCGTTATAATTGAAATCAATATATTTGAAAATGTAGAAAAACGTTCAAAAATATTTAATAAATTTCAATTGGTATTCTATTGTTTAACAGTGCAATTAAAACTGTGATTAATCGCGATTAATTTTTTTAATAGCAATTACTTTTTTTTTTAGTTCCTTGCATTAATTAATTGCCATTAATCAACAGCCCTAGTTTCTACACTTTTAATCATTTTTGTCTCTCTCCTCCGGGCTCTCGCCAATTGATCCATAACTTTCCTAAAGTGTGGTGCACAGAATTGGACACAGTTCTACAGCTGAGGTCTCGCCCGTGCTGAGCGGAGCAGGACAATTATCTCCCACATCTTAAATATGTTGCCTATATAGTGACTGAACTTTTTCTGACTGGCACTTTTGTGTCAATGGTGAATTCATTATGTCGTTGCCTAACGGTGCACTAAAAACAGCCTCTATATAGCAAACACATCCCAGTGGTTTGCTAATGCTATGGATTAGCTGACAGGTTGAAAAGCAAAGGGAAGATAGGTCGTAGCCCTGGTGATGTGGGCGCAGCTATAAGGAAGCTCTCCAAAGCGAACCTAGAAAAAGCTGGATCTTTTTTGTAGAAGAGGCAACAAACCCACACTATTACAGTGCATGAAATTTTAATCAGGAGTAGCTGCTAAGCAGAAAAAAACCCACTCATTTATATTTCTTTCAATTAAACTACCTGATAGGATTTGCTAAAGACTGTGATTTCAGATATTAATCTGTTTTGTTTACAAATATTTGATGGCATCCAGGCAGGTAAGTTTACTTCTTAAAATTAATTCTTAAAAAGGTTATGTAATGGTAGTAATGCAATGAACAGCTGTGGAATCATAACGTTTTTTACACATAAAAGGAATGTTTTGGGGATTCGTTGTCTACAAACACCTGCCTAGTGATAATGCCAAAGACAAAGCCCTTGATTACATTTGACAGATGACAAGGACAACATAATATCCTTGATTCTGACAGACAGCTCATTTGCTTAAACCATATAAAAATCTGTCTTGCTAATTAGAAAAATAAAGCTGAGACTGGCTTTTGAAGACAGAGACTTAAATTAGTTTATTTGTCAGTTTTCTATGCAAGAATGACCAAGGCTTTTGACTCATACAAAAGAAGAACCTGATCCTGTAAAGACTTTAAGCACGTGCATAACTTTATATAGTAAGGAGTACTAAGATGTATATGGTTATGCATATAGTCTTTGTTGTATTGAGACCTACATTTTTATCTACTCTTAATTTTTACTTTCTCTTGTGAACCTGAAGTAGAACTTTAAAGAAGGCACTGTGTTCGATTTTATGTCTTTTTCACATGAAAATATATCCAATAGAAAAAAGTTATAAATATCCCTGCTACTTGTAAAACAAAACCAAAAAAAAAGTTTTATCCCAGGCACTAAAAAGCTCATGGAAGCATGAGTTATAAACAATCACTGATTAGGCTGTTTTTCTTCTTTTCAACTCAACAGTACCTTTTGAAACTAACATTAGACAAGCAGTTATGATTTATTCAGAGTTGTGCCTTCAATTTAGTTGACACATTTCCATACTTTGCCTTATATTTATGATTTAGTATTGTTTTTAACCACTGGAAATGAAAAACTAAAGCTTGTTCAATATTTACATTTCATTTCAATAGATCTTATTAGTATTCAATTTAATGATGTCGTTGACTCGTTTTATGATTTCTCACTTGCATGAATATTAATAGAAGTGGAAAATGCCTCAGTTGATTTAAAAGTTTTCAACAAGACAGTATTTGGGCAAAAATACTTTAATCAATAGTGTATTTGTCTTGCAATATCAGTTTTTTGGTGGAAATTGACACTGCTGCCCCATAAGTGTCATGTGAAAACACCAATCCATAGCAGCAACTTCTTTAGTGTTCTAACAGCTAACTTTAAAAAAGAAGAAAAGTGTCTTTAAATATTCTGGTTTCACCATCTTTACATCAGTAGGTAGCATGGAGAATGCTTGCACTGCTGCTGCCAATGCTGTATGTTTTCAGTATATAAATTGAGGATTTCCATCTTGGGGAATGTTAATCAAGCACCTTTCATGAATGCTGACTTCACTAATATAGAACTCTCTCTCTCTCTCTCTCTCTCTCTATATATATATATATATATCAGTTCTGAAACTCTGACTTCAAATGAAATATTCTTTCTTTATGCCTAGTTATTCATACTATCCTTTTCAGAACTTCCTGGGGTCTTAAGCATGGAGAAATTGCTGTGGTACGTTATATCACTACTCCCATAAATTGTTCCTACCGGCCATACATGGGTTTCCTTAATGAAACAATATTCACCCTTGGAGGCTGTAATTTTCAAAGGAGGCTATGGAGTTAGGTGTCCGGTTCTCACTGGATGCCGATGGGATTTAGGGGGTCAAATTTTCTAAAGCTTCAATAGGATCTAGGTTTCTCAATCACCTGGGCCCTGTTGGAAATTTTACCACTAGGCATCTATCTCCCTTCAGCTCCTTTGAAAATTCCAGCTCTTTTATTGAAGAGAAGCAAAGTATGGAGATGATAATGGTTGGCGCTGAAATCGTTAAGCTTTGTATCCTTAAAATGCCACCTACACCAGAGAAATACAATGCCGGATTATGGCTGCTTGGTCTGGCTGCTTTGGCTGAGGAAGAGAAAAGCTACCCTAAAGGACCAACTGAAGAGTCCATCTTGGCATGTGTGGCAGGGAAGGGGTATGGGTAGGCGTGAAGTGGAGTCACGCTGCTCCTTGGCTAGCACAAGGTCCCTATGACACTGCTGCAGACGGCGTCAATTATTGGAGGAAAGCTTAGGCCAGCTCAAGTCTGGGAGAGCCAAAAGTTGGCTTAGATTCTCTTCCTCTAATCCCCTCTCCAGGATTGAGCCCATTCAGTCTCATCTGTATGTACAGTCTCTTTGTATCTCAGAACCATACTGTTATATTGCTTAACTTACACTGAGTTAGTAAATCAAGTTATAAAAAGATTTATGGAAATTGCCATTGCCAATGAAGATAAAATTAAGACGTTCCTGCATGGAACTGGAAAGTTTCCCCTGAGTCCCCATTGCCTTGTAGCCAGCAGGATTGTATTTTGGCAAGATAACATTCATTTGCTGTGATTGGAAACAAATACTTGATACTACATTTGCTGCAGCTCAGTTGCTATTTTGGAGATTCCAGACACCGTCTCTCTCACAACTTTAGAAATGTCTTTCAGACGCTGACAAATATCTCCCAGGAAACTTGACTCCAAGTGCACTTGCCTCTGATGGAATGAAACACAGACTGCCATTCACAAGCAGATTCCTTTCGTGGCAACCAAATATGCCAAACAAGTAAAAAAAACCACTATGCAAACCTCAGACTCAGCATCCTTTTGGACTCCAGCAGAGCATCACACTTCATATGCAGTATTCTTATAACACATAGTATTAATTCCCCTTTTTCCATGTAATGCAGTCTCTTCAGAAAATGTTGAAATGTTTTAACACAAATATATATTACTAAAAATTAGGGGTGTTGATTAATGTCAGTTAACTCATGCGATTAACTCAAAAAAATGTATCGCGATTAATCGCAGTTTTAATCGCACTGTTAAACAATAGAATACCGATAGAAATGTATTAAATATTTTGGATGTTTTTCTATGCTTTCATATATATTGTATTTTGTGTTGTAATTGAAATCAAAGTGTATATTATTTTTATTACAACTATTTTCACTGTAAAATGATAAACAAAAGAAATAGTATTTTTCATTCACCTCATACAAGTACTGTAGTGCCATCACTTTGTAGTGAAAGTGCAACTTACAAATGTACATTTTTTGTTATATAACTGCACTCAAAAACAAAACAATGTAAAACTTTAGAGCCTACAAGTCCACTCAGTCCTACTTCTTGTTCAGCCAATCAGCCCCCTCTACAAAGTGGAGATAGCAATATTTGCATAACTGTGAATAGTGCACTGTATTATCGCTGGACGGGATTCTTCCGATGACGAGTTTATTCAACACTTTTAGTCTGATAGTTGTGAATTCAACACAGATCATTTTGGACGTTTGCCAAGTGGCCAGAAGAGGTCATGCAGCTGTAACCACTCCATTCCCCTTATAACCTTTAGCCTACTGATCAGCGCACTCACCTGGGATGTGGACAACCCATATTTGTCTCCCCGCTCTGCAACTGACCATAAACAAGTTTTTTCAATTCAGCAAAAAGTCGGGAAAAAAAATAGATTTTGTTTGATCCAAAGCTAATTTTTGGGGGGAGGGACAGAGGGATTGGAACTGCAACTGAACTAAAAAATGAGTTATTCATCTAGCCCCCAGCTCTACACTGAATTCCCCTGGTGAAAATACTATATAAGTTATTATTGTTATTATCAAAAAGAACGAGGAGTACTTGTGGCACCTTAGGCTTGGTCTACACTTACCCCCCAAGTCGAAGTAAGGTACGCAAATTCAGCTACGTGAATAACGTAGCTGAATTCGACATACCTTACTTCGAACTTACCGCGATTCAGACGCGGTCCACACGCGGCAGGCAGGCTCCCCGTCCACTCCGCGGTACTCCTCTCGTTGAGCTGGAGTACCGCAGTCGACGGGGATCACTTCCTGGTTCGATTTATCGCGTCCAGACCAGACGCGATAAATCGAACTTGGAACTTCGATCCCCAGCCGCCGAACTAGCGCGGCAGTGTAGACCAGCCCTTAGAGACTAACAAATTTATTTGAGCATAAGCTTTTGTGGGCTAAAACCACTTCATCGGATGCATGCAGTGGAAAATACAGTAGGAAGATATATATATATATACACACACACAGAGAGAACATGAAAAAATGGGTGTTGCCATACCAACTATAACGAGACTAAGCAATTAAGGTGGGCTATTATCAGCAGGAGGGGGGAAAAAAACATTTGTAGTGATAATCAGGATGGCCCATTTCCAACAGTTGACAAGAAGGTGTGAGTAACAGTAGGGGAAAAATTAGCCTGGAAAATCGTTTTTAATTGGTGTAATGACCCATCCACTCCCAGTCTTTATTCAAGCCTAATTTAATGGTGTCCAGTTTGCAAATTAATTCCAATTCTGCAGTTTCTCATTGGAGTCTGTTTTTGAAGGTTTTTTGGTTGGATAATTGCGACGTTTAGGTCTGTAATTGAGTTATTATGTAACACAGAGCACTGCACCTTTTAATATTTTAAAGCTGTTTTTATTGCCTTCAATTGGTTAGAAAACACTGAGGGGTTTTGGTTAGTGGCGAAAGTCATGAATCCTCCATCCCAAAGCCTCACAATCCAGTGGGGAAGCCGAAGCCATTTGGTGCTTGACAGTAAAGCTACTGCAGTCACATTCTGCGTTGTGCATGCTTAGCAATGCAGCACTGGCTTGTTATGCCCCTTATTTCTGAAGGCGGGAAGAGTTTCTAAATAATCTGACTCTGGCTTTCGTGGCTGCTTTGGGTGAGATGTTTATTTCTTACCTCACCGTTGAAACAAAAGGCTTATATACAAAGTCCATCATTTTGATGGGTTTTCTGGTTCTCACCCACAGTTAATTTAATTCTCCTGATAATATTTTCAGAAGAAATGATGCCAAAGGAGCTGTGCACAGATTTAAGACCAAGACCTGAAGAAGAAATAGCACAACAATGCCGTCATTTGCAATGATAAAAGTTACAGCCATCACATGAGAGAGCAGAGCCTAAATAGTACAGAGAAAGGTACATTCAGCAACCCCACTTACTTCCTGCCTCTGGAGGGAGCTTTTCCTTTTCAGTAACTGACAGAAACACTCTCCATCTACTATGCGAATCAGAGGGAGTAGGCCTTTGCAGCAATCCAGCATGATGAGTGCAGGAAACTAGATGCCTCTTTTTCCTTCCTTTGTTTCTTTTCTGGGGATGGAGGAAGGGATTTGAATGATGAATCACCTTATGGAAATCTCTAGGTAGCAACAGAAATTCTTGAAATCATCCTTATCTTACTTCTGGAGTGTTCTAGAGAACAGGTTGGGGCCAAATTCTGACAACCTTAATTGAGTCAAATTCCTTTTAAGGCAATAAGCCAAATAAAAATACATGATGAGAGGTGAAAAGGGGGCCAATGTCTCAAGGTACTTAGCAATCACAGGGCTCTGATCATACACAGTAAACAGAGCAGCATGTGGGGGCAAAGTGTATGGTCCCTGTTGCAGTTACAGCAGCCACAGTAATGCTGCACATAAGAATGGCCATACTGGGTCACCCGCTAGCTGAGTTTCCTGTCTTCTGACAGTGGCCAGTGCCAGATGCTTCAGAGGGAATGTACAGAACGAGGCAATTATCGAGTGATCCATCCCATTGTCCAGTTCCAGCTTCTGGCAGTTGCCGATTCAGGAACACCTGGAGCATGGGGTCACATCTCTGACCATCTTGGCTAATAGCCACCTATGGACCTATCCTCCTGTAACTCCCCTTAGCAATATCAGAACTCGAGGTGTGCAATGCCAGTGGGGAATTGCTGGAGCCCAGCAGTTCCTGATGCAGGCACACCCCTATGTGAAAGGCCTGGAGCTGGGTCTATCCCAGCCAGAGCTTCACCTGTGCTGGTGAAAGGGTAGCTCCTTTTGTGTCACTCGAGTGGAGAAAATGGACTGTAGTGGCACTGAGGATCTGGTGGTCTGTTTCCAGATTTATTTATTTTTCTGATTGTCACTTACTCAAAGAGCGACACTGGTAGACTTGAGCCTGCTCCAGCTGACGTGAGTACAAGTTTTGCCACTGCCTCAGTGGATACAGGACCAAAGATGGTTTTATTTTCCTCATTGAATTCACTGACTGTTTTACTCAGTTGCGGGCTGCAGCTTTTTGTCTTGCAAGGTCAAAATGGCACAAACAGGATGGGAGGAGAAGTAAAGAAAGTGGAAGTGGCTGGGTGTGTTGAGGTGCAATATTCATGTTCTGAAGCTTTCTGTCCAGCCAGTCACCAACTCCAGGAGCTGTACATACTAAGCCTGGTGTCTTTTTTGCCAAATGGTCTTGTATTAAGCTTTGCCAGATGTATTACATTTATGTTTTGAAATACAATATGGATCAAAAATAGGCAATATGATGTGTAGAAACTACTTTAAAAAGCAACTGGAGGGTTTTGTGTTAAGGAACTAGGCTGAAGCTTTAGGTCCAATTCCTGACACAACTGCAGCCTAACTGTGATCCTAAGAAAGTCAGTTCTCTTCTCTGTACCTTAGTTCCCCATCTGTCCACAGGGGGTAATAATCCTTCGTGTCTCCCTAGTCATGGGAACTAGGAGTGCGGGGGGTGCTGCAGCACCCCCAGGTTTTAGCTGCTGGCTCCGCTCCCAGGTCCCAGCCACCGCCCCCGACACATACACACACGGCTGCTGGCCTCCACGTGTCCGGGGTCCTGGCCAGCTGCCACCCCCACTCTGGAGTCTTGGCTGCTGGCCCCGGGGCTTTGCTCCTGGCCCCGTGCCTGCCCCCAGCTGGGGGCGAGGCGGCGGCCAACAGGGGTTAGGGAACTGGTTTTCAGCACCCCACTATTCAAAGTTTTCCCACACCCCTGGTGTCTCCCACTCCTCAAGTGTCTTCTCTATTTTGATGGTAAGATCATTGGGCAGGGACTGCCTCCTATTATGTATTTTTTAGAATGGATAATCATTGACTCCTGATCTTGATTGTGGTCTATTGGCGCTACTGTAAATCAAAATAATTTTTAAAAAGCAAACATGTTTTAACATTTATTCTGACTGAGCCATTAAGTAGGTGCCTGGCTTGACAGCAACATGGAACAGTTAAAGGATTAAAACAAGATTTCATTGAAACTCCTCTAGGTACCTTGAGGTTACAGTGCACTGTGATAACCAGTCGTTTGCAAATGGTAGCCTGAAGCCATAACAAAAAGTTTGCTTGATTTTGCGCTTCAAAAGATGGAAGAATGAAACAATAAATATGCATTGTGCTTTGTCTCCCTGAACAACAAATAGGAACAGAAGACAAAATGTGGGGTAAGGCCTACTGAAACACAGCCAGATTTCAGTCTGAAGGCTCTCTTCTGCCATCGCTTACCCATGTGCAGTGTAGAGGCTCAGGAATCTTGCTCTGTTGACCAATTAACACCCATCTGTTTAACGGATGCGTGGACCGTATTAGACAAAATGAGAACTGGCTGAACATTCATCACTCCTACACTAAACCTAGCTTCCATTGTTCCAGCTGGATAAGTTCCTTCCATCCCACCCTGATTGCCTCTATGATAACACCTGCTGCCTCCTATCCCAACATCTCAACCTCAATGGGAGGGTCACCAGAAAACCTGGCATCCTCTCTGCTTTTTCCCTGGTGCACCGTTCACAACCAAGTACTTGTGTTCTTCCTTGTAACATGTACCTTATGGACCGTATCCAAAACCCATGGAAGGCAGTGGGAGGCTGGGCTTTTGATCAGCCTTCTAGAACATTAACGGGAAATTGGAGAATGCCAGAAAGTTAGGAGTGAATGGTGCACCAGGGATCCAGAAAAGAAGCTTCTTAAACAGAAGAGGGAGACAGTGTGGAGTTGAGTGTATTTTATAGTGCCAGATTATCAGCCGGTATAAATCATGATTTACAGCAGCGTTATGTCTATTTATACCATCTGAGTTCCTGGTCCTCAGGATGAGATAATTTTCTATCAGGGAGTCAATGAAGTGAGGGACTAGCAGGTCAGAGGCCATTCTCAAGTTCTCTGCTGAAGCTTGTGGTGTCTTTGTTGTCTTTCTGCTCCTAAAACAGATAAGGAAGTGATGAAGGATCAGGGGTGTGGTGGTGACTGGAGAGGGAGGGGAGAGGACATGTTATGCTCCAGTTTCACAGGGAGAGCACTTAGGGAACTTTTGATTTGAGGAGCATGGAGAGGCAAGTCTGGTGGGCAGTAAGTCCGATGGAATGAGGAGACAAGCTGAGAGGTTTGGTTAAGCTTCAGGAGATAATCCAGCCTTTTTTTCAGATTCATACATTTTAAGGCCAGCAGGGAGTCCAGTCTGACTTCCTGTATAATACAGGCTATAGAATTTCTCCCAGTCACTCTGTATTGAGCTAAATAACTGGAGTTGGACTAACGCATTCTGTGGAAGGTTCTGTTGGGTCACTTTAACTATTTTCTTCTATTCCCGACGAGTTGTTTGCTTCACAGAGCCACACCAGAGGATGTGGCAATGAAGAGCAGATGTTTGAAAAAGGGGGTCTGAGATGTTTATGTAAAAATGGGGTGGCAGTGGGAAAATCAGCCATCACATATACCAGGATAAATTCCCTGCTGAGATAAGAGGATACAACTCCATGGATTTCAACAGAGTTGGCCCAGAGACTGTTAGTTAATGGTGATGAGGGGCATATTTCTCTTATCACCATATATAATGTCAGTGCTGCTAGACTCTAAGCCAGTGTTTCTCAAACTGGGGCCGCCACTTGTCCGGTTTGTTTACCTGCCCCATCCGCAGGTCCGGCCGATCGCAGCTCCACTGGCCGTGGTTCATCGCTGCAGGCCAATGGGAGCTGCTGGAAGCGGCAGCCAGTACGTCCCTCGGCCCGCGCCACTTCCAGCAGCTCCCATTGGCCTGGAGCAGCGAACCGCGGCCAGTGGGAGCCACGATCGGCCGGACCTGCGGATGGGGCAGGTAAACAAACTGGCCCGGCCCGCCAGGGGCTTTCCCTACACAAGCGGCG
>NW_020664482.1:7537673-7608958 GCF_002925995.2 Terrapene triunguis
TTGAGAAACACTGCTCTAAGCCAATGGGAGCTGTGGAGTCGGAGCTCAGGACAGGGGCAGCGGGCGGAAACCTCCTGTCTCTCGCCCTTCCCAGGGCCACAGGGACATGCTGGCCACTTCTAGGAGCGGCATGGAGCCAGGGCAGGCCTTAGCCCAGCTGCACCGCCAGACTTTTAGCGCCTAAATTCTTCTCGTTTGGCATCAGTAGCCTCCGGGAGATAGAGAGAGGGGGAGCAGTTGATCAGCAGGGCCCGCGGACCCCTTGGAATATCCTCGGGGACCCCCAGGGGTCTGCAGACCCCAGTTTGAGAAACGCTGTGCTAGAGGAAACCTTTGATTTTCCATCAACACAGACAAATCCAGATCCTTTCATTCACACTCATTGGCAGATAGAATCATACCCATGTGTTACAGAATTCATTTACACACACTTCCAACTTCCCAAACAAATACCATACAAGGAAGTAAATACACTCTATCTAAATTAAAGAATATATTAGCTTATATTTCACTTTCCACTTGATACATATTCACGGCAGTTTCCCAGCCTTTCTGTTCCTGTGAAAAGAAGGAAGGTTACTAAGAGAGTATCTGGAGAATTTACGACAGGAGGAAACAGCTGTATCAATGCATACCTCAAAGCAATTTAATCTGCCTATCCAAAAATAGTTGTAATGCTGCATAAATTGAAAATGGAAAGATTCAGTATCGATCAAGATTTGGGGCAGAGCCAAAGACAGTCACTTGAGCAGTCTTGCTCTCCCAAGTTGAAGTGCTTAAGATTTCTTAATTCCAAAATATAAAAGCTTCTTTCCTGTGGGCACTGCAGAGTGGGAGACTTGAAATCTTTGAAAGAGCAGAAAGCACCATGGGTTTATATCAAGCTAGATAAACTTGCTTGCTTTTTGTTTTTAATCAAATAAGTGGATTAAGGGAATGGAGTAGACATAATGTGGCTGTGCTTTAATAAAGCATTTGAGATAGTATACCACAAAATCTTACTTGAAAAAAATTAACAAAAATATTGATATCAACTCTGAGGCCTCATATCAATTACACATTTTGGGTCTACGTACAACTTTGACTTTCCTACTGTGACTGTGAAGACTGAAGGCTAATGTGATAGTCTTGATCATGATGAAAAAATGCTGAGATAGGATAAGAATAACCCAAAACTGAACATTTGTATTGGAAATATTTGTAACGATCAAACAAACAAACAAACAAACAAACAAAGTACCAGTGTGGAGATTTTATGTTACAGATTTTTGATGGGTGTTCTGCTGCTCCAACAGAGACATCTGAGAATCCTTTCTGCACTGTAAAGAAACAGAGATTACATTTTCAAAGTCTTTTTTGGCTGTTCTGCCATGGTAAGCCATTGTTACCATTCCTAATTATTACTGAGTATTTCACAGTGCTCAAATGTGTGCCAGATGCCTCATTGTGAAAATAAAAGACATGGTCCTTACCCTAAAGGGTCTACAATAGAATTTATATTTCATTATAACTGCAACAGATATTTTGTATTGTATCATTCTGTTGCCCCCACTTCCTCATTAAGACATCAATATAGTCTCTCTGCCGAGCAGAAGCAGATGTTTGCGACCTTGCAGATTGGCTTCTCAGTGGACGAGAAACCAGTGATGCAGAACTTGAGTATAGTCTGAATGTAACTTATTTTATTTACACATATACGCCAGTCCTGGAACAGAGATGGTCAAACAGCATTCAGGCTATCCCTTCTTTCAGAAATCGCAATCCAACACCATTTCCAGAGGAGCAGCTCTGCCTCAAGAATTGGCTCCATTGAGAGACCAAGGCAGCCAGTAAACTCCTGCTGCTTACTCTCTCCCAACCACTGCATCATCACCGAACTCTGCATGACCAAAAAAAAAAAAAAAAAAAGAGAGAGAGAGAGAAAAAACAAGCATGTCTTCCCAAGACTGAGCATTTGCTCGCATGCTAAGAAAAAGGAACCTGGAAGTGTAACACAACCACCAGGTGATGCCTGGTATGCAGTAAAATCATGATGCTAACTAAAAGTATTGAGGCGCAGTATCTGCAATGGATTATCCCAATGAGGTTCTGTGTAGGCACAAGAGTCCTCTGGCTTTTTCATTGGGGTCCTAATCTGTAAGTGGGGCTCCCACAATACAAATAACATTAATAATTAATAAATGCACAGCGACACTGAGAGCTAGACATAGCTCCATGCCAAATACACAATGTTAATTATTCATATGTTCATCTTACAAAGAAATTATTCAGGCATAAAACAAAAAGAGCAATTTGCTCTCCAGTCTCTGCTTTTCAATGGGCAACATATTTGCAGAACACCCTGAATTCTTCAGGGGCGGGTAGGTCGGAAGGCAAATAAACAAATGTTTTCCTCTTCCAATCCGCAGTGCCAAAAGAATTGTTTATGGTTTGTTTTGTTTTTTGGAATGTTTGAAGTGCAAAAATTCTCAGTGGCTCAGAGCCATCTCCTGCCCCCTGACACTGTGTATCACCTCTGGCCCTTATTTGCAAATTCTTATGCACATGCTTAACTTTAAGCACATGAGCAGTTCCATTGACATCAGTAGGACTAGTTACATGTTGAAAGTTGAGCATGCACAGAAGTGTTTGTGAGTCAGGGGCTTACTCTTTAAATAGCCCTATTGATTTAAAAGTCCTATTCACTGTGAGCAAAGGTGACTGGATTTGTTTCTTTGCCTCAGACTAAGAATACCTGAATTACACTGGGCTTTAGCTGTTAATTCTCCCTCATCTTTAAAGTTTCAGTCTTCATTTGCTTCATTGTAAAGCACACAGGCTACTGTTATAAAGAGACGATAGATACATTGAATTACTTTTTACTGTTTAAATGTAATTTCTTTATCTGACAAGTTTTAATGCACAATAAATATATTAAAAGCATGCAGTACTCTTTTCCCCTGTATGTGGCTGCAGGATTTGTAAGGGTAGATGGGACTTTGTACATATATGCTTACACTTAAAACAATGCGTTCTGTTGCTCAGTAAGATTAGCACGTACCAGATCTACATCTCTGACAGAGCTTCTTTGTTCATTTCTTGGAGGGCATTAAACCTTCATTAACATCTGACTTATCATTCTCTAGCTAAGCCCATTTCTAAGTGAAAATCAAGAACTATTCTGTGCAAAACATAACTGGATACACAGACGTCGCATGCTGTTATATTCTTCTACTGTGCTGCATTGGATAGTCTGGAAGGAGAATGGGAGTACTTGTGGCACCTTAGAGACTAACAGCTCTGGATCCTAAATATTTGCTCACTTGTGTCCTTGCCTTGCTACAACTATATAACTTTGGTCTTCTGGAGTATAAGGATACTTTGCACACATGGCTAATGTTTGTGTTTTGAGGATTTATTCCTTAGAACTCCAAGAAAAAAGTAAAATGTACTGCCATTTCATTCAGTTGCTAATAAAATAATTTGTGCTGAATTATGCCAGCCCAAACAAACTAGTAGGGTCTAATTTAACATGGCCAGATGTGATATGAGAGGCACCAGAGTTATTGTAACGAAAGCTAGTCAAATATGGCTGGTGAACTCTGAATGATAATTTGGCTCAGTGAGATTGGTGTCCCATTATATTCACTATTTATTAGCAATTGTGTAAACAGGCTTTTGTTCACAGTAGTATCTGGGGGTGACCGTTCTTCATTTTTTGCACAAGAGGAAGATTTTGCTTTTTTTTTTTTTTTTTTGCCGGAGGGAGCATATTCATTATTCATAAGTCTCCTCTGTAAAAAAAAGGACAGTCCTCCAACCATGCTGCAGAAACAATGTCATGTGACTACAGAGCACCGACTGAACACTCCAAGTGACACGTTTCCAGCTACCAGTTGATTGCCACTTATTCACATAAATTGTTGATTGAACAATAATGAATAGCAAATCAATCTGTAAAAAACCAAAACCGAAAACAAACTGTTAACATGAGAATTGTGAATGGGGGAGGGGAGAGGACCAGAGTAAAACACCTTGAAAAATGTAAATTCAACCATCTTCAGCTGTAATATTTGTCTCATCTCAGTGGTTTTTATCTGTACCTAGTATATATCCTAGCCTGATAAAATAAAATCATACCTTATAGACCTTCCCTTCAAATCACTCTCAGAGATAGCTTAGCTTTCAAGTGACCAGGAATCAAGACGGCTGAGCAATTAAAGGGGAAGATACACTACAGATCTAGCATTCTAGAGATCGACTTTTAATTACTCATGATTACAATTTCTTAGGCGTCACTTTATCCCCATAGTCTTATGGTTTCTTTGGCCATCAAAGACCTAATCCTACACCCAATGAACTCGGTACAAATCTCGCTATTAAGTCTACATTCCAGAAGCCAATATTCTGCCCCAGCCTGTAGCTGTAAAATCTTATCAGAATGACAGAGTCAAAAAAAAAATGTATGCAGTGTTGTTGTAGCCATGGCTGTCCCAGGAGAGGTGTTGGGATATTATCAAAATTAAGGAGGAGAAAACGCTGCTCAACCAATGCTTATACCATTTGTTTTCAAATTGTCCATTTGATGATAAAAGTGATACACGTTCAAATCTGCAAAGCAAAGTGCAAGAACACCCAAGTTCACCCTCAGTATGCACTGGGAAATATGCTTTCCACTGCTAAATCTTCAGGTCACTGCAAACATGAGCAAAATGGCCACAGTTACGCATCTAATCCTGTTTGTATTAGAGATGAGCCTGAACTGCAACATAAGATCTGAACTTCCTACCTTTCCTCAAACTTAGAACGTGATTCGAACTTTGGGCTTGGCCCTATATAAGACTGACCTGGGCCATCAAATCTGAAAGCCCCAAACTTTGTGGAAATTCATCTGCTTAGCCCCGTTTGGTTCTGAACTTTGTGACTTGACTACACTGCTAATGTGTACATTTAAATCAAAAATATTCTTAAATGCATCTCTCATGAGTATAAGTACAGTGGGGGAAATGGACAAGTTTAGGCCTGAATTACAAAGCCTCATCCACCTACATGGTTCATACAGCACTTTAACCTATTTTGCTTCGCTTGCGTGTTCAACAGATGTGTCCAGAGTAAAAATAAACATACTGGGCCAAATGGTGTCATCAGTTAACACCTATATCACTTCCATTCTGGTCAGTTCATGTGCAACTGAGCACAAAATATGCTCCCAGTACAATTTATTATACAGAAAAGGCCATATAGGCTTCATATTAAAATACTCATTTTCAAGCAAGATAGCATTAAAAAAAAAGATAAATGTGTTTTTCTCTGGAGACAATAAAAGTGCTTGCCCTTTTTACATCCTCCTGCTGACCGTACTGGATTTTTTTCACATTTGTTTCCATGCAGAACAGTTTAATTTCTTTTCAGTACAATCCACCACCTAGTGAACATGAACAGAAACTAACAGGAAGGGGGTAAGCCCAAATAAAAATTTTCCCCCTTGATTTGGTCTTTTTCCTCTTATAATGAAAACAACCATCTAAACTTTGCAAGCTTTACTTTTTACACACACAGACACACACACACACAGAGTTAAAACAGTGTCCAAATCCTTGAATCTATATCTAATAAAATTCATTTCTCTGTTGGTTGCCTAGGTAACAGTCACAAAGTTGTTCATATAAACAACCTGCAGCCAGTGAAAGAAAATGTGGTTTAACTGGAAGAATCTACTTCTCAAGGCTTGCACATTATTAATGTACCAAACAATCGTAAAACGAATATTATATTCCTGGAGTGCATTCTGGATGACAGTGGGTGAGTATTTTATACTGATTGACTCCTTGTGAGGGTAAAGGAGGGCATTGGAAGGTTGTGAGCAACTTGAATGTAAGTGTACAATTCTATATCTACCAGTTGTTTTTTTTTTCTTTCTAGAAGGCTCCTTTTCAGCAAAGTACTGGTGATGTACCTACATGCTGCCCATTAAACAGGGTGATCATTTAAAAAAAATGTTTATTATTGTTTACATTGTTCTCATAGTACAGAAGCTTAACTGATCTGCTTAGTTTTAGCTCTGGTCTACACTTAAAATGTAGCTTGCCCAGGCTACATCATGTGGGGTATGAAAAATGCACACCTCCGAGTCCTGTAGTTAAGGCAACCTAACCCCTACAGTAGATACAGCGAGGTCAATGGAAGAACTCTTCCACTGACCTACCTATCACTGCTTGGGAAGGTGGTTTAACCTACACTGATGGGGGGAAAAAACCCTTCCATCAATGTAGGAAGCATCTGTGCCGCAGTGGCATAGTTGCCGCTGTGCTGCGGTAGCCCCGTCATGTAGCCATACTCTTCGGTTCCTACTAATAAACCTAAGCCTTGGATCTTCTAAACATCTACAGATGAAATGGACAGTGACGACAAAGGCAATTGTTTCCATAGCAACATGGACCTGTAGCAGTGTTCAGCCAAATTTCACTTTCACCTCCTCCCATTCTACACGGATTTCCTGGTTAAGAGTTATCATAGATGCATCCATGGAAATCCAGCAACGAATGGCTGTTTTCAATGTCCCTCATGAGAGTAAACATGAAGAGCTGGTATAGCCAAATATGGCTCATAAACCTCCCAGTTTTAAACTGTTCCAGTGTTGCTAACTCCCAGCGTTCAAACATTGTGTCAGCCCTCTCCCCCCAAAATCATGTGATTGGCTCAAAAAACATCAGGCCTAAAACAAACCTCTTATTATTATTATTATTTTATTTCTTGTCTGGTTTCTGAGACTTCAGGATGCATATCAGGTCACATTTCCAAGCTTTCTTCCACCAGAGTGTGGGTTAGAGCCATACGTTTTTTTAAAAAAATAAGAGCTGAGTTTCTCACCTAATTATTTACCTCAAGGAACTGGTGGCTTTAAGAATACTATCCAGTATTATGAGACTTGGAAGACAAGCGGCCACATTACCATTCAGCCATAACACACAAGAGAAAAATGTGAATTTGCAGAATGTCACTATTTATCAAAACCCTAAATCATTTGCCTGTTAAGTGTTGCTTTTATAAAGGGGAATTGTCTCACCACTCTGATGTTATGGTGTATAGTGTATATGTATGTACAGTGCCTCACACTATGCGGCTAGAACTCCTAGGCGCCACTGTAAATTAATAATGTCTAATTCCAAGTTGGAACCTAAATTGAGACTCTAGTCACTCTGCAAGAGCTGTAATATGTTGTTTAGAAGAAAAAAAAGTAATGCGGACAAGATACCAACAATAGTATGGCCCTTGATGTTCTTTCTGTGAATAAGAATATGGCAACAACAACTGGCAAACAGCAGGATCAAACGCTGCCCTTTCTTAGTGGTCAATTTTCTTACTCATAGCTCTCTGCTCATTTAGTGGGATTTACTTTGCTCTTGAGCAGCGTCACTTGCAGTAGTTACACACTATATAAAGCTACACTGTTTAAACTGTATAGTGCAATGAAAACCTGCTATGAAATAAGCTCTTTTTCACTAAACTCAAGACTTGTCTCATTCACGTGGTGGGAATTGCAATGTTTTTCTAGCACATCTTTATTGATATGGGATTGGGGTGGTGGTGTTTTTTTAAAAAACTCCTGCCCTGAAAATTAGAAGTACAGGAGTTTACAGATTTGATTAGATAAGTATGTCAGTCCAACTCAAAGAGGGCATATGCCGCTGATTATATGAAGGGGAAACATCAGCATTGTTTAACGTTATCATAATAGGACCTAGTAGAAATGGGAGACTTCCCACTGACATCAGTGAACTTTGTGACAGGCCCATAATACAAGCCTGGTCCTGATATTAATGGGAAATTTTTGTCTCAATGTGGTTCTGCTTAAAGATTTTCTTAGCACAACCATGTTTTCATTAAAGAGCAAAACATCAATAACTCCCTCCCCCAATCACAGTGTAAAGAAATGTGTGCATGATTAAACAGAATGTAAAATGGCACACACAGCACAGAGGAGAATGGGAGGAGAGAAAAAGCTGAGCCTACAGAAACTGAAGCCACTGGCTTCCAGTGAGCTCAGTAGGAGCAGAAATGAGCCTGCTTCTGCTTCCACTGAAATGGCTGGAAGCCAAATATTTGGGGCTGATTGTCCTCCTATTGAATGGCTGGAAGCCATTGACTTCAGTAGCTGCAGGACCAGGCCCCTGTTCAAGTCAAAGTGGATTTTTAGAAAACACATGATGCAAAGTTCTGAACACAGATATGGAAAATAGGCACATGTTATGATTGCAAGAATGGGTTCTGATGCATTAATGTGAGGGTTCCATGCTCTTTCCCTGTTGCTCTCCTCAGGATGTCCTCATTCAATATTTATTCAGTCCTTCTTCAGGTATATTTCCCACTGAATGTGGGAACGCCATGTTAAGGTAAGATTTTCAAAATCACTCACTGTTCACCTGTCTCTTCTCCCAGTGATGTCAAAGGGAATTTTAACACTGACTTCAATAACAGTCGAGTTAGGCCTATGCTGAGTGTTTTTGAAAATCTCAGGGTGAGTTTTGCTTTAGTTGGGACTAAAACTGAGGATATTTTTGTTTCCCTGAATGCAAAGTTCCCACTGTCACATTTCAAGGCAATTGCATCTGCATTTCCCCTCTGAGGTCCAGCAAGGGCACCCGTTCTAGGCTCCCAGCTCCCTAGCCATCACCTCTCATGGGTGCAGTCTTTCTCCCTCCTGACTGTTTTTTCCCCACGCTTCACACTTCGCTGCATACACTGTGAGTTCCCTGAGTCACACTGCCTAAGCGAGCTTGCCTTGCTTTCTCCTGGGAGGCTATATCCAGAGAAATTGCCCCTAGTTAGCAGTTACCACACAGCACTTTCTAAGCAAGTGCATTTAGTCTTAAGGGAGAAACACTAGAGAACAAACATATTAAAACAATACAAGAACCTACAGACATTCTAATAAGATTAGCAGAGTTCATCCCCACATCCAACAAGGGCTCTGGCAGATGAGCAAGCCCACCAAGGGGTTTTTCTATGCTTACAAGTTCGTATCAGCTGTTAACTCAGGACAAGGGCACCCAGGAATCTGAGATCTCCTCCTTCATACAGTCTGGGCCTTTGCTCTTGGGACCCTAGGAACAGGTAATCATCAGACAATCGCCCTGTCTACAAAGCATAGCTTCAAAGGGCTTGGCTTTTGCATACATAATCAGAGGCAGGGGTTGAGGGCAGAGATAAATTTGCATTCACCTCCTAGATTTTTCCTAGGAAATCCACTTCACATATTTTGTCCCATTCTTGTCTGCCACATTGATCATCCAGGCCCAAGATAATATTTATTTTTTTATTTAATACAATGGACTCCAAACATACTTAAACTTAATTTAATAAGGTGTTCCAAGTGTCCTGCGAGGAAATTACCATATTTGTCACTCCCATAATACATAGAAAATATAGCATTTTCAGCTGTTTGCTTGCCAGATTCTTGAAGTCAACAGAGTTGCTCTATGTATACAAAGATGTAACTACAAACTGATTTTTTTTCCTGCAAAATGTTTTGAATACAAAACATTCCCCTTTCATCATCTTTCCCCAAAAAATATTTTAAATTTTTAAAAAAAAAAAAAAAAAAAAGCTTGAGATTTGTTTTGATTTTCAGCAACTGAAAAATGACATTGTCTTTTCCAGTAACTGCAAACTGGCATTAATCTGGATTTCAGTTACTGTCAAGTAAAAGATTTCAGTTTATAGCTGTTGAGAACAAAACAAAAACAACTACAAAAACAAGTAACTTTTGGTTTTAAACACAAACCTGAACATCTTTGACAAAAAGAAATTTTCATTGAGGAGGCATTTTTCATTTTTTTTAAAACGGCAACCAGGTTTCAGCCAGCTTTATGTACAACAATAAATTGGACGCTACATTTGTTTACACTGCAGGGCTGGTGGGGCTTTGCCGAGTGGGAAAGTGGTGGAATGATGAAAAATGCTGCTGCTCTGGTCAACTTGTGTGTGTGTGTGTGTGTGTGTGTGTATGGTTTTAATTTTTCTCAAGGATGCCTACAGCCCTGACTGCACATTCTTTGCTAAGTCTAGTTTTTAAATGGAATAATTAAGACTTTAACATGGCGAGTAAAAATTGTGACACCATCAGCTTGAATTCGAAAAGAAACAAGGACAAGGTTATTATTGTGTTGATCCCCGACTTAGTAGTTTTGTTTGACAGTGCTGGAGGGAAAAAGGCTGGAAAAGCTAGTGCTGAATATGAAAAGCTTATCTTGTATGTGGGAATTCTAAGACTTTTGTTCAAATAGGAGGTTGCGGGAATGATATGTGCTTATTTTGCTTTACAGTAGTGTTTTGGGGGTAAGAGTCTATAATAAAGAAACTTCTAGTAGTTATTGCCTGCGTTTCCGAGACTACTCTTTTAACAAAGATTTCAACCTATTTCCAGCAATGACTAAGAAAAAAGCAGGTACTGAATAATGACATGATTGTACGTCAGTGTTGTTTTGGCTTTGTAGTCTCTGACATTAAACATGAATTTCAACGACACAAGCCCAAGACATCAAAGGATATCATGGCCCTGACAGCGAGTGCAAAATTTCAGAAATGAGGAATGAAAGTTGCAGTTTTATTTTCATGTCCTGCAGATATAGTACTCCCAATACTGTGATTTCCATTTCTCAAAACACTGGACTAGACAATGTAAACACTGGATTTACCCACATTTACGGAGCCTTGGTTACACAGATATAAAAAGATTTTGAGATTTATATCCTGCTTTGGGATTGGTCCTGCTTTGAGCCGGGGGTTGGACTAGATGACCTCCTGAGGTCTCTTCCAACCCTGATATTCTATGATTCTATGATTCTTCAGAGCTGGCTTATATAGCAGCAGCAGTAAACACCAAAGGCCTGACCCATAGCCTACCAACTGCAAAGGTGAAACTCCAGTTGACTTCAGTGGCCTTTGGATAAGGCCCCAAGAGGAGTTAGTGACTGTGTAACAGATTACGTGGCTGGTACAAACTCTTTTGGTCCAGTATGTATGTGCAGCACTAAAATAGAGAAAAGGACAGATAAGTATCTCCCCATCTAAGTCCATCTACATCCCACCTCTATGATACCTGATTACCTCCTTGAGATGCAAGTACAATTTATTTTGGTAGACACGTTAGATTGGGGCTGAAGCCCATTAAATTTACAAGGCCTCCAATTACACAATGGCGTCCAGATCCTCATCATGTGTAAATCAGCCAGTGATGTCAACTAAGCTCCACCAATTGATACAAGCTGAGGATCTGGCTCTAATATTATGGAAGTGTTGGCTGCAGTTCTGTAGTTAAGGTTGAGTTGAGTTTTTCCACTTAAAGCAGGGAATCCTGCTAAATCCATTACTTCTGTTGTCTGTATTGACTTATGTTTGTGATAATTTCTACAGTCCTATAATGGTTTGGTTTTACCCATAAGTTATGGAGCTGTACTTAGCCTTAACTACATTTTCACATAGTTTTTATCTGGCAGTATAAGTTAGTTCATATCTACACTTGATAAGAAATGCACACTCCAACCCTTCTACAGCCTGGACTTGCTTTGATTTCACTGCCACCTAAATGAATTGAACTCATGTCTGTATATATATTGATCTTTAAACCATACTCTCTCTTTTGTTTTTTAATAAAGTTTAGTTTAGTTAATAAGAATTGGCTGTATTTGGGTAAGATCTGAAACATTCATTAACCTGGGAGGTAATGTAGTCCGGACCTTTGGGATTGGTAGAACCTTTTCTTGTATATGATGAAATAAGATTTACAAAAATTTCCATCATATTTGATGTGGGCACCTGGATGGAGGCCTGAGGCTGGATCACTTTAAGGGAACTGTGTTGTTTGGACTTCTGAGTAACCAGTGAGGTAATAAAGAAGCTGTTTTATGCTGGCTTGGTAAATCTAAGTTTTGGAATATCCACCAGCTTTATGGGGATTGTCTGCCTCATTCTTTGCAGTTCACCCTAATTGAGTGACCATAGCTGGCCCCCACTAGGACTCGGATCACAATGTGCTTAAGTGCTTTGCTGAATAAGGGCCTGAAGGGGATGATGCATGAAAGTATTTGTTCGGCTATCCTCATCTCCTCTCGCCCCAGCCACCCCACCCCTCTCCATTAGACAAGCCCCAGCTCTGTCCAGGGAATCCTGCAGCCGGGGGCAGCTCCAGGCACCAGTGCAGCAAGTGCGTGCCTGGGGCAGCAAGCCGCGGGGGGCAGCCTGCCGGTCGCTGTGAGGGCGTCAAGACAGGCAGTCTTCGGCGGCATGCCTGTGGGAGGTCCGCCAGTCCCGCGGCTTCAGTGGCAATTTGGCGGCAGGTACGGCGAAGGTGCGGGACTGGCAGATCACCTGCAGAAACGCCGCCGAATCCGCATGACCAGCGGACCGCCCGCAGGCATGCCACCGAAGACCGCCTGACTGCTGTGCTTGGGGTGGCAAAAAACATAGAGCCGTCCCTGCCTGCAGCTTCCAGTGGAGACATTAATAATGCTGCAGAGGGGGGGTCACCTCCCCTTTCTGCACCCGCTAATTAGGATCCCCTGTCTCTTTGTCCCATCCCCCATCAGAGACAGTGTTGGTGGGTTTTGGGTTGGGGGAGGGAGGTTGGTCTGTGAGTTGATGGGGTTTTTGGCAGTTTAAATATAATCATAACAATTGCTTCGGCATGACACATACTCTGACAGTTTGGTATCTATCTTTCACTCAAATGAGACGATACATTTACACATGACTAATTTTTTTTTCATAAGAAGTTTTACCTTCAGCTAGCTGGTTATAAATACCTTTCAGAGAAAGAGAGAGGGGGGAAGAGGGAGAAATATGCCAGTTCTTTCAAACAGGTTCTTATAGATAACACATCCCTCAACCAGCAGCATTTTCATTAGTTAATTAGAATTAAATATTAAAGGTGTCAAGTAGGCCCTCACAGAGGGCTTGGAAAGTTTACATCACGTGCAGACCCTGCAACAAGGCCCTTTGTTTTTGGATTTTACTGTTTTTCACCAAAAACTTCCTTTGTTTCACAAACAATTGTTATTCGGTTTTTACCATTTTCTTCTGAATTTTGGACCAATCCAGTACATGAAAATGCTGATGATGTTAAGAAAACCCAATAGATTACATTAGGTCAATGTGGTCATATTAATAAGCTGGTCTAAGTGTAAATGCAAGGCTGTCTGTTAAAGTAAGACAATGCAGTGGAAAAGGCACACATATCTACACACACATGCACATGCATATGTGTACAACAGTACCAGACCCGGCTCCCCACTCTAGAGGAGTGGCTCAGTAATCTGGGGGGCCCACGTAATGGAGCCACCATTTCTCCTTCTGGAGTGGGCCCGCAAGCAGAAGAGATGGAAGAGGAAGCCTGATGAAATGGCACTGTCCCCTTATACACGATAAATTAGAGCGGCCATTTTTGTCAACGTTCCATCTACCCTGTCTCCCTGACCCACTGGCTCTCCATTCCACCGTAATCTCAGTTCCCCAGATCCCGCAGCCTCCCTTCTAAATTCCTATTCCCATGCTGCGGAACAGCCTTTCCTACATGCAAACAAGTGTAACAAACGACTCCAATTCTGCCTCAAACCACCCCTCTTATGCCCCAGCGCATGCTTAGCTAGTTTGCTGTCGTCATTGTGCAGTATCATCTCATTAATTTTGTAAACATAGTTTGTGTCTGTGACACATGTTGTATGTAAGCTGCATTAAGAAATGCTGACTGGAATAAATGAAAATGTTGCCAGAGTTAGGAAGGGTTAAAGGTCGTGCAGGCCTGATTTTCCTTTGGGCCCCATTTGGAGGAAAATGTAAGTAGACTTTAATTTTGTTTTTGTTCTGTGAGAGTGAGAGTATGGAGGTTAGATACTAGAGCAGGGGTTCTCAAACTAGGGGTCAAGACCCCTCAGGGGGTTGCGAGGTTATTACTTGGGGGGTCACGAGCTGTCAGCCTCCACCCCAAACCCTGCTTTGCATCCAGCATTTATAATGGCGTTAAATATATAAAAATGTGTTTTTAGTTTATAAGGGGGGTCGCACTCAGAGGCTTGCTATGTGAAAGGGGTCACCAGTACAAAACTTTGAGAACCACTGTACTAGAGTGATGGGTCCTGTTCCAGCAGGGCCAGATTAGAATGAGCCCATATTTTTGGCAAAGGAGTTTGTTTATGTAGCATGTCGTGCTAGTTGCATCCTGGAACAGTGTTTAAAACATGGCAACATGGATACTTTTGTTCAATGGAAAAGACAAAAGGGGAGGTCTAGTTCCAGACTACACCACTGGGAGTGCTGTTCTTTAGGCACACCAGCAAAGGAACTCTGGGAAGCATGAGAATGCATGGGCTAGGAAAAGCTGAGCTGGGAAGGAGGGATACATTGAAGGATAGCGAGGGGTAGAGAAGACAGGGCCTTTCGACAAGACTGGGGGCCTTTATATCTTCATTGGTTGAACTATTGAGCCTGAAGAGAAGCCCAATCCAAAGAGGGATCAAGGCTAATCCAGTTTGGGAAGATCTCTGTGCGGGGATCAAGAGCCATGCCTAGGGGAGTTAAGGAGACACCAGTGACACCATGTGACTGTTTTACTGCAGTAAAGCTCTGTTCAGCTTTCCAACGGAGTGCTTCTGTGCTTGTATCTCCTCTGCAAATCTCTCTTGTAACATCTCTCCCCACGCCCTGCCTGTCTATCATTCTTCCTACTAAGGAACACTAGCTATGACTATCCTGGGAGGCTCACACTGCTCATTAATTGATCAGAGGAGTCATGCCAAGTGATGCAAAATACTGTTTTCATTCCCTCCCACCACTCCGGGGGCTGCTTCTGCAACAGTCCTTGTCAGCACAAGGAACAACCATAAAGGCCTGATGGAAAAACACAAGGAAATGAATGGAAAGACTTCTACTGACTTCAATGGCTGGTGGAGCAAGCCCTATAGCTGGTAATCAAATCTGGGTCTCCTGCATAGCACTTTAAAGCAATGTGCCAGCTGGCTGGTCCTATGATAGCCTTTAGAAAAAGAAAAGAACAATCCATCACAGAAGTGTATGAGCACTGACTGACAGGAGAGACTTCCTTTTTGCAGTCTAGCATGTAAGCAGGGTGTTTTTAAACAGGCATAGAATTGGCTTCCTGACAGACCATATTAGATCCTTCGGGACAGTTACTGTCTGTTGTGGAAATGAGGTTTTTAATCTTGGATTATTTCTCCAAAAAATAAAAAGTTAAACCCTGCTTGCCTTGCTCACACAAGCAGCCCTAATGACTTCACATGAGTAAGGCAAGGGTGATTGGGCCCCAAAAGAAAATAGCTGCCCATTAAATAGATAGCTATGCTTGGCGATGTGCAGGGAAAGGAGCTATGAAAAATAATTACTGCACCTGGGTCCAATTACTCAGTGTTCACACAGTCCTAACCCAGGCAAAACTCCCACCTGACCTGAGCGAGAATGTTGACTAAGGGATGGTATAGACATGACTAAAGACTTCAGGATTTGGCCTATGGTCCTACCCAGTTCTCATTAGTTTAGTATTGACTTATATTTCCCCCTTCAAATCCCAGATGCCATTTCACCAAATTATGGAGTCTAACATCTTCTCCCATTCATTTTTTTTAAAACTGAAGCTTTTTAATGTATTTATATGACTGAAACAAGAAACCAAAGCTAGCTAAATTCTAGGTATTTTGTATAATTGACACAAATATGGCAATTTTCTAGGTCCTGATCCTGTAATCAGATGTGTATGTGTGGATCTCTTGCACCAATGCAGAGATCCACTGATGTGTCAATAGGGCTTCATGGGGGTAGGCTCCTGCACCTGTAGATCTCAATGCAGGATAAGAGGATAGGGAAAAAACAGATTAAAAAAACCACCTTCCTAGTAAGATATTGTATGATCAGCTACAAGTCAAGCCACATATTTATAGCTGAGTTGTAGTCCCCTTGCAAATATGTCTAAATAATGGAAACTGCTACTATAATTAAAACTGTATCAATGTCAGGTGCTGCTACATTAAGCTGACCTTTGGCATTATATTTGCTGAGCTAAATAAATAAATTACAAGCCACAAATCTCAGCAACAAACATGGGCATATCTTATCATTTACAGTGTGAACTTGTTACTACAGTGCCATCTTCAGTGCATTATACAAAGTGGATTTTTCCTGCACCGAATTGTTCATTGCTCGTTATGAGCTGGAAATATAAACAGAAATCACTGGTACATTAAAGAAAAAAAGCCAAAGCCCTCTCCCTAAATGTATTATTGAGAATCACAGCATTATAGCTCAGAAAAAAATATGTAACAGCCAGGTAAACACATGTAATGCCTTCTGTTATGGAGAATAGGAAACACTGCAATTGCATATTATCCAGGAATCTGTTGATCAGGATTTGCTAGCAAAACATGTACCTGTATACCTGGAAATGACCCTTACCAAAGATGGACAGGTATTACATTTTCACTTTGTTTACGATATTGCAGAATGGACAATAAACAGAACCATTAACATTTTTCCATATAATTCAAACTGCACATTGTATAAAGCTTAGCAAACAGAAAAAACAAATCATATCTCCTGCAAACAGACACGAGCACCAGGATTTGATAGCAGCCGCACTGCCAAAAACCAAAGCTAACAGTTACAACAGGAAACCCTTTCCCGCAACTTTTTGTATAGTTGGATTGAAACTAGGGGGGCAGGTTGTTCCCCTTAGTGTACAACCCAGGTAGATGGACTGTGTATTGAGGTATTATGCAGGGTTAAAAATTGCCAGTCCTGAAGACCTGCTGAATGGTTTCTGCCGCGGTCCTGCTCCCACAACTCCTGTGCCCCTGGTATTCCTCCTATGAAATAGTTTGTATGCAGATAATGCTCATCATTTACATACTGCTTTCATCTTGCATTACAAACGCAAATGAATCCTCCCAAGCGCACTTTTTAAATGTGTAAGCCTCACTCACCTTGTTTTCAGATGGGGACGTTGAGGAAGAGCATTTAAATGTCTTGCACAAATAGCAGGGAGCGCCTGTGTGAGAGCTCAGGCTTAGAACCCTTGAGTTCCTGGTGTCAATTTCTCTGGCCACGGGAGCAGGCAGTTCTCATGAGGACATCACAAAAGCATACTTATGACACTATATAACACCATCGTAACTCCAGTCACTACAAAGTCCTCTAACCTTGGGGAGCCTACTCAGAAGACAAAACTTCCCTTGCATAAATGGAAGGTTTGCCTGCAGAAAGACTGCAGGATAAGTACATTACTCATCAGTTAAAGGCCAGCTCATTCAAACTACTCGCTGTGCAGTATTTCCTTTTGATTTAAAGGACATTTGCATTAAATCAAAAGAGGGCTTGAAATGTAGATTACTCACAATGCGGTTGCTCTATATGTACTTTTTAAGGCATTGTGTGTGTTGAGAGAATATCTATTGGCCATATACTGCTTACTCTTGGGCTCCGTACTGTAGCCCTTTCCCCAGTGTGTAGTCTGATTGACTTCAGCAGGACTATTCCCAACGGTAGTGCCTGCCTACCTTAAAAAATTAGCTGGATAACCAGAACTACAAACAATGTGGTGACAGGAAGGATTAATGTGAAAAAGATCAGTTACTTGAGAACCTGTATAAGAAAATAACCTCTTTCGCTGCATACACTGCTCGCCGATTGCGGAACAGCCCAATTCCAGCACTCATGCAATCCGACAAGATCTCAGGCAAATCAGGAAGAGGAAGAAAGAGAGAAACATCAGAACCCATCACAGATGGACTAGTTTCCAAAGGAGAGTGGAAGTTTTCCAACTTTGCTGTGACTGCAAAAGATAGAACTTGTTGGTCGACAACCTCCACATCAGAAATGTCACTTCAAGAAGGACATTATATAATAATATGGATGCCCAAACATGTTAGTTTGCTGTTTTGAATCCCTACATTTAGTATGTACAAATTTGCCTTTCCTATAATAGCAAAACCAGGCCCTTACGATGCTAATTTATCACAATCCAAGGCAACATGCTGTTGAGTAAGCCAAAAATTATGAAGGAATCCATGCCCCGATGAGTATTTAAAATGATTATTTCCATTCATTGTGGGTGTAAAAGGCACATCCCCTCTGACCCCTTTGCAGCCTGGCATGGCACTGCACCGAAGGGGTAGCTCAGTGGTTTGAGCATTGGCCTGCTAAACCCAGGATAGTGAGCTCAATCCTTGAGGGGCCATTTAGGGAATTGGGGTAAAAATCTGTCTGGGGATTGGTCCTGCTTTGAGCAGGGGGTTGGACGAGATGACCTCCTGAGGTCCCTTCTAATCCTGATATTCTATGAAGTGTGCTCCACTTCAATTTCTTCCAACTGGGCATCAATGCATTCACTTTAAAAGGATCTGGGTGATGAGAAGCCAAAACAAACAAGCAGTAATTCTCAGGGAAGGAGCAAGTGTAACAAAAGTTTATATAACCCCCACCGTAGCACCCAGGTTCAGAGATCCTCAACTTAAAGTCTACAAAACAAAGTCACTGAGTCTGATCAGGCTAGTCTCCTGGGCCCTGAGAGAACTCACTACAACTGAATACCATTTAATCCATTTAAGTAGCCCGGCGCCTCCTTGATTACCTCAGGCTGTCTTGGTTCTTGGCACCAGCCTGGCCATTAAAGGGGTAGTACACATCTTTACAATGGGCCTGATCTTGAAAAAATCTCTAGTCAGGTTACTGAGGTCTACTCTATTACTCACTCAAGCAATCCCACAGATTTCACTGATACCTCTCACCCCAGTTGCAGGATCAGGCCCCAGGGACCATCCTGAGAGCTGCTGAATGCTCTCAACTCCCACTGAAGTCAACGGAAGGTGAGAATGCTCAGCACTTCACATTTCATTTCAAGGCAAAATGAAGAGAGATGATGAGGACCTACGTATGCAGATAAATACCACACTCAATTGCACCCATGGAATCTGACTGGTTTATGGGGGGGTTGCCCTATTGTAACAAAGGGCAGAATTTAGCCCATGAAGTAAAAAAGCATGAAACCTATAAGCAATATCAACTACCTGTTTTTTCTCTCTGTTAGCAAAATACTTTCTAAATATAGGTAATTACCCACCAGTGTAGCCATTCTTCAAACCTGTGTATTTTTCTATTTCCTTATTGGAAAATGTAAATCGGAAATGTTTTGTTTTTATTTAAAGAACGTTATAGATGAGGGTTTGAGGGTTTTTTTGGCGGGGAGGGGGCTGGATTTGTTTTTTCTCCACAATTATTTTTGGGTACAAACCAACACACTGCAAAATAACCACCAGCAACCTGGGATCTTGTGTCTGTGGTTTGTAGACACTAGACAAGAAAAATATCATGCAGATGGGGACTCTCAGTCTATGAAATCATGCCAGGGAGCAAGGAAATCTGCTGTACAGTACATGGTTTCCTGCAGTTTCTCGCATTGAGTGATCTGCAAAACCTGTCAGAAAGCTCTGCACTTTGTTACTCTCCCCATTGAGATATATTTATAGGGCTTTGGTTCACATCCAGGTCTGAGTGCAAATACACCTGAAAAATACATTCTCTTCAAAATTTTGGCAAACAAAACCTGAATTCACCCTGGTACTCAAATACAAATAATCTCCACATATGGAAATGAATATGCTGCAGAAAGGCAAGATTAGCATAAACATTTGCCCAGCACTCCTGACCTACAAATGGCACCAAACTTAGGAGTAAATCCTATAAATAGATCCATATGGATGTGATTTAGCCCCTCGTTTGACTTGGCAGCCTCAAAGTGCTGGATCACTCCTTCTCCTACAGTTCAAATCCCCTTCCAAATAAAAGATCTGTGGAGCATCTTGAACTGCCACTTTGGCTCTGCCTAGCATCCATAGTGCCCGAAAGTCATGAACTTATGACGGTTTGGGCTTCACAGGCTCAACCCGAATCTTCCATAAGGGAAGCTAATACCATCTCCTTTTCATAGCTTGGTTTTCACCATTTTTTGCACCATCCATTATCTGACAGGCCTCTGAAACCATCCAGAGGCAAGTCTACTACAACTTGCCTTATTTTTTCCAGCTGATGGTGGGTGAAACCTGGGCCTGTGGCTCTTTAGAAATTGTCTAGACAAACACTGAATGGTACAGAACTGAATAAATACAAGATAAAAACTGAGATGGTTTAGTGGAAGGGTACCCTGAGAGGTAGGAGGACACAACTTTCTGGACAACACATAAGATTCAGTAATGAAATGAAACTCCCTTGGACAGCCATTTAGAGATATTTGTTTGTTTTGGTGCATGAGGGTGGCACTCATTGTTTTTGGATAAACAGGGACCATAGGCCAGCTGCTTAGAAAGTGTAAACTGTAGTGTCTCCATGGAAGCTGATTGGGATTGGCCTATTTATATTTGAACGATTCATATTCTATACAAATTGGGTCTCAAACAAAAAATGAGCCTCTTTGTCCTTGGCCTATATCATAGAATCATAGATATATATTTGTGTCTTGGAGAAATTACTCAGTGTTAACGTACAACACACTTTATATAACGTGATTGAAAAATCAATGCAATATAGCACTGGAGTCAGTGAATAAGGATTGATATTTTATACATAGTAAAGTATTCAAAATGCACTGCTTTCAGCCAATATCTAAAACAGGGTTAAATATTATTAATGACTATGAAAAAATCACAAATAAAGTAAAGATCTTTACATAAGGCCCTTATTTATCTTGGGAGGAGTGGGGTTAGGATGAAAGGGTTACTGGCATCCATAACATTTTTATCTAATCCAGGATCATCACTTGAATAATTTTTAGGTGTTTGGGGTTCTATTATTATTAAATATCTAGTACCCTCCAAATACATGTTTGTACTGTAGCGATACTAATGCTATTATAGGACAGGCAAATTTGTACATACTAAATGTAGGGATTCAAAACAGCAAACTAACATGTTTGGGCATCCATGTTATTATATAATGTCTCACAGCATATAAATCAATGAGAGTTTTGCCATTGTCTTCAATCGGCACTGGATCAAGCCCATACTAGATTAAATACCACTCTTAATTAAGTTAATCATAGCTTTGCCACTGACTTAATGGCAGCAGAAGCAAGATCATGCTGTCTTTACTCTAGGGACTGATTACGTTCCAACTAAAAGCAATGACCAAACTCCCTCCTGACTTCAGTGCGTCCAGCCCTTACAATTACAGAACCAATTTCTGCTCTCATGCTCACCAAGGTAAATCTGGAGAAACTCCAGTAATGTCAGCGGAGATACACTAGTGTAAATGTAGTGTATCTGTGAGAAGATTTTATCCCTGAAAGTTGCCTTTGTATTTTTATTTTTCAGCACAGTATCAGTCACTGCAAAATGTGTTTAGTAAATTTGCATTGCGGTTAAAAATACAGTACAGCCAATGCAAGGCATACAAACGATGCACCAAGTTAACAAGCCTCTATTTTTAGAAAACAAATGTATGCAGCTATATTATTAATGACACCGTCATAACTACAAATGAAATAATTTTCAAAAACTACTTTAGGGCTTAAGCTTCAAGTTATTATTCAGCAGGAACTGCCATTGACTGCATGACTGGGCCTATACTTTTCACCACTAGTGCTTTTGGGTCACTTTTTAGGTTTCACTGCTCTTGCGCAATGAAAAAAAAGTCAGAATTAAGTCCTGATTTCTTAGTCTGTATCTCACTCTGATTCCCATATATGGCTACCATGCTGCATGTATAATCTAGGACCGCAGGGGAATGTTTAATCTAGTTGCACATGAAGATTTTTATTAAGATTTGTAAAACATTTTTAATACAAAATCTAAATTTGGAGCCTAAACTACCTGATGGTCTCTTCTTGACTTTCAGCTACAAATGCTTCTAAGCTATAATAAAGGCACGTGGATGGATAGTTGTAGGGAATTCATTAAACATAAATTAATTTTGATCCTTTGCAAAATTGTCTTATACAAACTGATTAATGAGAGGGGATCAAGGTCAAGACAAACATCCTTGACATTGTATGACTGTACTGCCAGGCATTTCAATGTGGAAGATATCAGAAACTGACTAGAGGCTACGTTCTGCTCATGTTACTAATGCAAACAGTCCCATTTGACTTCAGTGAGACTATTTGGGTGAGTAAGGCAAGTAGATTTGATTTAAACACTGGATAGTGGGATAAACTTTCATACATATTTTAAAATATTTGCCCTAATATCTATGAATAAAAAATGTCTAATTACTTTACAGTTTTTCTCTCTTCTGAAAACAAACTCAAAGAGAGTGTTATAGACATTTAACAAAGTCTAGTTTCAGAACTATGATTGTACCAAACAATTTTATTAATATTTCCATACAAATCTTTTAAATAAATTCTGCCTAATATTTTGATGTTGTTGAAAGCAAACAAAGGTCACTGAAACATTTTTTCTGAGTTTTACATTATACTGGATATTATAAGTTAACTCTGTTTCCTTTATAAACTAATCTAAAAATAGTAATGCTCAAGGCAGGGTAAAAACAATACATTTTGCTTTCTTTACTTTATTTCAAAATAGAGCGATTATCAATACATTCTTGTTATATTTCCTTCCCAACTCTTTGGATGCAAAATAAAATTAAACAAAACAAAAAATAAAAATAAAACATCCCACTGTGCTCATTTCATACAATAGCAATGTACAAATCATGCAAAAAATATTATAGATCGTATACCACCATCAATTTCTAGATGTGTTTGTTAACTCTGAGACATTTGTTAACATTAGTCACAAGGCCATGCCTTTTATAATGTATACCGTTATGGCTTTAAAAATTACCTTTTGGATTATCTTTCGATTTATTTACTCTCAGTCTGGAAAACTAAATGCAAAATGTCAACTGATGTCTGGACTCAAATTGCTGCATTATAATGACTGTTTTCTGAGAAAATTGCACAACGTTTTTCTCTTTCAAAGAAATGATTACACTTTATTGATTTCATTAAAAATGTAAACTTGATTTATAATACAATGAACACAATAAATTATGTTTGTTAACACCTTCACTGCTTTAGTGCTGCATGTATGTCATTGCAGCCACTGTAACAATATGGCTGCTCAAATCAATATAATGCAAAGGCTGGCCTGGTCTGTTTAGCCACAAGAAAGCGTGCATTTCCTGGACAGACTAGCATTAGATTGGAATGACCATTCCACTAAACTGTTATCCAGACACATACACTGTCCCTTAACACTGGAGGAAGTAAACTAACATTCAGGTTGTCATTTAAATCAACAGCATCAAAGAAATATAGAGGTTTGCCCACCTTTGCAATTTTTTTTTTATTTTTACTCACACTGCTATGCCTAGGTATTGCACCACATATGTCAAACACTATTGAAAGACCTACATAATATGCCCAGACTGAGCAACCCTTATTGACACTGGTGAGTATACATTCCATTGACCCTGTTGAATTCAGTCAGACAACTCATGGGAGCAAAGTGATCACCACCGTGAATAAGGGTTCCACAGCAGGGACGAACTATGTAATACACAACAATGCTCCTCCACCTGCTCCCATTTAAGTCAATGCCAATGCTACCATGCATTTAGGCCCTGATCCAGCAACACACTAAAGCCTGTGCTCACTTTTAAACTCGTGAGTACTCTCATTGCACATGATTAAAGTTGGGCATGTGATTAAATGCTTTGCTGGAGGGGGACCTAAGAGTCGTCAGATCTGTCCAATGTGAGCATAATGGCAAAGTTCTTCTTCTCTTAAACAGTCAATGAGAGATTTCCCCAGGCGGAAAAGGGGAAGACCGGACCCAATTAATGTAGTTGAGGGAGGCATATCAACCTTAACTGTTGTTCTGTTAACTCTGATCAATATCAACCACAAATATATCACCTTTAACAACACTCACAACGTAGCATTTATTTATTACATAGTTGTGTATTCTTTTTAATGCACCTCTCGCAACAGAAGGATATGAGACAGAGGCTCTGATGAGGCTTGAAGTGTGTCAAATGCTCTCTGCCTTGGTAAATCTCAGTGACCCTTGACGCATTCTCAAAGCTGTGCAGTACTGAGTGGAAGGTAGCAACCCATTATCCTCAGATTGCTGATGGTGCCTTTATGGTCTAGCATTTCAGTACATCGTTAAGATTCCTTAATCCATAGGCCCTTGACACAATAAACTAAAACACTTTCCTCAGAGCCTGTGCCATGATTTGGGTCAACAGGCAATTAGGAATCTTTTAGGCCAGGAATACATGCATGCATAGTAACCATATCCAGAAAATCCCTCTGACATTTTGGATGAAATAAGTTAGTGCGCATGTGTAATAGCAGCTTTTTCAAGATGAACCGATCCATTGTTTATTTATTTAAAAAACATCTAAAGTCCCTCATACATTTTGTACCATGGGGAAATTAGGGGGGAAAAAAACCTTTTGAAATTACAAGCAGAAAATCTCTCTCTCTCTCTCTCTCTCTCTCTCTTTAAAATAAAGAAGCACTGATGCTTTTAAAAAACTTTGTTAAAAAAATATTCCAGGCGTTATGCCAAGGCTCATCCCAGACTAAAATTTTACAGCAGTGTTATAAAGCCCTGAAATTAGAGGTTTAGACTGGAAAATGCTGACGCAGCCTTAACCATAGTAGTGCTATCGGGCTTTGTGGTAATAGCTGCCACTTGGAATTCATGAAAACATTAATGTTTATTTTCTATTGCAACTTGATAGACTTATGTATTGATTTTAAAAGGCATGGGGGGGGGAGGGAGAATTTATGGCAGCAAAACAGCTTAAGGTCCTGATACAAAGTCTATTGACATCAGTGGAGAAGCCCCTATTGTCTTGAATGGGTTGTGAATCAGGCAGATTTTCTGTATGATGCTTTACCAATACATGCCTACTGTGATCTTAAGTTACCATTTCCCAGTGAGAAAAAGGGGGTGTTTTCTATCTTGACCATTTGTTGCTATCAATTGAGATTCAGCTTTCACAAAGGCAAGTGTCTATTCTTCATAGATGTGGACTACAAAATACTCTGAACTAAACCAAGACCATTAAATACATTTTACAATGTGGCTTTGATAGACACATGATTGCCATATGGTTTCCTGTTCTGATTCATTATCTGACTGACAGCAGTCCAATAGATAACAGGGACAAAAAAAATGCTGCATATACAATTAAACTATTACCCTTATTCATTAATGCCTGTAAATACTTGTAGTGAACACTATTTAGATTAAGCTGCAGAACCCTGAAAAGCAAGACAACCGATGGCAAATAATTGCCTGAGACACAATACTAAAAAACTAATGAATCTATTTTAAAATGCACCATTGGTAACAAATCTGAAATAAGATAATAATATACTAATTTCACAAGAATAGTACAGAACATTTTTATTATTATTATTATACCTGATCATGGGATCCTGGATAATTCTATACAATTTGTCACCAGTTTTTGTTTGGTATATTGTTCTGTTTTTAATTTATACTGAATTATTAATGCATTGTGATCAGGAAAACAAGTCAGGCATATTAAATACATATTACGGAGTACATATTTTCCTATTTAGTATACAAAGTATTTCATAAATATGAATTATCTTACAAAAATAATTTCTGCTACGCTCACACAGTAAGCACTTTGAAAAGTTTGGTCAACCTTTTGGGGTTGTAGGAGTTTCACATAACTGAGAAGGAACTCTAGTCTGAATTGGATTTGATTCTTACATAAGATTCTGCATGAACATCAAGTATTTTCTTCATATCACTACAAATGCTGCAGAAGTCAGCTTGCACTTTTTTTTCTTTTCTTTTTTTTTTAATTTTATGTATAGACAGGTATACTTCAAGGGTCAAATTTATTTTATAGGTATGTTATGCATGGTATATTTTAAACAAATATTTGCACAATTTAACATTATAAATCCAGTGGTTTCAAGATGCAGGCCATAAATGTAACCGATTTACACATACTATTGAATGTTCTCTCTTTGCATGCTTTTTACTTTTTCAGATAATCTTTAAACAGTGCCGTTACAACACCACAAATCAAAGGATTACTCCAGTTCCACCAACTTAATCCACGTGCAAGATGAAGGACCCAGCTGAGGTACAAACACTGGTACCAGTTTTCTTGTGTTTGCTCTTACAAATCACAAGGAGACAAAGGTTTTGCATTTAAGGTACAAAACATATATGCCTTTTGAGGTTAAATTCAGTGTAATATGTGTCTAAAGCATCCCTTTGGCAATAGAGTTTGCAGTATCCCTACAGGATTCCAGAGGGTATCAGCTTTATGTAGTAAAATCTATTAAGGAAATTCTCCTCTACTTGACAAATCATATGCAGCTACAGACAGATACCCTTTGATATACCTGCCTCTTTGCCTACCAATATAATATAGTATTCGGAAGTTAAAAGTCAACAAAAGGCACTTTCATCATTAAATAAATGTCCTCTGTAAGAAATAAGATTGCATGACCTATATTTTATTCAAAGCTGTTTGTTCTTCAAGGACTTGTAGGTAGTCAGGTGAACCTTGAAGTTTAGCTTTCAGTTCAAAATATTCACTCTTTCTTTGCTCTACTACAATTTTACTATGATTACCACCTATTAATGACTTCTTGATTTTTTTGTCTTGTTGTTTCTCTGGATAACGTATTTCAAAGCCACTGACCCCTATGCTGTTGTATTCTTTTTTACTTTCAAGAAAATTCTGAATAAATACATTGGAATCCCTCCCAGGAAACAACTCATCCAGTTCATCAATTGTGCTCAGTCTTTTTCTGGTATCCACATGCAATAAATCCTTTTCCTTGTCGGTAATATTTCTCAGAATGATTTTTTGCCCTTGTGGATCAGCAAACGTGAAGCCTGTTTCGGATTCTTTTAAGCCACAAGTGTGACTTTTGCTCATCTGCTCAATGGTTTGAGGAATGAAGGCCTCTGCACCTAGTCCATCCTTTTTGTTTGATTTGTGGTCGTGCTTTCTTAGCTGCAGTTGCATGGAACTGCACTCTTGGTTCCCAATTCCTTCGTGCTTTACTGTTGGTTTCTTGTTGCGCCGAAGCACAAAGACAAGAAGGCAAAAAGCAACAAACACTGTTAAAATAAGCACAACTAGTATGCTTAAGATTAGGATGGACAATGGAACTGGGCCACCAGGAGGACTTCGAATTGGACCCAACGGTGTAGTAAAAGTGACAGCAGGCACAGGACTAGTGAACAGAGCAGATGGCTTGTTTAAAAGTTTAGGACATAAGATCTCATTTTTGAGAGACTTCAGTTCAATGTTAGCAAACTGAACAGGTGTTTCACATTTTAATTCCTTCACCACAATACCTTCATTTAGTTTTTCCAGCCATAGTTTTAAAGCAACTAAATCACACGTGCAGTCCCACGGATTACCTTCCAGATCAATTTGTGTAAGAGATTTTAGCTGATCAAGAACGCCACTTACAGGTAGATACATGAAATGATTGTTCCTCAGATTCAGTCTAGCCAGTGGAGCACCAGCAAAAATGTAAGCCGGCAGACTTCTAAGAAGATTGTTGTTCAAGTAGAGCAACTGCAAATTTGGCATTAAGTCAAAGGTGCTGGCTAAAATTTCTTTGATAACGTTGTATTCCAAATACAGATATTGCAAATTATGGAGGCCAGCAAACATTTCTGGACTCAGCCGCTCTATCTGATTGCCATTAAGATACAATCTCCGTAAATTTGTAAGGTTGCGGAAAACCGCCCCTTTGATTACTGCAATCTGATTGCTGCCTAAATGTAGTAAATCCAGCCCTTCAAAGTCAATGAAATCTGAGGTGTCCACATCCTTAATATAATTGCCATTTACATGCAGTTTCTTGGCATTGAAAGGTTTTGGTACGAGTTCGGCCAATGATTCTATATTTCTTTCTTGGCAGTTTACACTTAATCCCAAATCAGAAGGGTGAGTTTTGCAGACACATGGGCTTGGGCAAGGAGTTAGAGGAGGTACCCTGGTCTGATAAGACACAATTTGACTGAGATTGCGATTAGAGAGCGCTTTTCCTGCTACTATCCCCGAGATCTTGGAAGGATTTGTAGTTTTCGGAGGCTTGGTGACTAACCTGTGCATTGACGTTTGCGTAGTGTGGCCATTAGGCGTGCTGTAACCAGGCTCCAACTGGGATGGAGGCAGAATGCGCACATCAAAATCACTCCCAGTCCCCATGGAGCATAATTCTTGTTTATTGGTTTCCTTTAAAAGCCTTCCATACAAGTCACTGGGCGTTTCACAGATAGCTTCTCCAATGTAAATGTTATAGGGCATATTCTCCAGCCAGGCTTTCAAAGGCAACAAATCACAGGTACAATTCCAAGGGTTATCTTCCAGCTGCAGTTCGACAACTCGACCAATGTGTTCCAGAACTCCAATGTAGGGAAGCTTCTGTATTCGATTCCCTCGTATATCCAGATGGGTTAGAGAAGCGAATCGAAAAATATTATCGGGCAGGAATGAAATCAGATTGTCATTAAGGATGAGGACTTTCAGCTTGTGAAGCTTATTGAAGGCTCCCCGTTCAATATACTTGATTAAATTGTAGTCAGCTTGGAGATACTCCAAGTTCTCTATGCCAAGGAAAGTGTCAGCTCGGAGAATCTTTAATTCATTGTTGTTCAAGTGCAACTGTTTTAATGCACTGAGCCCAAGGAATGCTCCTCCCTCAATGTTCTGCAATTTATTGTTACCCAGTTGCAGGGACACTGCATGTGTAAAATTAAGAAATGTATTTGGATATAGAATAATCAGTAGGTTGTTCTGAAAATTAAGATGGTAAAAATTAGACCAAGGTGGTTTGAGCTGATTTGGTCGGTAGACTGCAACCTTCTCGCAATTGACATACAGTACATTCTCAACTGACACACACGAGCAAACATTGCAAATTTCCACCGAGATGTCAGGATCTGTATTTGTAGAAGAAACTGGGGTTGACAAAACCAGAACGAGCCACAGCAACATCTTCTTGTGATCAGCAAGCAACCTTATGCTCCTGAATAAAGATACAGAATCTAAAGAAGAAAGAAAGAAAAAAAGAAAAGAAAATATTTTTTCAGTTGTCATTATTCCAAAAAGTCATTTGGGTTAATATTCTACTCTACTATGCTACTGTACCTGATTAGTATTACAGATAAAGTATAAACACTAAATATAAAGTACAATGAAAGGTTGTTTTTTTTAACAACCCCACAAAATAATTACAGATATAGAATGTGAACCTGTGTAGACACACACACAAATATATGTGGGACTATAACATATCTCCTGTACATGACAAACATGCATAACTAACAAAGTAAAATAAGCAAAGCAGGTTTAAATTTTTACTCATATGAACTATCCACAATTCTGTTACTGTACATATATTGCCATATATGTCAAGGATGTTAAACACACTTTGATGTTAGGTATGTTACACACATGTGGGTTGAGATAATACAATGGATAACATAAAGATGTGGGGGGAAGAGCAGTGCCTCTATACAAGGTTACAGCTGTATCTACATATATAACTATCACTATACAGAGAGTGAGCGAACACACACAGAAATATCACTACTGTGCTTATTAAACGAATTGCAAGTAACATACTCTAAAGCGGTCAGAGAGAGACAATGCATTGTCCATAAATCAGGATGATCAGCTATATGTTAATGACGGAGGGATGTGTAAGGACCATCTACAGACATGCAGTCCCATTCCCAATAACGATACCCTGATTGGCAGTGCACAACAAAGTCGTAATCCGCCAGTGTGACATCACCAAAACCTTATTGCAACTTTTATGGAAGAAACTGATCTCACGTGCCCTGGTCCCTGACATGAAGGTAGCTTGCAAGAGCCCCTCTCCTATGGCCAGGCCATGTTTCGCTGCCATTTTTCACTCGGAGATCGGGAGCCGCTGTCTTTTCTCGGGGTTAGGGGCTGGTGGGGATTTTTCCGTCAGCTCTAGCGGAGTCCCCACCGTTGGGAGGAAGCGAGCTGGGGCGGCAGGGAGCCCCTGCATGGGAAGGGGAAGCAGGAAGGGAAGGCAGAGGAGGGCCGAGGGGAGACGGAGAGGAGGGCAGAAGGACGCGAGGGAGGCGGCTGCAGGACAGAGGGGAAGGTAGGAAGGAAGAGGGAGGTGGGAAGAAGGGGGCAGGGAATTAGGAGGGCGCTGGGGCAGGGGGAGTGGAGGGGGGGGTGGGAATCCAGCGGACAGAGCCGATCCCCACGTGCTGTCGCTTTCCGAAGCCTTCCCACGGCCGCCCCCCAGCCCGCGGCTGGTCCGCAGCGCCCGGTCCATGCGGGTCTCCGCCCCCGCCCGCGCTGGTACCCCGGGCTCCCCCCAGCAGCGAGCCCCGGGCGGTACCTACGCCGGAGGAGGAGGGGGGGGGGCGATTCCGCAATGTTTTGCCGCAACACGGTGGCCGCAGCCGAGCGGCTCGGCTGGTGCCGGCTCCAGCGCCCGGTCGTGGGCGCCCTGTCCCCGCGGCTGCAGGCTGGGAGGGGGGGAGGACGAGGGACGGGGGGAGGGGAGCGCGGCTCCCCCCCCCGAGCCAGCCCCCTTTTGCAACAATGCACAATCACCCCCTCAGGGCACCTTTGCGAAGTCCCCTTCCCCCGCGGCCCCATCCCAGCCCCGCGGGGAAGCCGGCGGAAAAGCCGGGCAGCGAGCGAGCGAGCGCCGGGGAACTTGGTGCCATTAACCCCGGGGCTCCGGGAAGCCGGCGGCGGCTTGCAGGGAGAGGCGATCGGGCCGGGGTCAGGCTGCCGGAGGAAGCCCTCAGCCGGCTCCCCCAGTGGGAAGCCTCCGAAATAAATCCAATCAAAGCCACACACCGAAAAACCAAATCCCTGCTCGCCCCCGGAGCCACGTTGTGTCCGGCGGCGGATCGCCCAGCCAGGGCGGAGCGGCACCTTCCTGCCTTACCTTGGCCATCCGGCTCCATCTCCGGCTGCGCCGCTATCTGCTCTGCAGTTTCTGCGATTGTCTCTACGTGATCTGGACTTCTGCTGCTCCGCGCACACACACACACAGGGAGGGAGACACACACACACACGAGCAACACAGGGAGAGACACACACAGTGTGGGCCCCCCCCCCCCCCACCAACACACACACACACAGCGGTTATTACCCCTACAGACCCAAAGCAACGGAAATACACTCAGTGACACAGACTAGCCCTATAGACACACACACACACACAGTCGCACGCGCACACACATTATCCTGTACACACACAGAGCTTTCCCCTTCCACACAGCCACTGAGATTTCCCCCTCCACACATATAGAATCATCACACACACCCAGAGAGAGCTCTCACCCATCCCTTACATGCAGGAAGACACACACACACACACACACACACACACACACACACACACACACACACACACACACACAGGCTGCTCAGAGGGACGGAAAAGCCAGAGGAAACGAAGGAGAGCGAGACGTGGATCTAAGAAACCAATGTGCCCCAGAACACGAACGACTCAAGCCAACAAACAAACCAACAAACAAATGCATAGCTGCACCGCCCCCCCCCCCCCCCCCCCCCCCCCCCCCCGGGGGGCCGGGGACCCCCCCCTCCCCCCCCCGCCGCCCCCCCCCGCCCCCCTCGCAGACCGAGGAGATGGAGAAAACAGCGCTCAGAGTAAAACAAATACAGCGACCCTTAACGGTGCCGAGTTTCCAGGCAGCGTCATTCCACCTCCCCCTGCCTGCCCGTGCTGCAAGGGGGGGTGTTCGCTACAAGTGAAGCCACCTGCCCAGGTATGGCTGGGGCTTCGGGTGGCCCCTGCTGTCCTGTGTGGGCTATTCTGCATCTCCAAGCTAGCCACAAAGTGGGCATCACTCCAGCTCAACACCAACTGGCATCACATTTTGCAAAGGAGCAAATAAAATAGACAAAGTCTCCCCCCTGCATCTTCTCTGACCATGTAATCTCGCTCCCCCTTTAACCAACCTAGAGGTTGAAATTGGGTGGGCAGCAATGGTAACAGTGGATACAGTTAATGTGAAGACAGTTATGAAACAACATTGCTTTAAGGAAACACCAGCCTACCCTTTCCTGAGACAACACAGATATTTGGGTAGCTCATTCTTTGTAGTTGGGTGAAATTCTTCCTCTGCCTAGGTAACAGCTGCAGCATGATGAAAATAGCTTCCCTCTGATGCTATGCACTTGTGCAAATCAGATTCTGCTAATTACGAACTCCCATTTACTTTACATTTTATAATATCATTTAAAGTGGTAATGAATACCACGAACAATGTGACATAACTCTCCAAGGCAGAGGAATCAGTTCACCAAATGTGATCTTATGAAAAGAGTTGAACTGTTTTTCCTTTGCTACCAATGTTAACATGATTCAGTAGGAGAGAGAAAACTGTATATGTAAATATTGCACACATTCCAGGTGTGAGTGAGCATTCTGCATGGCAAAAATCAGAGATTTTAAATGAGCAACAGAATTTCTTCATTTATGGAAATGAAATAAACAGTATGCTCTGAAGGCTGACTGTATCTAATTGAAACAATTGTAGAATGTTATTTTGCATTAAGCGGATAGCTTGATACCTGAACACAAATGCAGCTGACATCAGTGATTTGCATATCACAACAGATATGAAGTAATCTGTGATTAATATTCACCCAATTAAAAACTGAAGTCTTTAAAATGAAAACGCCTTTAATTATTGAACCATTAACAAAGCACTATGCTCATAAAAGGGAATACATGTATATAACAGGTCCAATTCGCAAGTGGATGTGCATAGTTTGGCCTGAATTTCCCAAACTCTTTCTTCAAATACATTTTCAAGATGGGGAACTCAGGACTGCAATAGAATGCAGTCAGTAAAACAAGTTAATACCAGATTGAAAAAGCTACCTAAAGTAGCTTCATATATAGAAGTATAGGTGTGAGGATCAAGGTGCTGGTTTTGTTTTATCTATCATTTTAAACCAGATGTTAGACTAATTCGTTGCTTCTTTAATAGGGTCAAATTGAATCAGGCATTTTTAGTATGCCACTACTCCACTGCCATTCAAATAACTGGCTAGACACCTAAAGAAAACTTCAGACCCATACAACAAAGAAGCAAGCTTCAAACTGTTAAAGCATGAAATGAATAAGCATCTAACTAAAGGGAATTAAAAAAGCAACACAGACTTCATAGCTAAATTACTTTTATTGTTTGCATTATAAACTGCTATTGACAGTGGTTTATATTGATGCTATTGTAAATCATGTCAGAACAAAACTTAATATGCAATACGAATTTGTTGTTAGAGAAGGATTTAATATATTTTAGCACTTTTTTTTACTGTGTTACAAAAGAAAGAAGAAAGCTCAAAAGCTTTTTAAAGTGATTTCTGAGCTATCACTAAACTATATCATGTCAGATCTGTTGAGACTTATTCCAACATTTATATATAAAGAATTGTACCTTTTGGTATTAAAAAAACCCATAAGAAACCAGTTCTAATTTTGAAAAGTAAAACCAGAACATGAATTCAAGATCAAGATCTAAGACAGTGGCACACTTAAGATATAATTTGCATAAAATGGTTCCATCTGATGCTGGGTCATATTTTCCCTTGAGGTATGTGCAGGATTTCTATTGTCATCAATGGAAATTCTCCATACAGATTGATGGTAGACCATGGCCTATAGATGAAGGGAGAGGAAGGACAACTCGGGTTATCTGGTCTGAATCGCTGCACTTTACAAGATAACTCTGGACTACCAATCATTCCCATTATTGTCTTGTCTACCCTGTTCTCAGATATCTGCACTGATGGTACTTCTATACCACCTCTAGTTAATTTTTTCCCCTCTACTCAAGAGTGTCTTTACTGGTAAGAATTTTCTGGCAATGGCCAGAATAAACATTTCCTTTTTTGAAGTTTAGCATCAGAACCCATTTTAACAGCTAGAATAGTAAAAACTGTTCACGGAAAAGAGAGAAAGGTGATCAAACAAGGAAGTGAGATATTCTACTCTATGTACTTGGAGATGCATACAGGGTGGCACTCATCAATGGTGCAATTACCATATCAACAGATGTCATTACTGCATCTAAATACGAGTTCCTGGGATCACAAGCTGATTCATTGTTTTTGGCTAAGGCAACTTGTCTCAAATCTCAGCAAAAAATCATATAGAAGTTTATGTTGATTTCATTTAGGTCATCACAAATGCCATGTCCATAATCTCTCACCCACCCATATTTAGAGGTAGGTAGAAATAGAGGAAATAGAAGTGCAAGACTTTATGGGCATTCAAAATCTGCTATCAGAAAAGCACTCCTATAACAAAGTCCTCTAAATGCGGAGGCCAGTGGAAATGCTGAATCCAACATTCATGGCAAGATCATGTATCAAGAACCCTTGAGCGCCTGATCCTGCTTCCCGCACACAATGCTCATTGAAGTCAACGTGAGCTCTGTGCGGAGGGTTTTTTGCAGAATGGGGTCTTGAGAGAGAACTGGAGGAAAGGGTGATCTGAGCACCCTAAACTTCTTTTTCTTGGAGACATTCTATTTAATTTGTAAATGTGGGGTACTCTGGGCGTTGTGCTGTAGTAAGACACAACTACACAAGGGGTGTGTGTTTCTATGCCTCTGTCTCTTTCTGTGTACACAGAGCTTTGAAATCAGAGACTGCAACAACAAGGATTGTGACTATCTTTACCCAGATGGGGTTCACAAGGGGACCCTTGCACCTGTTCCCACACCCACTCACTACCAGCTGTGATCTAGCCCATTTTATTATATCTGGCAACTGTAATGACAGCAGTGGGACCTGTGGTTCTGGTCCAAAAGATACAGAAGTCAATGGGAATTTCAATGGAATTTGGTTCAGGCCTTAAGTCATTAAAATTATTTGTAGCAATGTAAGTTTACACACCACTTTAGACACATTCCCTGCCTTGAAGAAATTTAGAGAAGGAACTACAGTTAAACCTTGTGGTTGTGTGTGGAGGGGGAAGAGGGGAGGAATTGTTTAATTTTAATACTAAAAGGGGCTGGTTAGCAATATTTTGACATAGAAAGCACAAGTTGATGTGTCCTCTGTCTGCTCCTCGAGTTTCCATGGTAAAACAATTTATATTTAACAAGGCGACACCATCCCTCTGCTACCAGATAACAATTGCAACCCTCAGCAAACAGCCAAACACAACAGTGACTGCACAACACTGACTAGTAATGATTCTGCAGCTGACAGGACATGTCCTTTCTATGAGAAGTAGGGATCAGTAACTCCACCCGTTGGTCCTCCCTTTACATGCGTTTAGTTGAGCTGTTGTCAGAGGAGAAAGAGAGAGAGAGGGAGAGAAAGAGTGTAAGCATCCTTGGGGGGGAAAAATTGTATTTGAGTTACTCTCTGCATGTGCAACTTTTAAAGATACAATGTGATAGGAAACAGTGTGAGTCTGTAATACACTGAAGACAGAACCACTGCAACCGAGCGCTGTGCCAAATAAAGTGGAAGAAATGCTGTCAAAGATATGGCTCTGCACGGTTCCATATTATTTCCAGCTAACTTACTCCAGTTTATCCAGGAGCCCTCTTCAAGCTGCAACAAGTAACCTATCACCTGCTACGGGAAAGCAAACATCAGCTGAGAATACATTGCCGCCTGTATTTTCTCAGCACCGGGAAAGGTGTTTTTTGTTTGTTTGTTTTCATTTCATCGATCATTCACAACAAGTTGTTACCTTTCAAGTTGGATAAAGAGGGTATGCTTCTGTTAGTGGGCTTTCTGTAAACTCAGCCCACATGGGTCCTTGTCCCCAGAAGTACTCCAGCCTACCTGCACAGTCAAGGCACACTGAGCAGGCATTTGATTGCACTAAATTGGAGATGCCAAAACCACCTTGTCAGTGCAAATGTTTACACATTTTCTTTGCGTACGTTCAGTAACCCAGGGATCACTCATCTCGCCAACTCACTGTCAGAGGCCAAGAGCTGAAGCCATGCTTGGTCAAAAGGCAAAGATAATAAAGACTGTGAAATCCCAAAATAGACAGCTGACAGTCATCGAATCCACTGTGGGTATCACTGTATGAGGATGTGTCACAGCAACAAAAACATAGTCACAGACATATGATGTATCCAACATTGGCTCAGCTATTGCTAAGTCCAGGGTACCTGGGGGCACTGAGCAGTAAACTAACTCCTCCCGAAGAAAAGCATGGCTGAATTCCAAGCTAGAAAAGTGCACATAGCTAAATTAATGCTTCTGCAGCCAAGATCTATTATAGAAATACTAAGGTGGAGGAAGTTTCACTGACAGCTGGACATGGCATGATGATAGGGAAAGGGGAAATCGTCCTGTATATTTGGCAAGTGTTTTTTTGTTGTCTCCGCTTGTTTTGTCTGATCTTTTAGACTGTAAGCTCTCTGCAGCAGGGGTTGTCTTCTCTGCTGTGTGTGTACAGCACCTTGCACAGTGGGGCCTGACCCTGGTTGGGGCCTTTAGGAGCTACAAATAATTTACCAATACAAATAATTTACCTATTATACTCCATATTAAGGGGCCTGTCCTGCAAACCCTTACTCACATGAGTCGGGATTAAAGTTACATAGGTGTTCCTCCACTCAGCATCGCAATCCCCTCGGTAACCTGGTGCCCAGTGGAATTCTCTGTCCAGAGTTAGGTGTTCAGGCTCCCCAGGCAATACATGGGGAGAGTAAGGTACCTAAGGAAGGGATTGTCAGAAGCTAGCAGGCTGAGCAGAGAGCGCTCTAAGCTAGTCAGGTGTGAAATGATGAAGGGAGAGGCTTAGGTACCTAAGGTACTCTTTCTAATGCAGATAGACAGACCTGCACTAGCTCTGCAGGGAAGCACGCTTCCAGCTACAGTGCAGACATATCCCTAAGGAAGGGCTCATCAGATGACCTCCTGAGGTTTATTCCAACCCTAATCTTCTATGATTCTATGATATCCCAAATGGCTGACCTGATGTGCTTGGCTGACAGGCAGAGATAGACACCTCCTTCCACTCGGGATCTTCAGACATGAACCTTCTCCTGACCAGGCCAGGCCAGCCACTTAAGCAGTCCTAGCAGCTGAACCGCTCTCTGCTGCTTGTGCATGGATACCTTGCTCACTCTCACCCTGGCCTGTACCCCCATTTGTCTTTTGTGCACGTGCTATCCTGTCCATCCCTCCATTGGGAGCCTGCATCCAACCCTCCTGTTGCAGGATCTGACAGGTATCAAGTCTTAAGTGTGTCCAAAACACACTTGTGTTCCTGCTGATGAGATAGGCATTCTTCTGCCTTGATTGAGAATCTTGCTTCCAGGTCTCCAGGGCTTCAGCTAGAGCTCTGAGCAGCCCGTTGGCAATGGAGTGCCAGCAGCAGTTCAGATGCTTTGGAAATGCTGGCCAGGAGAAACTTTGGCACCTAGGGGACTTAGGCATCTGCAGGGTTAGGCAGCAGCTTAGCAGTAGTTGTGAAAATGTCAGTGGCACCTAAATGGTGGATTTAGGAGCCTAAAGAGGAGGTTAGATGCCTACGTACTTGTAAGGTTCTTGGCCCCATTGATATTCTCCCTCTCTGTAAACTGTGAGATTCACTACCCCAATTTTTCTGCTGCTGGATAACTGGCTAACCAAACAAAACACTGGAATGTGGTACATATGGTCATTTATGTGCAGAAGGTACCATATGCCTTAGATTTGTTGCTTTGTTTAGGGGGACTTGATATATTCGGAGAAAACTTTTGCAGCAAAATTAAGATATTGCACTGGCTATTTGCTCATTACTCCACTTTAATCTCCTCTCCTATTGCTCCTAGGGTTTTCTTTTTCAGCTGCCCTAATTTCCTCTACTTTTACATATTCTATTAATTTCAATTAAGGCCTCTGTAGGCTCATGAGCCTGACAGGCTTTTTTTTTTAATTATTGCTTTTAAAAAAGCAGGCTTGCTTGCCAGACTGACTTTCCCATGGCCTGTAGACCATTGGAAAGGAGAGTAGCACCATGACCCAAAATATTTTGAAAGGAAGCAGAAGCTTACTATACTATGAAGAAGTGAGTTATGATAGGATAACAGGAGGCACTCTTTTCTAATGACTATAGGCCAGAGCCTCGTCTGGTATGAACTGGTTTCAACAGAGCAAGTCTGACTTACAACAGCTGAAATTCTGGTCCAGTCACTGTAGATTGCTTATGGGGAAAACGCCTTTAAAAAGCAAACTGGTTTATAGCAGGTATCAGAGAAGAGGGAATCCCAAAGATGTGGAACAATATTGTTGTTCTTTAGTAGAAAAATGTGCTAATGGAGATCCAAAAACTACCAGGCTTCTATTAACAGGCTAGTCCTGTGTCTCAGAATGGAACTTAGATGAGTGGTATAAAAAATGAATGACTACTTGATTAATAGATAAGGCCAAATTCTGCTCTAATTTACACCAGCATAAATCCAGAGTGACTGCATTTAAGTCAAGGTCCTCACTAAGGAAAAGAGAGGAGCTCTTCTCCTGCAGACTTGAGGAGGTCTACTTGAGAAAAGTTGCAGAGACTTCTTTCTCCAGTAGAGTTTCTGAGTTCCCTGGGAGTGGAATGTCTGGATTTCCTTACTTGGAAAAGGGATCTCAGCCTTTCAACATTTAAAAAGAAAAACGTCTTGTCCTGCCCCATCTTAATCACAAGTAATCTTCAGAAGAAACATTTACTCCTGTTCACTGTTTGGGGGAAGGAGTTAACAGAAAGTCTACAGTGACTTCAATTACGGAGTTTTACCTGAGGCCTGCATAATGGGGACATCATTGAACGTACAGAAGATTTCCTGTCTTGCTTTGAATCCATGTCAGGAACTGAGCTACCTCCATCAAGGAGGAGCATATTCAGAAGAACCAAAGACATGGCAAAGCATAATCTGTCACTTAATCACAACCAGCCAGTGCTTCTGGTAAGGACATCAAGTTGAAAGTCTTGGGTCTTCTCCTAGATATGGAGTTAAAAATTATAACCCACCAGACAAATCTGGAGACAAAATTAGTGAGGATTTTTTTTATGAAATGATAAATTAAATCAATGGGCTTGACAAGAAAATAAAGTAACGAGGATGATAGAGGGGGAAAAGACAGACATATCATGGCAATGACCACATGCCCCTTCGGAGGGGGTCACAGATAGAAACATCTTGAGAACAGATATTAATGTCTGGCAAGAGCAGCAAAAGTAATGTGGTCTTAGCTAGGAGGCAAAGGAGAAGCATGTATAGGATCAGTAGAGAAACAGAGAATTTGGCTAGAAGACCCTGAGTGATGCTCCTGGAGGCCTTTATCCTGTAATGGTGCTGACAGAAGCTGACAATAATGACAACAATAATGAACCTGTCTTATCTATTTTAAGATACTTTATATGAAGAATTCAGAGAGAAAGAGGGAGAGAAAGCATATTATTTGAAAATAGAAAGCACTTGGCTGAAACATCATAAATTCCCCTTCTCTCCATTCTGTCTGGATAATACACAAATATGCCATAATTGTGGAGCACTGAAATAAATCTTTTTTTTATATATCTGAAAAGAAGAGAAAGATAAAAGTTCTCCTCCAATCATTTTACCGGGGATAAAAAGAAAGCATCACTTTCCATTATTTGCACTGCTTTAGTAGGTCAAAACAGGCTGTAGATTTACAGATTGTACTGTTGCTTTGCCTTGGGATCCTCTGAGTCTGTAAGTGATGCCTTCTGATTGTTGTCTATAGACACCAAGAGACCTTGCCCTCCTTTTTTTCCCCTCTGAAAACATACTGATATCATGCTTGTTACTTCCCTTGGTTTGCAATGTTTCCCTCCCTGAGGGAATTTTTGTATGAGATATTTTTATTTGGATTGGAGCAGACATCATCACATTAGAAGTTTTCATAGAATCATAGAATATCAGGGTCGGAAGGGACCTCAGAAGGTCATCCCCCTGCTCAAAGCAGGACCAATCCCCAGACAGATTTTTGCCCCAGACCTCTAAATGGCCCCCTCAAGGATTGAACAACCACTGAGCCAATGCTCAAACCACTGAGCTATCCCTCCCCCCCATGTCAGCATTCATGTTGCCAATGCTGTGGCTTTCATTGGGTTAGAACAACATCTATGGCAACGCAAAAGAATGAAACCTTACCAAAATACCTTACCGAAATCAGCCTCCTGGCCTGCTCTGTAAATAAACCACCACCAACAAACACTTTGGGGCTAAAATGTGATGTTCAAGACGTCAGCATGCAATCGGGGCCCAATGCATCTCCCATTGAAGTCAATGGCTTCCTTCCATTGACTTTCATGGGAACTGGATCTGCTTATGTATTTATTTTAAGTTTGCACTGGTTTCTGCGTCTTGTTTACGACATGCGCTCCAATCGGCAGTGCTTGTGCCAACTTAAACTTACAGTCCCTGCACAACAGCCATTAACTGAATGAGCCAAAACCAGCTGACCAATGCCACATGACATCGCTCCTCTCCCAAACTAGATAAAGAACAAAACTCTTCAGGGCATGCAGTGGTCAGTCTTCACCAATAGGTTTGGATCGTAAAACAGCAGTTTGTTTTTTGTCATTCTGCAAATTGTTTATTAGTTTTGACAGGCTGACAATGAAATATAATGTAAGAAAGGAAATATACCTCTCACATTTTGGCGGTAAATTCTTTTTTTCAGTTATGCCCCATTCAACCCACTTAAAGCCTACAAAGGGCTTGGAAGGGCATAACTGAGAGAAGACTTTGGCTGTGTATATAGATGCACACACACAAACAGGAATATAACCCCAGTCTCAGCTGACGTGCTGTGCCAGTGAAGCTGCCCTACACATTTTTAAACAGGTTTTAGCTTGGCCTCAAATTTTGTGGGTGCAATTTTGTACCATCCATTAATTATGCCCACATTTTTGCACACACATTTAATTGGACATTTAAAAGGACAGACTCATTGACTTCAATGTGCTTCGGATAAGGTCCTTAACAATCTACCCTTATATGTAGATGCAGTCAGCTCACTCATTTCTTTCGCTCCCATTCTTAAATGCTTTTGTCACATTCTACTTGGCAACAACTCACTAAAGTTTTATTACTTCTTTTATATATATATATTGGCAGGATACTGTCTCAGTTCAACACATTTAATGAATAGCCATCTGGGAAGGCGGACTTTTTTTTAGAACTAAGAAGACATAGCATAGCATAATCATGGCAACTTGCAATCGGAATCAATACACTCCATATGCATCAATCAGATTTAGGACCAAATCTTTCCATCTTCATTCAGTCAACAATCAGCTTCGGGTCCCTGCTGGATTGTATGACAGCTTTATCATGTGAAAAATGACTACCCAGCACTTAATCATTTCATGCTATTTCCCTACTGAGTTATTGTTAATTAAAAATAATAATATTTTTTAAAAAAATCCTTTCAAGGATCTAATTTGCAGCAATAGTTAGTGCTGCGCAGAGCTGATGCCCCTATGCTGAGCATTGGCAGAAATACAGTACAAAGTAAGTAAAAGCGAGAACTTTTTTCTGCAAGAACATTTAGCCCGGACTATTTCTCTGAGTCATGGACACACTGGCTATACGGTATCTTTTTCGTTGCAGTGAGTAGCAAATGTCCAGACACCAGATCCTTTTCCCAGCCTAGGGTAGAACTGAGCTATCATTTGTAAATGGAGAACTCGACTTTCTGTTGGCTTTATTAAGTTTACTTTTTTTTATGTTTAAACAGAACTGATTGAAAAAATGGGGGAAAAAATCAAGAACATTTTGTGCAATTTTGGTTCCCTTCTTCCATTAATGTTTGAAATTTCAACAAGAACATTGTCAAAATTTCAAATTTTGAAAAATTTCAACCAGCTCTGATAATAGACATAATCAAATAAAGAATACATAGCCCAGTAATCCCAACTGGTAGCATTTTTCACTACAAACTTTAAGGAATCCTCAAAATTCCCTATAGAAGTAGTTAAATAGCAATTGCTATCCCATTATACAGATGAAAAAACTGAGACACGGGAGCTAATGCCTGATCCAAAGTAAATCGAAAGATACCTCTGGATGTAAATGAGCTTTGGATCAGGATTTAAGCCACAGAGCGGAGAGTTTAACTCAAGGGTCCCTGGCTTTTTGCTCAGACCACAGCTCCCTCTACAGGACTACATGGGAATTTGCCTTACTCGTAAATCTTATCCTATCACAATTCATTGCAAATTACTTTAGAACATTTCAAGTGGCAAAGTAAAAGGACTTGAATAATCTTTTCTTAGAATAATTTATAAATCAACCAAAATTACCCAATCACATCTGCAATTAAAAAGGTTATGGACTGTAGTTTGAAGAACCGTCATGACTCAGTGCTTCTCTTTGAAACACTTTGGACTCACACTTCTTAGTTTTCATTTCAGCACCTTTGTTGTATTGCACGCCAGCTCATTTGTCTGAAGCATACAGAGGCAAACAAAACACACAGACCAGCAACCGATAAGAACATTCATTAGGCCCAATTCTCATCTCTATGACAAAGCTGCAATCCCCTATTATTATGTATATGTTAATCAAAGACAACCCAGAGGCTGTGCAGAGTCATTGCCATATAGTTCTCTTTGCAGAATTGGGTCCTTATTGTTAAGTTAACAAGTTAAAACACAGAGTCCAATTTTGCTTCCTCAAAGTCAAAACTCCCATTACTATGAACAGGATGCAGGTTCAAGCCCCAAGAAAGGACAAGCATCATTTCAGGGTGGAGAAACTGGTAGCCTAGCTACTCTTTAAAAATGATAATGGTAGATGACTTTGCATTGCAAAATTTGGACCTAAATTTGGATCCTAAGCTAAAGTTCTCCCAAGTTCAGTTGTGTTCAACTCCTGCATTCTCCTTTGGCCTGTGGGCAGATTTGCCCAAGCCACAAACCGTGGCTCTGGAGTCAACCTTTTCCTAAATGCAGAGTGGGTTTGTGCCAGTGTTCCTCTTCAGCCCCATCTCTAGTTATCAGAATTTCAGATCTCCATGGAGAACAACAGAACTGAGATACCGTGGGCTCGGCTCTCCTCTTCAGCTGAACATACAAGTTGACGTCAGTGGAGTTATTCTTCAGTTACACTGATGTGAGTGAGAACAGAATAACACGCCAAAAAATCATCTTCTTAGGTGTTGATCATTCAGGATTCTTGATAGGCTCAGTATATATACACGCTAGCCTTCGGTTTAATTTCTAGCACCTCTGCAAAGTGAGCTACTACGGTACTGGTATCCTGTGGCAGGGTATCATCCTCCTCCAGTCTCTTTTCTACCCAGAAACTGCTCGGAGACCTCCTCTTGGCCAAACATTTTGCGCCATTTTTCTTTATAACGTTCTCCACACCACCCTTACAAACGTGTGCAGCTCTTTATTTACAATCGCATTCAGTCCTTGGCTCCCGCAGCCAAGGAGTGGGGAGACAGAAGGTACCTTCCATCCAAGAGGTCTCTCCTGGCTCTGACTCTGAAAAGCTTGTCATTCTCTCTCCTCCACCCACCCAAAACACTTCCTTCTTCTGCGCCTTTTCTTCCGAATGGGTTAATTAGCTATGTAGCTTTCTCCAAACCATCCTGGCAATTAGGTACAATTTACCCCTCAGGTTTACTCCAGGGTAATTTAACTGGTGATCCAGTGATCAGAGTGCTGGTACAGTTGCTGTTGCCCAGTATAATGCTAAGAGATTGATCATGCAAACACTCTGAGCCACTTTACACATGTGCATAAGCGTTTTCAGGATTAGGCCCAAAACCCCTGTAGCAACAATCCTAATCTGGGGCTTTGTAATTGCTATATAGTCACGTAACCCTCTACGTGTAGACGAAGAATAAAGTTGTTGTGTGCTTCAATGTTGTAGCTGTGTTGGTCCCCAGATATGAAAGGGACAAGGTAGGTGAGGGAATATCTTTTATTGGACCACCTTCTGCTGGTGGAACGTACAAGCCATTGAGCTACGTCTCAGGGGTCTTCTGTAGGTCACCTTGAAGCTTGCACATTGCACGAACGGAAGTTGGTCCAGTAAAAGATATTACTCACTTACCTTGTCTGTCTGTCGTCCTTCAGTTACATTTAGTATTAGGGATAGATATTATGGATTTCTTTCTCCTAAATCTAGTGCATAGGCTGTTGGTCATAATGTTGGATGGCAGTTTAACACTGACATATACGCAAAACCCTTGGTTTTCTGTTTTTATTTTGTTTACAATTCCCCAGGAGTTTATCAGTGTTCATTACATTTTTTTAAAGGGTGAAAATCAGTGCAAAAATTGACTCAAGCGTTTTCTGGGTAAATATCGGGGTTACTACTGTTGGACAGGAGGATAGAAAAAAAAACAATAAATAGAGAAAAGTAATAGTATTGAAAGTAAAAGTAGTTTCATGCTGTGGTGTATTTAATAAACTATATATTAACTGTATGAACACCTATGCACACAGGTGTGTGTGTGTGTATATGTGTCTCTTCCACTACATTGCCTTATGTTAACAGGCAGCCTTGCATTTACACTTAGACTAACTTATTATTAACATAAACATATCTGCCTAATGTAATGCAATGGATTTTCTTAACATAATCAGTATTTTCATGCACTTGAGTGCTCCAAAATTTGGGCGAAAAGAAAAATCTGTAAAAATTGAGTAATAGCTTTTGTAAAACCCAGGACATTTTCAGTAAAAATCAGTAAAATCTGAAAACTGGGGGCCTTACATATACTGTGAGACCTAAGGCAACATTTTCAAAAATGCCTATGGGCACAACCACACACCACACCATAACAACTCTAACTCAGGAACCAATCCATGCAACAAACCTCGATGCCAACTCTACCCACATATCTACACCAGCAACACCATCACAGGACCTAACCAGATCAGCTACAACACCACCGGTTCATTCAACTGCACGTCCACCAATGTTATATACGCCATCATGTGCCAGCAATGCCCCTCTGCTATGTACATTAGCCAAACTGGACAGTCACTACGTAAAAGGATCAATGGACACAAGTCAGATATCAGGAATGGCAATATACAAAAACCTGTAGGAGAACACGTCAACCTCCCTCGCCACACAATAGCAGATGTAAAGGTTTCCATCTTACAGCAAAAAAACGTCAGGACCAGTCTTCAAAGAGAAACTGCTGAGCTTCAGTTCATTTGCAAATTTGACACCATCAGATCAGGATTAAACAAAGACTGTGAATGGCTAGCCAACTACAAAAGCAGTTTCTCCTCCCTTGGTGTTCACACCTCAACTGCTAGCAGAGGACCTCATCCTCCCTGATTGAACTAACCTCGTTATCTCCAGACTGATTCTTGCCTGCATATTTATACCTGCCTCTGGAAATTTCCATTACATGCGTCTGACGAAGTGAGTATTCACCCACGAAAGCTTATGCTCCAATACATCTGTTAGTCTTAAAGGTGCCACAGGACTCTCTGTTGCTTTTTACAGATCCAGACTAACACAGCTACCCCTCTGATATGGGCATTAGAAGCCTAAATCCCATTGATTTTCAATAAGACTAAGGGCTTGTCTATATTGCAGTTTGAACTATGGGGTGTGAATAGAAGTGGGCACCAAAGTGCTTCACTGTAACTCCCCCTGTGTGGATGCTGTGGGCACAAACTAAAAGGTTCCTACTTCCCGTTAACATTATCCTCTTTGAACATGACTACTAACTGCCCAATGGTATGTCTACACTGCCATCACGAGGTGTGATTCCAGCTTGTGAAGACAAACCTGAGGAGTGAAGTTGTGGCAAAATGGCTACCAGTGCAGGCTGGACAAAGCTGCCTAGAACCCTGGGGTATGACTCGCCCACGCTGAAGCCCGTACTGCTATGGCCCCAAGCTAATAGATTAATACTAGCTCAGGTATATCAACTCAAAATGCAGTCACACCCCAGGTTTGGTCACATCCCTGTACAAGTAGACAGACCCTAAGTCTTTTTTGAAAACGGGTCTTGGTACTTTTGTACAATTTACCCCGGTCTCCACTTGCTGCATGCATGTAATTCCCATTAAAGGAATATGTGTGACCTGCTGTTATTAAGCCCACTCCTGCTCGCTTTGATATCAATAGAAAGACTCTGAGATCTGGATGAGAGCCGTTAACTCCCTACAAGGCAAAAGGGGGATACAGTTTATTGGGAAAAATATTTTGTGGGGGGAAAATGCTGGTTCCGTGCAGTTTAGACTAACAATTTTAGATACAGCTTCTTCCATCACAGCTGATGTGCTGCAAGTGAGAAATATTTAAAAACAACACACATTTTTTTAAAGAGGCGTATACATATGGTGTGCATTATGCTTTGCCAGCTTGATTGAAGAATAAGACAATAGTATTGTATCTTTTCATTATCTTCATTGCTAAAGCAAATAAGAGATTTGTGTGAGTGCTGGGAAACCTGCTATGCTTTCTTAGCTCCTGTGTGGTGTGAAGTAGTGAAATCTTTTCAAACAGGGCAAACACCGTTAATTAGCTGGGAGCTTGTAAATAGGCACTGATTAAATAAAAAAATAATTATAATTGGTTTTAATGTACTTGGAAGCCTAGGTGGAGCCAGCAGATTCATATCTGAAAGGGAGGGGAATAACATCTGCTCTAAGGGTACGTCTATACTTACCTCCGGGTCCGGCGGCAAGCAATTGATTTTCTGGGATCGATTTATCGTGTCTTGTCTAGACGCGATAAATCGATCCCGGATTGATCCCGGAAGTGCTCGCCGTCGACGCCGGTACTCCTGCTACGCGAGAGGAGTACGCGGAGTCGACGGGGGAGCCTGCCTGCCGCATGTGGACCCGCGGTAAGTTCGAACTAAGATAGTTCGACTTCAGCTACGTGAATAACGTAGCTGAAGTTGCGTATCTGAGTTCAAAGTGGGGGTTTAGTGCGGACCAGCCTTAAGATAACACTGGCCCAGCACCCACAGCTGGCTGATGGATCATCAAAGAATCTATTTGAAATATTTTGCAAATCCATTATTTGATGAATAGTTGAAGGGCAATTCTGTCCATTCCTTTGCTGTTACTGGAGTTGCACCAGGGAAACTGAGTGCGGTGTTTGGCCAATGTCTCACAAGCCTTATGAAGATGAGTAAGTGACCTGGACTTTTAAAGTCCACCCAGGATCTATTAATGTAGCCCTTTATTTTGAATTCACTTGTTAATATGACAGCTGGAATCAGAAATCTGCAGAACAGCTCACTGGTGCAGGTATGCTGAGCCATGAGACAAACTCTTTATGCTTGATTCAGAGGGCATGTTTGAAAAGATTCTGCTCTCAGTTACGCCTGTGTAAATCCAGAGTAACTCGACTTATTTGACAGTAGAGTTACTTTAGATTTAAAGGAGAGTAACCTATCATTCAAGTGCACAATTATCTGCAACTTATCATTCAGGTGCACAGTTCCCACATTCATATTAGGAAGTAGGGGTCTGATAATTGCCTCCAGATCCATGTGAATAGGGACCATGTTTCAGATGTCTTCATGGCTGTTTCCGTTTTCCTGGGATGCTGCAGAGATGCTCTCTCTGAGTCTAGAGCTGTGTACTGAAAGGGGGAGTCACTCGTGGCCCTACTACAATCAATCAACTCAGAGTTTCTTAGGTGCTACGAAGCCCCTTTAAAAAGAGATCGAGGCGCTAGTACAGGTCCATGGCCTATGTGCACTATAAGCCGTTTGGGGTCCAAGCCCTTGCTTCTTACTTTGGGGGAAGAGAAGGGAATGGGGGCAAACTCCCTCTCCTACCCCCAAAGAATACTTCAGCTGAAACTCCACCAGAGGAGTTTCCTTCCCCCATAGCCGTAGGAGGAGATGATCTGGCACTGGAGAATGCCTTGAGTCACCCAGCTGTCATCCAGGCTAAATACTTTGCAGTGTAGAATCATATAAAATGCACAAAGTTGTAGCATACATTTTCACTTTTCATTTAAAAGCAAATCTACAACAGCAACAAAGTACCTGGATCGCTCTGATAAGCTGAGGGTATTGTTGTTTGCACTGAGGTTTTTTTTGGAGGGAGCAATGTTTGCTGGATGTTTCATTTAGCACCTGATGACATTGGTCCAATATTCACTATTCATACTGACCAGCAACTAAGTTCAAAGGGATTACTTGCATGGGATCAGATTTCAGCCTATAATGTAGCCATACACTCAAGGATTTAGTGAGGACAGAGATGTGTCGGTACATATAAAGAGTATAGATGTCACCATATGACAATCCGTTCCTGTTCCGCTAATTTCTGGCTGTATGAGTAGGATGCATGGTAACATGCCTGCCCTTTGTTATTAGCTAATAAGAGACAGAAATCACTTCTCACTGTGTCCTTCCCCAAACTGAATTAGAACATACGCCATTTGGTATGTTCATTAACGTGCAGGTTCGCCCTAACATAGCTTGTGACTGATGTTCTCAGCATCCAAAGTGTTGCAATTAATTACCTGTCATCTAAAACATCATGCTGCAAGGGAGGTGATAAAAATGACACACAGCTGGAAACAGTCCCATATCAATACAACAATACGTGCACATATGCTGAGACAGTACAAGCGGCACACCTACCATTGCATCAGTAGGACTCTGATTCAACATATTCTGTGTCAGACACTGCCCATAGTTACATTCCCAATAGGAATTGTTCCTGCATAATGGAAGGGGTTAAAATGCATTCTAGGTGTATTCAGTTTGATGTATTTGACCCCAATCAAATCACTGGAGTTAGAGGAGAATCAAGCCTATTACTTTTAATTTGTATGTAAATATCTCCTTCAGCCACCAGGTGGCAGTCTATTTGCCACTTCTGTTCCATATAGGACAGGGGTCGGCAACCTTTCAGAAGTGGTGTGCCAAGTCTTCATTATTCACTGTAATTTAAGGTTTCGCGTGCCAGTAATACATTTTAACATTTTTAGAAGGTCTCTTTCTATAAGTCTATAATATATAACTAAACTATTGTTGTATGTAAAGTAAATAAGGTTTTTAAAATGTTTAAGAAGATTCATTTAAAATTAAATTAAAATGCAGAGCCCCCCCAGACTGGTGGCCAGGACCCGGGCAGTGTGGGTGCCACTGAAAATCAGCTTGCGTGCCGCCTTTGGCACGTGTGCCATAGGTTGCCTACCCCGATATAGGACTACGGCAATAAATACATTAAAGAAAGGCTAAACAAAGCTTTTCCTTATGTAGAATACTATGCCACTACAGCAACAACAGTGCTGGATTTCATTATGGGCTGATACAGAGAAATGGAAGATTCGGATGGGTTTTATAACTATTGATTTCAGCTTTCCGAAACCTGGTGCACGACTTCCACATCCGTTCGTGTGAACATTGTCTGCAGTTTCAATCCAGGTATCTTGGCACTGCTTACAGTTTGCTTTGAGTTTGGGGTTCAAAGGAACCATTCACTGGATATGATTTCACCAGGTTCCCCTGGAAGCTGTGGTAACCTTAGCAAGCTTTTCAATAGGGCTGGGGAGAGTTGCAAGATTGGACGAAACCCAAAGCCAACCAAATGTCTCACAGCTTTGGGTTTTGCCACAAACATTTAAAAAAACTCTCTGATTAACATGAAGTCCTACTTCACCTTCCATGGGCAAAGGGGATAAAAATGATCATTATCATTTTTTTTGTAGTACAGTAGGATCTATAGGCCCCCGCTGATATCTTGGTCCCCATTGTGTTAGGCGCTGTACAAATGCATATTGAAAGACAATCCCTGCTGCAAAGAGTTTAGGTCTAAATATACATGACAGATAGGGGGTGGGGGAGGAATTAGAGGCATATTTTCCCTACAGCAGAGTATTCTTAAAGCTATAGAATAGTATATTTAAGATGGACTACACTGGTTGGTATGCCTCACACAAACTGGAATCCTTTAGGGGGGGATGGAGGGATGGGGAATCCACACTCTCAAATTGTCAGTAGCTTAATTAAGACATACTTTATTATTTACAATATTTCCTGCCATACACAGGATAATGAACAGCTATAAGAATAATCGCCATTGCAGAGCCGATGCCACCGCCGTAATAACATATAAGCGTGATGACCCCTGGGCCAGACATTGTGCTCGTGAGAGAGTACAGAGAATAAGGGTGATTACTGGGTAGATGTTTCACATCGGATAAGATCCAACCATTTAATGCGACAGTGGCGGTGATGTTTTGCTATGCAACATACAGAGGAGAATGGTTACCCAGCAGACATGCCCTGGTGGCGGCATGTGGGGAAAGTGCAGCAGAATGACTTGTAGTTCGGAAGGCATGTTGTACAGAACAACATATCGTGGCTGATCATGCCCACTAGGTGGCTCATGGACACAGGTCTCAGGATGATGCATCCTCTGCCCTCCACAGTCAGCCATCGCGGGAGACCTGGGCTGAAAGTGGACCTTCCTTCCTCTAGCAAGAAGTGACAGCTGAGGAAGGTGAGGAAGGTGCAGTGGCTGGAACTGTGCTTGATCCACATGCAGAGGGTAGGAGTACAGAGAGAGATGCGGGGTGTCCTTGTCATCTCCCTCCTTATGTGCGTTGCTCTTATACAGGTGCAGAAAGGAGGAGTGGGACACCTGTTTGCACCTATAGAAGAGCAAAGCACATTGGCCTCAGAGGGTTTGGGATCAGGGCGTATGGTAGCCTTTCTGTTGATTTCAGTGGGCTCTGGATCAGGCTCATAGAGAATTCTGTAAGACTGGTTAGAAGGTGGTGATGCTGTGGCATGTTACTCAGGCTCATACTTCCCTTGATGAGCCACGATTACTAACGCACATCATGAGATTTCTAAATAAACAAGGCAGACAGAGACCCCTGCACCATTCCCATTGCTGCTTCTCTCTTCTAGCACCTCCAGCCTACAATTTCTCTCATGTAAAAGAAACCACCTGCCCTACCAATTTCCTTATAGGACTGGCAGCTAGAGAACAAAGGCTTGATTATCTATACCAAGGAGCATAATAAGGACCAAGAACAATCTGCACGGTAAATAGATACTTGTTACAAATCACAGTATAAAAGGAAGGGATTGCGTGCTTCAAAGCGCTTCCTTGGTACAGACTGATAATAGTACTAATTGTAGTGCAATTTGAGTGTCGCACCAGTACGCAGAGCTATGATCAGTGCTGCAGACTACAGTAGCTTACCGCACGGCTGTTAATCCGAAGGTTTCAGATTGTTTTTTTAAATCATTAATGTACTTCAGTGTTGAGGTCTATGGGCCAGATCTTCAGTGGGGGTAAATCTGACCCTCTATGTTTATGACAACGGGAGTCCTTGTATTAGGAGGAAGGGAGTTATTGAAATGGGAGTGGTGAAATGAGGCAGAGGTCTGTAGAGCAAAAAGGGAAGCTGGAGAGTGTTAGGAGCAGCTTTAAAGAGCGGCTAGAGAGGAAGCCGCTTACAGTGCACACAAGAAGAAGTACTGTCAGTCCTACAAAACCCAGAAATTGTTACATATTCTTGAGCGCCACCTAGTGGCACCTTGTCTATTCATTAACAACTTCCATATATATACAGACCATACACATACGCACACACTTTTAACAGAGATGAAGGCAAAGAGAAATGGAAGGGGAGGAGGATGGAGACAGCTGAAGGAGAGGAGAGGTGTGTGGGCTGAAGGGAAGGAGGAAGTGAGGTGGGAGGACAGTTTCCTGTGATATGGGAATAGTGTCAGGATTCCCCAGTCCCTAACCAGAGCCCTGGCATGGAGACAGTGAAATGAGCTTGCCTGGAACAGGGTACGTTCTTGTGTTGACCCACTATTGACAGCCATGGGAATCCTGGATAAAGCAGCTAGCTGATAGCTGCTGACTCCGTGTGACAGGTGGGTTCATGAACAACGCCCTAGATGTGGAAGAGATGGGAGGGGCCCTGTGAGCAGAGGAATTTGTGGCTTTAGGAGGGAAACTCTAGCAGCGGTCAGAGAAAAGAGTAGGCTGAGTGTTGTGTGTTGCTGATGTCATTTGTGTTACTGATAAAGCCAAACCAAAGGCATGGGGTACAATGTGATTAAACCTAGCATGTGTTGCAGTTTGTCACCGCAGCATGGGAATGCCAAGCGCACACTCGGACAAGCTTTGACTGAGCATCCTCTCGCAACTGCTGTGTGTGAATATGACAAAAGAAAAGTAAAACTAAACTTTGCGCCCAGCCAGCCTATTTTACAGCTGCCCATTTTTCTCAGTGACACCTTTGTCTCAGAAAGGAAAAGGCTTAATGTAATGGAAATAAGATATGGAGATATACCTATCTCATAGAACTGGAAGGGACCCTGAAAGGTCTTCACGCAGCGCACAGTCAACTTGTGGAACTCCTTGCCTGAGGAGGTTGTGAAGGCTAGGACTATAACAGCGTTTAAAAGAGAACTGGATAAATTCATGGAGGTTAAGTCCATTAATGGCTATTAGCCACAATGGGTAAGGAATGGTGTCCCTAGCCTCTGTTTGTAAGAGGGTTGAGATGGATGGCAGGAGACAGATCACTTGATCATTACCTGTTAGGCTCATTCCCTCTGGGGCATCTGGCATTGGCCACTGTCAGTAGACAGGATATCGGGCTAGATGGACCTTTGGTCTGACCCAATACAGCCATTCTTATGCCATCAAGTGCAGCCCCCTTCCTTCACTAGCAGGACCAACTACTGATTTTGTCCCAGATCCCTAAGTGGCCCCCTCAAGGAGTGAACTCACAACGCTGGGATTAGGAAGCTAATGCTCAAACCACTGAGCTATATAGGAATAGGCTAGTAGCTCTTTAAACACTTGTGAGCCCCTAGTGGAGCTAACTGTGTTCTCTGTTCCAGAAGCCAGCCGGAACAACAGCATCTATGTGTAGCTAAGCCTTGCATTTAGTAAACGCAGATGTTTGGATCCCACCATACCTCTGTGGTCCCCGCGTGATATGACTGTTGTGTAAGGAACAAAAGGCACTCAACATTTAACATTGTCTAACATTCCCTAACCTGGTTTATCTGCTGTCACTTCCTAAACCTCCACCTTTCACTATGATATGCCTTAACTCCTCCCCCTGAGTGATTCAAAGCCTGCAGTGACTTCCTCAAGACCTCCTTCTGAATACAAGAGGTACGCTGATCCAATCAGGGATGGGGGGGGGGAGGGAAACAGCATGTGACCAGTCACATTAACCAATGTAGCTTGAATAGTGAAATGCTGGATATCAAATACCCACAGTGACTGTGATTAATCCAAAGAGTGCATCAACAAAAGACCCTCAAAAATGAATATAGGGCTCTGAGCCAAAGGCCACTGGAGTCAATGGGAATGCTTTAGATCAGGTCCTAAGTAGCAGGGTGTTAGGATTTTTTTTTTCTGCAGAAAATGTAGATTTGTCATAGAAAAATGAAAATCTCAAACCCAATATTGCAGCCAAAAAGCAAACATTTGGGGCTGAAAACCAAAATGTTTGGGGATTTCAGTTTTGCAACAAAAAGTTGAAATTTTCAGCAGATAACTTGCGTTGAGCTGAAAATGCAGTTTTCAGTTTTGATGAACCATTTTCACCCGGCTCTATTAGGTAGCCACTGACCACTGGTGAGTGAAGTTATCTGCAAATAACAATAGTCCCTCAATGCAGAAGCATCTCGCCGCTGGGATTGTTTTTTCTCTTTTTGACTCCTGGGGTCTCACTTTATACTAAGCTCTGCTTTTGTTTGTTGCAAGGGATGTTTTTTTTTTCTTCTAATTTTAACCGACTACATTTTTGTCTCTTAACAGAAATCCATTACAAAGAGTGTATGAAGGCTGGTTATCTGGCTTCAGCTGTCCCTGCAAGCCAGAGACCACCTTTTCATTCTGGTCACATTTTTTTTTTAACCTTTTTTCTTCCATGCTATTCTGCATAGGAACCAATAATTCATTTTCTAAGAGCTACTGCAGTCACCAACCTATCTTCTATCCCACTGCAATGATTAAAATAATAATATTGTCTTTCACACCTAATAACTGATATACTTGCCAGTTCCTTTTCATGGAGGTTCTGCAAAAACTGGCGCATAATCATGTGATCTGCTCATTTCTGATTTTCACAACCTTTTTTTAGCTTCACTTGCAGACATTTAGCAAAAGAAAATTCCTCCATTTGGGCTGAGTTCAAGATGCCACAAACTCTATGCCCTGCCTTTGCTCTGAACTGAAAACAACGGAGTTCCTGTGACTGTTTTCCCTTGACACTGTAGAATTACTGTTAAACATCAAGTAGACTGTCTTGTTGGTGGCATATAGAGTATTTGATATTCTAATGCTAATGAATGTCTCAAAATTTAGAGCAAATCCTTTATAGTGATGGTGAATGGTGAGTCACCATGCAAAAGAGTCTCCTAGACAGATAATTATTTAGGCATATATTTCAGGAGATCATCCATTAAGGTGTCTCAGAGGAAGAGATTATGGTTCTTATCAACACAGAAGGCATGACAGCAAGTTAAATCACCTTGAAAGCAGTGCTGGCCCTGGAGGTTCATGGACACTGATTCTGGCAACTCAAGATTTAGCTAATCTTCGCTTTCATTGTTTCAACACATCAGTTTCTAGCTCAGCTCCTTACCAAGATATTCTTGAAAACATAAGTACTTCAGACAGGCCATTAGGGTTGAGAGTGTTTTTTGGTTTTGGTTTTGTAATGACCATGGGTTTGTCACTTTCACCCAATACCTGGTCCTTGGGATCTGTAGAAACTATAGCCACAGGACCCTTCCTTATGAGAACTACGCAGGGCAATATAGCCCAGGCGGTCACTGCAAGCTTTCTTCCAGCCAAGTAGCCAACATGACTTCTAGTCCGAAGGGTGTGGAGATCAACAAGACACAAGGCAGAGGGGGCTATAGGTGTTCAGGTTGAAAATCAGGACACTTATTTAAGAGCCTGTTTATGGTTTCCAAATAGTGGGTATTCAAGTTTGAAAGTTGCAATCTAAGTGATTTGACCAAGATCAACGAAGGAGTCAGTGTCACAACCAGGAGTATTATGCCAGAGTCCCTAGTTCTGATCCTCTTGTCCTCTAGGATTATACTGTCTCTTGTATTATTCAGACGCCTCTAATCATATAGATTCCATACTTGTCCTCCAAAACAAGAAATTCCACTAAATATGGTACATACACACACACACACACACACACACACACACAGTGTCTATAGAAAATTGGGTGATTGTTACTGTGAATGCATGGAGTATGTTTTAAAAAACTCTTCTAAACTAATCAAATCAAAAGATTTTTTTATCAAGCCACAAGAAGAGCTCATATCTATTCTTTTTTACTTTCCTTGCATGCAAATATGGCTGAGCTGTTTTATTCAAAAATCTCCCCCCCCCCCCCCCCATACATATGCACCCCAACCTTGGGGGGGGGAGGGGAAGGCTCATCCTTGCATGGAGAACACACCCAGAAAGATAAAAGTTTGGCAAAGTTATAATGAGCAGAAAAGAGATCCTTTAGAACAGAAATGCTTTAGGCAAGCTTTAGTGTAGGGATTGCTTTGCTAGGTACCCAGTAGTAATACATATGGTGCTATTTATAGAGTGCTTTACATATACGATACAAGGCTTCTGATTTTCAGTTTTAACCAATAAAACACCTCTGATTCAAAAAAAATGAAATCAGTGGTACTATGTTAAAGAGCACAAGGGACTATTACAAATGTATGTAATCTATAGCATATAGATTATTTATTACAGCATATACCAAGAGAATCCCCCCCCCCCAAAAAAACCCCTGATTTTTGGACATCTACATAAAACTCAAAAAGTGCTAAACAACCTCAAAAATGAAATTAATAAATCCCCAAAACAGAAGTCTTATTTATATATTTAATGCACTATATTAAGTGTAACTAATTAGTTTTTTCCAAAGAATAAATAAATAAAATAATAATACCTAACTGTTATGCAGCACTTTTTATGTAGGGTCCAATTCTGCCTCCTGGAGTATACTTATGGATACTATTGACTTCAGTGGGAGCTAGGCCTGCTCCTTCAATGGAAAAAATTAAGAGCTTTTATGGTATCTTGCACTGTCAGGGTGATGTTGAGGGTGGAAAGAGGAATGGGTTGTTACACTGAGGTGATTTCTAGGGGAGATGGTAGGCAGACATGCTGTATTTCAAAAACTTGACATAAAGCCTTCTCTCCACTCCCATTTTCGTGGAGTGTACAGAGTAATTCTAGCATTTATTCATGTGAGATTTGCAGCTGTTTCCTGCCCGAGTCTGGCTTAAAAGGCTGTAGATCACTGATTGTAATATTACTGCACAAATTAAGTTACACTAACGCTGTGCAAACACCTCCATTTATTGCTAAGAAGAATTCCCAGCAGGCGATTTATTCTTTTCAGAATATGTGCTCCTTCAAGTTCTACTCAGCATACAGTACTTTCCCTAATGGCTAGCCTCATAGCACTGCTCCTGGGAAGGAAAATCGCAGGACTGCAGTAAAATAAAAAATATTGTTAGTATAATGTAATGTAGCATGGGCAGTAAACAGTGATCAGGGACACTGCACAAACACCACTGGATTTGAGTATTTACAGAATACAGCAACCTGCATTTTCAGACCAGCCTGCGTGGCTATTTTTCTTTCTTATTTATTGCCAGAGGTACCACTGTTAGCCCTGTTGTGATAATTGGGCCTACAAATTTACCCTAATTGTGAGCTCAGCTGTAAAAAGTGAGTGACAGTTCATAAATTGTCCCAGTAACCTATACTAATAAATGTTGAAGTGAAAAGTTGCTAAAGGGAGACAGAAAGACTGAATTAATACACATAAAAAGGCTTGCTGATGTAACTGGTACGAACGTGCCCGGTGAACGAGAACAGCATGGGACCAAAAATTGGTGAACCAAAATTGGTTTGTCAGAAGTCAGGCCTATTAGTGGACAAAATAATGAGGAGGATGGGCTATTCCACCTTCCACTCCCTTTTGGGGTCCTTCAAAAAAGAGACTTTCGAGGCGAGAAATTGGCTACTGGAGCGAGCTTCACCGTCGTGGCTGTTACCCCACCATCTCTGGGGACGCAGAGCCTTCCTCAGCCTTTTCCTGAGAGATAGTTTAGCCAGACTGGGCCAGAGACAGGGAGCCAAAATACATTGCCATCACTACCGGCTCCAGCTGAACCCCACCCACTATCTGGGATGTGAGACTTTTTCCTTCCTGATCTTATTTCTTCTCTTTCCCATCTCTCTCCTTGTTGACTTATGCCTAACAAGTCTGGCTTAGCTGGCCTAGACGATATATTTTTCAACACTGCCTGTCGCTAGAAAGAAGCAGCTAGAAGAAATGCCCTAAACACCCCAAAGCTGGTACAAATTTGCCAGGTCTTGGCGTGGCTGATAAGACCACATGCTGGGCATCTTTCCAGCAGTGAGGTTGAAAGTGAGAGTCACTACCAGAGATGGAAGCTGCATTTTCTGCCTTTGCTGTTCTTTTCTCTCCCCTTCGGTGTGCATTTGTCCTGTTTTGTATTTTTAGGAAATGGGATTGGACTTAAGCAACCACAGCAAGAACTGCTCCTACCCATCTCAACTAACTTCTTCTCGTTCCCCCAAAAGGACAGTTATTGCCATCTATAATACCATCAATGAGACGGTAAAAAAAAGCTTTCCCCCCCCCCCCCAAAGACTCTCTCCAGCTAACTGGAAAGGGGACAAAAAATGGTGTTAAAAAGAAAGCCTTTCTTAATACTTTACATTTTAAATGTTATTTTTCCTTCTTTTCCTGTATCTTTAAAAAAAAAAAAGGTTACAGGAAGTTTAACGGTGTGTTTGCCATGGTATTACATAGGCTGAGGTCTCTGTGTACCAAACCTTGATTAAAAATGCTTCATGTTGGACAGTTAGGGTCATGTGAATACTTTTGGCCCATATATTCCATCTCAATCCATACAACAGCACTGAGGGTCTCTAGTCACGGAAAGACTACACAGGTACAGCATGAATAATACCACTGTGGGGTGCTGCACACTGCCTGGTTAAAGTGACCCAGCCTCTAGCCTAGAGGAAGAGTTCTAGATTCAATGGAACTATGCCTATGCACACCAGCTGAGGACTGACCCACAGCCACTAGCCTAGGTAGAAGGTATTTCATTCTCTAGGCCCATTACACATTTGGCCCCTGTTGAAGCTATCAGGAAGAGTGATATTTAGTATCACTAGTATCAACTGTGATAGTGATTGTTTTTATTGGGAGGCCTCCAAATCCTTTCACATAAGCCAATAACCTTTAGGATAATATTCCAACTAGTGTGCTACGGGTGAAAGGTTATATCGATCCCCCTAATCATCCACTCTCCAGGGAGCCTTTAAAATCACTATCCTGTTTTCCTCTGGTCTTTAGTGAAAAGCAAAAAACTGATGGTAGTGAGCTAACACCACAAGTAGTCAAGGTCCTTGTATTTTGATCAATGGGCATATCATTTAGAAACTGGAGAATTTTGACACGTCCCAGGCAACAATGTAATTCACCCTATTTATTTTGTAGTGTGCACTCATGCTGCTTGGGTTAGTCTCACTGCTCATGAGGTCTAGTCCCTATTTTATATCTCACCTTCCTTATTTTCCTATGAGATTAATGCTAAATCCCTTCCCCGTGAAAAAAAATAGCTCTATTATTCTCATCACAAAGTGTATCGATGCCTCAAAGGTCTATTTCTGTTGGATTGCAACAGGTCTCTACCACCGGAACCAAAGGATAACCACTTTTAGCTGTGGTCTAGCAGTAGAATGTATAATCACTATATGATGGGAAGAGATGCTGGAGAGTCATAGTCATACTTACTGGGCCAATCTATCATAGAGTTTCAAAGTTAGACAACTTCAAGTTTTCCCCGGGGAGTCATTTTGGGATCAATTGTGGCTGCCAATGCCACATCGTACTTGTAGTGGGGATTAAACCTAAGACATTCAGAATTAAAATCACAGACCTCTACCACTGGAGCTGAAAGATAGCTCTCTAAGCCGGATGATGGTGATCAGCTAGCTAGTCATTGGGACCAGCCACTCCAGGGAAATCTGATCACATGCACTGGGCCAGAGCGTTATACATATATTCAAGAAGTTATTAAAAAAATGGAGGGTGAAAGCTTGCTCCACTGATGTCCATGCCAAAACTCCCATGGGATGAAGATTTCAGTCTGAGTTCCCTAGCTATATCACTACCCTAGCAGGTTTGTATGCCAGGCAGCCTCTTGGCTGACCTTTTGATATACTTCTGGTGCTCAAATCATTGCAAGTGTCAGATATAGCCATCGATCTTCACTATTAACAGATCTGGATGTACTTCCGATACAGTTTTTCTGTCTGTCTCCATTTCCCTCTCCATAGTGCTCTATTTCCTTCTCAAAAGTCAGAAAATTGTGCAGCTGTCAGACATTGTCTTGATAAAACACAAGAGTATGTTATCATGGAAACCAGCTTCTCCATGCCCTTTAAAAGAACAGGATATTACTACTTTGTTGTTATTATTTGTATTGTGAAATTGCTATATACACTTCAATCAACACCTTGGCCTCAGGTACATTATGGTTCTGTATTTAATTTTTGTGGAAGATAATTTGCATATTACTTCACTTCATTTAGTCAGTAGTTTTAGACAGTGTGCACAACCATGACACTTCAGCAGTTATGATTAAAACAGCAAAGTACAAGTACTATTTGTCTGGGTTGTGTTGGTGAAAGAAGCATCCCATCTCCCCCAGGGAATAAAAGGAAAAAACGCTGTGCTTCTGTTAATGCATATTTACAAAGTCCCTAATTCCAGGTTATAAAACTAAATGGTGATGGTTTCTGTATCAGATTCTCAAAGCACTTTAAAACGCTCAGCACTGCTGCTGAGGTAGGTAGTTGTGTTGTCCCCATTATTTAGTGCCTTCAATGGGAACAGGATCGAGCCATAACAAATGTCCACACTGTAACACTGAAAAATGATTTGGCCAAAGTCACACAAATTTGTAGCTAAACTGGGAATAGAACCCCAGGGTTGTGATTCTCAATCCTGGGCTTTAAGAGAGACTTATAATACAAAGGAAGGTAGAGAGATTAAAAAAGGAGCAAGAAATAACAAAATGAGATTAGCCTGGAAAAATGCAGACTAACACATCTTTGGAAAATAACCAATACCAAAATACAGTCAAGCAAAGGAAGAAATCCAGATAAGGTGGCTAAAAGGACTCCTATTTTGAAACGTTGATGAAAAATTTCACAGGAATTCAAAATTTTCATGTAACAAAATAAAACAAACAAGAAAACCAGGAAGAAGAAAAAAAAAAAAACAATAAAAACCTGACCACCAATTCTCCATCCCATTTTTCCCCACCAACTATTGAAAATTTTCCAAATTTTCCAGAGCTGTTGAAAGTTTCGCAAATTGCCAATTTTAGAAAAAAACAATCAAACAAAAAACAAAAATAGGAAAACACAAATCAAAAATATTTTTCATGAATATTTTTTTCCTGTTTTTAAACGATGCAGAAACCCGCAATGCTGCAAGAGATTGGGGGAGGAAAATGAATAGTAAATTAGATATGAATTTGTGATGTGATAGCCAAACAAGAAGCCAATACATTTTGGTTTGCATGCCTGAGGCATAGCTCAGAAGGCAACAGTCTTTTTACATATGACTCAGGTGAATGTGCTACAATGATGGAGGCTATATAAAGTCCTGCATAGATTATTACACGTATTTCTGGGCACCTTAGTACAAAACTCAAGTGTGTTCTGAGAAGAGGCGCAAAAATAAATTAATAAAAATAGGGGAGTGGAGATAAAGATTAATACAAGTAAATAAATGAAGCTAAATATAACATGGCTGGGGACCATGACAACTTTTGGTCTACCAACATCAAAGGATGGCTAAGAGGGTGTCTTTAGGGGGTTGAAAGGGGATATATAACTAGAAGCAGTAGGATGAAATTAAGGAAAACCCCTTGAGATATATTAGCCTGTGGAATTGGGAAGTCCTGTTGGTTGGGCCTGTTCGAAAGTAAGACTGGACCAAAGACTGAAAAATATACCTACTGTAGGGAACCATGCTAGCTTGGCAGGGGAACAGAATAGAATGGATGACCTCATAGGTCCTTTCCATCGCCTATCTATGTGATTCTGGTGTCTTGTCTTTTATGATAATTTGTATTAAGTTCCTATTTAGAAAATATAAAAATGCCACAAAGATAGAACTAGAAAATAACCATAACTGAATGTTGTAATCCACACACCACTACTGTCATTTGTGTCCATTGGTTTAATTCAGCTATCCCATAATATTCCAGGCAACATTTTTGGCATTTGACTATTAAATCTGATATCTGCAAAGCCAAGCCAAACAACTACATTAACTTTTATTTCTTGTTATTTAACTGCATTGTAACTTTACTTACCCTTGCAAAAAACACACACACTGAAACCTTGCCAGAAATGGAATAGCAGAATGCCAAAGTGATCAGCAACCGCAGAGGCAGTCAAACACAGTGGAAAAAAAACATGTCCTTGAGCCTCAACATAAGACAAGCATGTCAATAAGTAAACAGATAACAAGACACACAAAAGGCTTTTGAATACTACACAATTTCTCCACAGTAAGCAAAAAGCCTCCGTTAAGATGCATAGGTGGATAGGAGAGAAGAACAAGCAAGAAAGAAAAATTACACACACTTCAAGAAATGTTGACCTTTATTTGTGGCCTCCAACTGAGTCATTATACTAGGTGCTGGGAAGGCACCCTTGATAAAGTACTCACATGCAGTCAAAATATTACAATGAGGAGATATTCCTCTGTAAGATTCTCAAAGGACACCGCAGAAAGTCCAGGTGAAAACAAAGGGGATATAAATTTCAGCACTGTCCATCTGACAGGGACAGAAATGCAGTGCAGTGTAGAATCGTCCAGCCAAAATAATACCAGGTCCACTCCTGCCCATTGTAGACTCCAGTGGCAGCAAGGATCAGAATAGATAATCATTTAATACCCCAGAAACAGCATTTTAATAAAAAGTCCCCTGCTAATGATTTCCATGGGGTCGCACAATGACAAATCACCATTACTGAGTATTGTTTTGTAACGAACCAATGGTCAGTTCACTACAATATGTCATTTCTTTTGAGTGAGCAGAAAGTCTTAACTTCCACCTGCCCCGGAAAATTAGAATTCCCCTCGAATTTGACAACTGTTTAGCTGAAAGATTTGTTTGAGATTGTCAGCTCAAAGCCCCGTTGAAAATAAATATATTAATATTGATATTTGAGAGTTAAACAAAGGACACAATGAATAAAACGCCACAATGTGTCTCCCATTTATTTATGTATTTGAGTTAATCAATACAGCTTGTACACCGTACTATAATTGCACTTAACTGTGCCAAGATAAAGAGATAACGCATGCCCATATGGGCTCAGTTTTGTAAACATGCTAAGTATTTCCAAGCAGTACTGAGTGCCTTAGCGCTTATTGATTTGAATGGGATTTGAAGCTATCCAGCCCCTCTCCACAATGCTTAGCACCTTGCAGGATTGGGCCCTAAGTGTATTGCTGTATGTGTTTGATAATATGCCTTCCTTGAACATAGAACTAATTTAGGCATCCCATTGACTGTGATGGTGTTCTACCAGGTTATTCCAGGTCCCATCTCATCCTAGTTGAGACAGCACCTGATACCATTCTTAGCTAACATCTCAATGTAGCATTGAAGGGAGTCCCATCTAGACCTGCTTGGCTGGAAGAAAGATTATCCAATTAGTCTAAAAGAAGAAGTCGTTATCATCTAAGGGAAAACCGTGGGAACGTCAGGGCCTCATGAAAGACAATCCTAGAGAGAATCTCCCACCTTCAAAGATGTACTGCACATACTGTGGATCTAAAATACACACAAATAAATTGAAGATATTTGGACACGGTTAAAGATTCGATGTGACAGAGTAGCAAAATCTGAAACATTATTTTCTGTTTGCAATGCTGTGCAATATTTGTGTTAAAGCCCCTGACATCAGCCATAACTCACCTGATTTGGGGTTTTGATACAAGTCTGAAACTCAGGCTAATTTAACCAAACTGTACAAAATTTTTACTGAGCTGACTTTGAGTGAAAGAGGTGATAAAGAACCATTTGCTTTAATCTTGCTGGCTTGTTTACACGTATGATGCCCAGAACCAACCTTGACTAGTGAGAGAAAGACTTCTTTGTTGTTAAGATGGTTTGGTTGAGCAGGTGGAAAACAAAGAGGTCTCTTAATGAATGGTATTCTTCCAGTGTACTAACCAAGGCACAATTTATGACATAGCACTGGAACAGACAGAATCCCCAACCACGGCTATTACTTGCTTTCTTGAACTCAGAATGAACTATAAAATTGGCAGCCTCACAGAAATCTGGGGGAAAATTGTAACAAGTCATGTTTATGGTCTCCACAGAGCAGGAATTGAACAGGAAAAGTGCAGCTACTTACAACCGCGGATTGGTGAAAAAGGCAGAGTTGTCTCCAATGCACCTGAAAAACATATTTTGTTCAAAATGAGGCATATGTTGCATCAAAAGCAAATGCAGTTTTTACCAGATCCAATTTATACAGAAAAATACAAGGATTTTCGGAAACATCTGAAAAGCTTCAACTGAAGCGTATTTAAAGGCAATACAAGATGGGAACAAAGGTGAAATGCGGTTGCATCACATCTCAAGCGAATATACTGGGGAATGGCTAAAGGGAGCCTGGGGTGGCTAAAAAGTTTTAGGTGAAAACTCAGGAAAGTTGAATGAGTTTTGACCTGAGATTAAATACAAATCTGTAATTCTAGGCTTAGTTTTCCTTTGTGTTTGAATCTGAACCTCAAAGGAGATGCAGGGGATGTGAAACTATGACAACTACAAGAGTAATAAATGTCAACACCCGTCAGACAAAGACTGCCAAAATGTGGACAGCTTCGTGTGTTAGTTACTTATATGAGCTAGCTGTATCTGGAGACAAATTCTTCTGAATGTTTCGATATAATATTTTTACATCCACAAACTGGAGAAAAAATACCCTGCCCTTGTTTAGGTTAACTGACCTTAGTCTTTTTTAACTAGTATACCCTATATAAACCTCGCTAATTCATGTATTCCTCGTCAGATTTGCGCTTCTATATCAGGAAACGTATGTTTGCTGTGGAAACATTTAGTTTTGCAAATGTCTCTTCTAAGAAAGCAGAACTATTAATAAATGTAGAATTTAATGCAAACGGACACAAGGTCATCATTCTTCCATGTGTCTGACTCTTAGTTGCTCCCATAGCTTCAGTTGTCAAGCGCCTTGCTTTTATCCCATTTTGGCTTAATCAGTGGAACATTGCCACTGAGTGACTAATTCACAGTTCAGGGAAGGTGTACAGGGTTTAAACAAAGAAAATTGCAATTGTAAAATCAAATACATGACACATTGCAACCTGTGGGATATAAACTCAGCAAGTCCATTAGGAATTAGATGTGCAACAGTGTATGACTGCATACAAACTGCAATTCACAAAGCACGTGTAAGAATATACAGCACTGTGTCTCTATTGCAGAATAGGCCCTACAGCTGTGTGCGTGCACTCAGAGCAGAGGAGCAAGCATGGATCTATATTAACAAAAGGACATACAATGCTCCTGTTCCTGTCCAGCTTAACCAGTTCTATCCTCAAATGATCAGAAAATGGGGAAAAACAAGGAACTACTATATAATCCAGTGAATATGGGTGGGGTGGGGTATTACAGTTAAGTGTAACAGAGAGTCCTGTGGCACCTTTAAGACTAACAGATGTATTGGAGCATAAGCTTTCGTGGGTGAATACCCACTTCGTCAGATGCATGTCTATAGTTAAGTGGTTATTAATACTGCAATGACAGATGCAGGGACTATCTACTACCTGTGTTTGTACAGAGCCTAGCACAATGGGACCCCCATTCTTAGTCCTTTGCCACTAATTATTAAACAGGATTAATAATAATAAAAATGCCTCTAGATATCTCAGGGATGGGGGAAACTTAAAAAGGTTCAGAGGTCAGATACAATTCATATAAGCAGTCAAGAAATTGGAATGCACCTCTTCTGCTTATCTAAACTACCAGGACCCCTCGTCTGGACATTAAGTCTGGAAACCTCATGGAAAGATTTCCTTGAAAGATATCTGGCACTTCTCCTTTGAGACTCAGCTGGAAATTGGAAGAGCAGAAATATTCATGCAAACATTTCAGAATCTGAAAGAGACTTGGTTTTAAAGATGGGTGCAGGTCTGGGGGCTTCTTTGTTTCTCCTAATTGTAGGATTCAACAATGAGTGAAGTATGTTCACCAGAGGGAATAATTGTGTGTGTGTTTTAGTAACATGGCATGAAATTCTCATCCCGAGTAAATGAGCTTTGCATAGGGACCAATGCACAATGTGGGAGAGTCACACAGAATCCTTCCTCCACAACCTGGAAACAGGGCAACTTTTGAGCTGTTCTATGCATTGTGTGGCTGCTGACTGTGATCTTTCCTTAGTCCTCCAAGCAGTGGAGACACAACCATGATGCTCCATTAATCTTCCACAGCTTCTTCCCAACATATATCCACAGAATGAGCTGCCATGGGGCACAGGAGATTCTGAAGTCTGTTTTGCTCCTCCACTGATCCCTGGACTCTTGCAGAATTAAACTGGCAGTTCTACTATATTTTGGGCCTTCTTTGGTCTCCAGAACTTCTCCCTAAATACATGTATTTGGAGCATTTGGTTGCTCCAGGTATTAGCTGTCTGAGTTATCTGTGAGTATTGAGGTATTTCAATATACACTCATGTGCAGTACCTCATCTCCAGACACTATTGTATTGCTGTTATGAATAATACTACCAGCATTGCATTAAAGAATTTCCTTACATTGATAATGTAATCATTAGCCTACAGGGATCTCTGGACGTCTAGCTGTTTTTTTAACACTCATCTAAAGTGAAAAGTGCCCAATATTATTGTGCAAACAAAAAACAAGACCTCAAATTTGCATTGCAGGCCTGTGATCACTTATCTTTAAAGACGGATTAGAAGCTAAGCCTCTTTACCAAAATTGCCCAAGATATCAATTATACACGGTATAAATAATTTAAATGCATATAGAGAATAGACGTTTCTAAAATTTGTGCACTTTCCTGTATATTATGGAAATAATTTCCCAAAGAGAGAGATTTCTCTTGTCTCTTAATGATTTTTACGATGAAAATCTATCCTGCTTTACTGTTCAAGTGTAATGCGGTAACTTAAGCTATCAAAAGTGAGCTACAACAACCACCCGTGTTGCTATAGCTAAGTCTGTTACAAAATCCAGAATATTGAAGTGATGGAATGTGTTACTATTTCCATGTTCCTCTTAGAGAGGGATAAACCAGTTGAGAATCTGGCCCTAATTCAGCATAGCTCCATTAAAGGGAGGAGGGATAGCTCAGTGGTTTGAGCACTGGCCTGCTTAAACCCAGGCTTGTGAGTTCAATCCTTGAGAGGGCCATTTAGGGATCTGGGGCAAAAAAAAAATCTGTCAGGGACAGTATTTGGTCCTGCTAGTGAAGGCAGGGGATTGGACTAAATGACCTCTTAAGGTCCCTTCTAGTTTTATGAGATGATATATCTCCACATATTCTTAGAGCCTCAGGAGGGATATTTTGGCATGATGATTTTTGTGGAGGGCAGGAATGGAACCAACCAACTGTCCCCTGGAAACGCAATGCTGGTAGAAATATTCATAACAGCAATACAATAGTGTCTGGATATGAGGTACTGCACATGAGTGTATGTTGAAATACCTCAGTACTCACAGGTAACTCAGACAGCTAATACCTGGAACAACCAAATGCTCCAAATATATGTATTTAGGGAGAACAATTCCCAGTTCTGGAGACCACAGAAGGCCTCAAATTATATTAGAACTGTCAGTTTAATTCTGCAAGAGTCCACCTAAAACCTTGGAAGTAAAAGGGGACCAAGTGCATTCCCATTGTGCAGACAGACTTGTCATAGCAGGTAGGAAGGAGCTGGGTGGGGAAAAGGAGATGAAGATAGACATTAGGGGCTCAATCCTGCAAAGCGCTGAGCATCTTCAATTTCCACTCAAGTCAATGGGAGTTGTTGGCACTCACTAACCATCTTACAAGTCTGAACATGTGCCAAAGGAAGTCTGAGCAGTTGTTGTTTTTCCAAGCCAGCCTGCTCACCCGTAGCCGCGAACATTTCTTCATGTTCTTGGCCTCTCTCGTTTGATATTCTGTTCTCAGGGTTTTTTTTAAATAAAAACGGTTGGCTTTTTATTTGTTTAAGAATATCACTTGCATTTGGTTCAGAGCTGGATGTTTCTGCCGGATCTGCGTGGATGTATGGTTTATGCCTTTGTTTTTTCACTAAGCAAAATTATTGCCTTTCAGGGCAAAGGTTGCCCCGAACCAATTATTTCACTAGTATAAAGTGGATGAAAATATAGCCACCCATTTATTAAACTGCAATCAAAAAATCTATCAGATCATCTGTTCAGCAGATAGCTAATCTTCACTGTCTACCTGGCCTCCGGAACGTTTTATTATTGGCTTCTGATTGCCTTTCAAGTAGATCACCTTCTGATTTATGTGACTCACTGGAGCTTTATAAGTTCTTCCATATCAGTCATTCTCCTTCTGACTTTCTTTTCCCTCACCCCAGGCTAGATGGCTTTTCCTATGGAACCAGAGCCTCTTTTAGCTCAGTTGAATGAATAGGGGAAGAAAGACAACAGGCAGTTAAGGACAACTAGCTTGATTCTCTGCTTACCTCTCGTTTCTGCCAACTTTACACTAGCGTAACACCATTGACTTCAGTACAGTTACAGCCTACTTGATTTGTAGTGGAGTGAGATCAGAAAAAGTCACAGAGCATCAGTTTAGGAAGAAAGTCAATGGAAGTTAGACCCCTAAATACCTTTGAGAACCTGGCCCCAAGAGCATAGAAGACTCTAATAGTTTAGTTCAGCAGTTCCATCACAACCTTAATAATGATGTGACAAAAGGCGGCACTTAACTAAGAGGGGTTCTTGTTGAACCAGTGTTCAAACTGGGGGGCAAAGTGATGGTAGGTTTCCCCCAATCCCACAAAGTGGTGGAATGTCCCAATTTTTTACCAACGTTTCACCTCTCTCTACCGGCAGGAGTGACATATGAAAAGAGGGGATTTTTGACATAACTACTTACATCCCCATCCCCAACTTGAGTACTGTGCTGAGCTTCAGAGAGGAACTCTTGGGTGCTTTAGGGAGTGGGCATTTTTGGGCAAAGACTGAACACCAGGTTAATTACGAGCTTCAGCGACAAGCAAATAGAAAGAACTTGAATTCACTCTCTTCTGTGTGTGCTGCTTCACTAGCTGCCTTTCACCTTCATAACCCTCTGTCTTCCATGGCTGGGCCCTGAAGTGACTCTCCTTCATGTTCATATAGCAAATCCATCCATCCATCCTACGGTACAGTACTAGTTGGGTAAAGAAAGGGTGCTGCTTTATTTTGAACTGCATTTACTACAGGAATCATACAAGGGCTGTTTTTGTGACCGCTAAAGCATCAAAGGCACAAAGGGGCCTCTCCTCCCCTTCTTCCGTATAGAATTCCCATTGAAATCAATGGAAGCTCTGCATGTGGAGCCAGGGAAGACATGTATGTAAATTAATACTAGGCCTGACATCCTTCCTGTTCTCGCCAACAGGCTTCTGTTTGTCTCACCTGAAGACGAATCACTTTCAGCTGCTCTGAGGGCTGGTCTACACTGGGGGGGGGGGGGGGGAAACCAATAAAAGACACACCCGCACCTCCCCCTTTTGCGTAGCTGAAGGCGGAGTTTCTTAGTTCGACTTACCTGGCCGTCCTCACGGTGGCAAGTCAACCGCTGCGGCTCCCCCGTCGACTCCACTTACTCCTCCTGCCGAGGTGGAGTACGGGTGTCGATTCGGGGATCAATTTCTCGCGTCTAGACGAGACGCGATAAATCGATCCCAGATAGATCGATTACTACCCACCAATCAGGCAGGGAGTGTAGACGTGGCCTGAGGCCTGGTCTACACTACGACTTTAATTCAGATTTAGCTGCGTTAATCCAAATTAATCCTTAACCCGTCCACACAACGGAGCCAGTTACTTCGAATTAAAGGGCGCTTAAAATCGATTTCTGTACTCCACCCCGACGAGCAGAGTAGCACCAAAATCGATTTTGTAAATTCGAATTAGGGGTAGTGTGGCCGCACACCACCGAATTAATGTGGTTAAAATTAATGGGGTAGTGTGGCCGCACACCACCGAATTAATGTGGTTAAAAACTGAATTAATGTGCTTAGTGTGGCCGCGCACAATCGAATTTATACAATCTGTTTCCCAAATTCGAATTATCTAAATTCGAATTAATCTCGTAGTGTAGACGTACCCTCAGATCTCACAAGCTAAGCGGGGTCATTGTTCCCGCATTGTTCCCACTGAGTCAATACTGAGCCAATGCCCCAACAGGGGGTTTATGAGGCTGCACTGCTGGAGGTGCCACCTCAAATAAGATATAAAACTAAATGTTCTGACACCTATTAGTTAAGAAAGATCCCCCCATGTTTTGTTAAAAGTAGGAGTTGTGAGCCTGCTGTCCAGGTCAAATTCAAACTTTGGATAGTTACATTTTGATTAACTGAATCTACGTGGCAGATTCAGTTGGCATTTTTCACTTCCTGTCCTAAACTATAGCAGAATAATGTTACTGTGTACTGTTGAAGAGCTGCGGATTTTCACACCAGATTTGGCTCCCTACAAGTGATGGATAATAGCTCTACATAAGTGTGTGTGTGTGTGTGTGTGTGTGTGTGTTCTTGTATCAGTTTATAAAGCAGGTTTGGATCTTCTGGCGGGGGAGTGCTATATAAACATGAGACAATGTCCATAATAATGACTTTCTATGCTATCTAAAAATTACAGCTCTCCCAGTCTTTCCCTATTAAGTCCCTTGGGAAGATTATTTGGAATTTCCTTGGAAATCAAAGAGACGATAATTCGATAGGGAACTTCCCCTAAAGAGAGGTCACTAAAAACACTTGTGCTATTTCAGAAAGCAAGATATTCAAAATACAACAATGCCATGGCAATTGAAGCGCTTTATATGACAGTTTTAATGAATGCATTTTCTTTATACTTTATACATTGGTACCTCACTGTCTCTTCGGGGCTCTCAAGTGATAACGTAATTATGTTCCTTCATGTCACTGGGAATTGTCACAAGGTGTCACTGTTATGTCTTATTTGGTTTGTTATTAATGCATTTCTAGAAGTGTGATTTGTTGACTTATGATTTTCCCTGTGTAGAAATATAACGGCTCCCCTCTTTTGTAATGGGTCACTTTAGTCAACGGCATGGAGCTGTTGTTCCTTTATTGGAAAACTGTGTTCTGAGAGCCAAGGGTACTGATTTTGAATCCTGATGCTATGCACAATATGTGAACTAATAACCACACAGCTGGTGCAAACCAAAGTACAAAATCCTATAGGACCCTAATCCACTTCCCACAAACTTCAGTGGGAACTGGAGCAGGCCCATACTGTATTCTACATTACACTACAGACACTTTCTGGACTTGATTCTTGCACAATCATGTCACTAGACATTCATGGGCAGAAAAAGATGAGGTTTCTTTTTTACCAGGAAATCATGAACATGGATAATTTCTAGAAAATCTGGAGGGGGAAAAACCCACACATCTATTCCTCTACTAGGGATTGCACTAAGCATAGAATGTTATTTTTAAGTCTTGTAATTTCTGAGAATTATACCAATGGGAAGAATTATGTTGCCCAGTTATTGTTGTGTTACATTATTAATATTATTATTAGCATCATAGATGCAGATCGCATTTTATGAAGCAAAAGCAAACCATCCCCTACAAAGTTTATGGAGTAATTTTTCCAACATTTTGTGCAATGGAACATAAGAAGATAGGACTACGCTACTGGATCAGACATGTTAGCCCTCTTAGAGAGGCCATTACAAATGGATTCCATTTAAAAGTTTTCTTTACCTTTTTACTTTTGTAAGAGGCTACAATTTGAGCATCCGTAGCAGAGCAGATTCTATGCCTAGTACCAACAGCATTCTGAAGGAACAAGACTTAATTACTGGGTATAATAGAGGTTTCAGAGTAGCAGCTGTGTTAGTCTGTATCCGCAAAAAGAACAGGAGTACTTGTGGCACCTTAGAGACTAACAAATTTA
>NW_020664482.1:7609358-7654793 GCF_002925995.2 Terrapene triunguis
TTAGTCTCTAAGGTGCCACAAGTACTCCTGTTCTTTTTGGGTATAATAGAGGCAATGTTCATCACAGAAAAACAGTTCCTTTCACAGACAGGAATAGGCAGCAAGTTTAAAATAAACAAAAAGAAGTATTTCTTCACACAATGCACAGTCAACCTGTAGAACTCTTTGCCAGAGGATATTGTGAAGGCCAAGACTATAACAGGATTCAAAAAAGAACTCAGTAAATTCATGGAGGATAGGTCCATCAATGGCTATTAGCCAGGATGGGCAGGGATGGTGTCCCTAGCCTCTGTTTGCCAGAAGCTGGGAATGGGCGACAGGGGATGGATTGCTTGATGATTACCTGTTCTGTTCATTCCCTCTGAAGCACCTGGCATTGGCTGCTGTTGGAAGACAGGACACTGGGCTAGATGGACCTTTGGTCTGACCCAGTATGGCTGTTCTTATGACTGCATATCTTGTTCCGTGAGTCAGCAGGGGCAGGGATATAGCTGTTTATAGAATAAAATAGAAGAATATATAATGTAAACAATACTTAGTAGATAATAAAATATGACTTTGCAATTATCGTTTTATAGACATTTCAAGGAACTCAGGCGCTTTACAAATATGGATGGTTTATGTCTCACAATGCCCCTGTGAGGTAGGCAAGAATTTCTTATCTTCTTGGTACAGATGGGGAAAAGGAGACATAGAGGGTCCAAGATCATACAATAAATGTGTGCCAGGGCTGGGGAGGGAAGTCACAAGGGCCCAAATCTCCACTGCTCTATACCTCGTGCAGTCATTTACACCAGGCTGAGTGGGTCTAATAGCTTGAGAACATACCCAGAGCAGGCTAGTACAGCCTATGTTGCTGCCTGTACTGCCACAGCTTCACTGCTATTTTTATTCGAGCTAGCTAGACCAAAGCAAACTTGAGCATGGCTAGTGGTGCTGCAGTCACAACTTTGATTGCAGTGTAGATACACCCAGAATCTGCTCTCCGTAGGTAAATAATGCTTTCCAAAGCAATCTTCTCTTCCCACCAATGTGTTTAGCTGTTTTGCTTTGTTCTTGGATTTAATTAGTAAAAGCTCCTTGGGGCAGTAGCTTCTGATTTCTATTCTCCTGCAAAGTCCCATGACCATCTGTGGTACTACTTAAATAAATAATAATTATTCATAATGGTTATTGGTAATTATTAATGATTAATGATAATAAGCAATTGACAAACTTTTTGGTCCACGTGTTAGGTCTGCAGAGACCTACTGATATAGTATGCATGAATAGAGCTTTCCTTCCCACTCCTATGTCCCTGCATCTAATCAGCCTTGCTACCATTGAAAACTCAACCTAGAGGACAGTATAATTCATTGGGCAACTGAGAGCAGAATTTGGAGCAGAGTCCAAAGTGTGGACTCACACTAGCAGTCCTTCCTCACCTGAGGAATCCTACTGACTTCAGTGACTACTTGCCAGAGTAACTTTTGCAAAATTGTGTCCTTGAAAAATTTATGGCCATCAGTTTTTAAGTATTCCCCTCACCACACTGTACTTCTTGGTTATTTATTTGTATAAGAGAGTGTTTTTTCTCCCTCATTTTTATGGGTGTTTCCTTTCCATGACTAGGCAAAAATTGATGAGTCCTTTGATCAGAAGTGAAAAAAAAGGAAAGGGAGAGTGACAGAAATCCAAATCCAAACCACTCATCTGCCAGCTATGAAAGTCACCTCTTGCCTATTAGGATGCAATCTCTGTGTCACTATTCCGTCTCCTCCCTTATGATTAATTCTAAGAAACCATGCATTCAGTCACCCTTGACCAACCATTTCTGTACATTCCACCAATTGTTTCATTCCCCCCTTCTACATATGACAGGAAACTTCTTCCAACAGACTCTGGCCTCAATTATTTTAGTAAACTGAATCTAAAGCTGATCTCAATGCATTTCTACAATCCATTCAACTTAAAATCAGAATATTTCTTTATTATCTCTGCACCACTGATCTTATTCCTCGTCATGTTTAGTTGTGAGCACAAGATTTCGTTAGATATAATTCAATGAAATTTTCCAGGCTACAATAACATTGAACTGTCTCATTCAATAACTATTTGCAGTTTTTTCTTCAAGAATGAAAGTGTCTTGTGTGAGTCATTACAACAATCCTTTGTTCTGTATATGGTATCATAATATTAACTGGACATTATCTCATCCTATTGCATGTTACTGGCTGACAGGGAGGTCTGGTAATGGCTGAAAAGAGGCAAGCACATCTGATGCATAATCCAATCCTTAGAAGTTTATGAGGCTGCTACTCCAAGAGTGTGAGATGTGTTAAAGGGCAAAGTTATTATTATTGTTTATAATATGGCCTAAATCCAGGGACTGAGCCAAAGCCCACTGCAATCAGAGACTTTCTATTGATGACAATGGGCTTTGGATCAGGATCCTAGTGGCCAGAAAAATGAGTGACTAATTGCACTGAATTAAGAGGGCCAGGTCTGTGTAAGTTTTTTTCATACACTGGATAAGTCATGCCAGTTCTAACTTGCCTTCTCAGACATCAGGAGAGCTAGTTGGAGATTTTATATCTAAATTATTTTTAATGGGAATTACAGTTTCAGCAAAAATAGAGTTTTCCCACAGGAAAATTTTGACTTTACTGATTTTTTTTTTTTCAATTATCCAACATTTTGCATGGGTTTGATCTAAATTTAAATCTTTCAATTTGTTGAACTCAACCAAAATGTTTCATTTTGAGTCAATTCAACATTGACTGCTGCTTCCTGCAGCTCCCATTGGCCGGGAATGGCGAACTGCGGCCACTGGGAGCTATGGGCAGCCGTGCAAATGCAAACAAACGGTCTGGTGGCCCGTCAGTGGCTTGCCCTGATGGGCTGCGTGTGGGCTGCAGGTTGCCCACCACTGGAATAGGTGGTGCTAGTGGGGTAGTGGAATAAAGCATAGTGTCAAATATAGTAAAAATCTTAAATGAATCAAACTCTACCACAGACTCTCTATGGATAGAAATTCCATGTTTGAATAATAAGAGTATAGTAGTCGGAATACACTACCGACCACCTGACCAGGATGGTGATAGTGATTGTGAAACGCTCAGGGAGATTAGCGAGGCTATAAAAATAGAAAACTCAATAATAATAATAGGGGATTTCAGATATTGCCACATTGCCTGGGTACATGTCACCTCAGGACGGGCTATAGAGATAAAATTTCCAGACGCCATTAATCATTGCTTCTTGGAGCAACTGGTCCTGGAGCTCACAAGGAGAGAGGCAATTTTTGATTTAGTCCTAAGTGGCATACAGGATCTGGTCTAAGAGCTGAACATAGCTGAACTGCTCTGTATAATGACCATAATGTTAATACATTTAACATCCTTTTAGCGAGGGGAAATTCCAAAGAAACCCACCACTGTGGCATGTAATTTCAAAAAGGGGAACTACACAAAAATGAGGAAGTTAGTTAAATGGAAATTAAAAGGAACAATCACAAGAGTGAAATGCCTGCAAGCTGCATGGAAACTTCTTAAAAGCACCACAACAGAGGCTTAAATTAAATGTAGACCCAAAATACTAATAAAAAACAATAATAGGACCGAAAAAAATAATAGGACCACTATGGCTAAACAACCAAGTAAAATGAGGCTGTTAGAGGCATTGTTTAAAAATTGAAAGTGAAATCCAACTAAGGAAAATAGAAAGGAATATGAACTCTGGTAAGTCAAGGGTAAAAGGAAAATTAGGCAGGCAAAAAAAGGAATTGGAAGAGCAACTACCAAAAGAAAAAAAGTGTTAGTTTTTGTAAGGACATCAGAAGCAGGAGCCTGCCAAACAATCAGTGGGGCCACTGGATGATCGAGATGCTAAAAGAGCACTCAAGGAAGACAAGGCTTTTGAGAAGCTAAATGCTTTCTTTGCATTGGTCTTCACTGCAGAGGATGTGAGGGAAATTCCCTCACCTGACCCACTCTTGTTAGGTAACAAATCTGAGGAACTCTCTCAGATTAAGGTGTCGATACAGGAGATTTTGGAACAAATTGATAAGTTAAACAATAATAAATCACCAGGACCAGATGGTATTCACCCAAGAATTCTGCAATTTCATATTTGAGTTCCTTCAGGACTACTAATTATGGTATGTGGCCTTTTGCTTAAATCAGCCTCCGTACCAGATGACTGGAAGATAGCTAATGTAATGCCAATTTTTTTTTAAATGGCTCCATTAGGCAATCTTTGCAATTACAGGCCAGTAAGCCTAACTTCAACACCAGGCAAACTGGTTGTAACTGTAGTAAAGAACAGAATTATCAGACCTGTAAATGAACAGTGTTTGTTGGGGAAGAGTCAACATGGCTTTTGTAAAGGGAAATCAAACCTCTCCAGTGTATTAGAATTTCTTTGCGGGGTCAAACAAACATGTGGACAAGGGGGATCCAGTGGATATAGTGTACTTGGAGTTTCAGAAAGCCTTTGACAAGGTCCCTCACCAAAGACTCTTTAGCAAAGTAAGCAGTCATTGGATAAAAGGTGAAGTCCTCTCATGGATCAGCATCTTGTTAAAAGATAGGAAACAAAGGGTAGGAATAAATGATCAGTTTTCAGAATGTAGAGAGGTAAATAGCGGGGTCCTCCAAGGATCTGTACTGGGACTACTGCTGTTCAACGTATTCATAAATGACCTGGAAAAGGGGGTAAACAATGATGTGGCAAAGTTTGCAGATGATACAAAATTACTCAAAATATTTAAACCGAAAGCTGACGGCGAAGAGTTACAAAGGAATCTCATAAAACTGGGCAACAAAATGGAAGATGAAATTCAGTGTTGATAAGTGCAAAGTAATGCAAATTGAAAAACATAATCCCAACTATCCACACAAAATGATGGGGCCTAATTAGATGATGGAGTCATGTGGATAGTTCTCTGACAACATATGCTGAATGTGCAGTGGAAGTCAAAAAAAAGCTAACAATGTTTGGAGCCATTAGGAAAGAGATAGACAATAAGACAGAAAATATCAGAATGCCACTATATAAATCCATGGTACACCCACTAGGCTGACCAGACAGCAAGTGTCAAAAATTGGGACAGGAGGTGGGGGTAATAGGTGCCTGTGTGAGAAAAAGACCCAAAAATCGGGACTGTCTCAATAAAATTGGGACATCTGGTCACCCTATCGCCCACAACTTGAATACTGTGTGCAGTTCTGATTGCCCCATCTAAAAAAAATATAGAAGAATTGGAAAAAGGACAGAGAAGGGCAACAAAATTGATTAGGGTTATGGAACAGCTGTCCTGTTTTACTCATTCCCTCTGAAGCATCTGGCATCTGCCACTCTCAGAAAACAGGATACTGAACTAGATGGACCAATGGTGTGACCCAATATGGCCATTCGTATGTTCTCTGAAGTAAAATGTAATGGTGCTGTATAAATAAGGAAAACATCAACACCGGCTACTGCTTAAGGTAAAAGGCTAAATTTGACTTGCTTCAATTAATTTACTGGGGTGTAAGCTTACATGATCAGAAGTGGTTTCAGATCCCCATTGGGGAGAACACATATTGGCACCTGGAGAACAAATGGAAAAGTTTTGCAAATAGTTTTAAAGCGTTTCAAACGGATTCATTTTTCAGGTCTTTTCTACCATACGTCCCTGCCTGTTCTTTCTGGTTTTTTTGTACTTGGAACTTTTAAAAATCAGGTTACATTTGGTTTAGAGGAAAAATGCAATCAAGAAGAAGGGATATGGACTTAAAAAGAGTGGATTGTCATAAAAATGGGCAGGAGGGGCTGCACTTATTTTAACAAGAATCAAAAGAAATGGACACCATAGGGATGAAATCGTGGCTCTATTGAAGTGAATGGCAAAACTCCCATTGACTTCAGTGGGGCCAGAATTTCACTCCACATTCTTTTGCCAACATCTCCTAACCATGATCCTGCAGCTCTATTGTGCATAACTGTCAGGAGGATGGCAACGATCACAACAGTAGATGCCTTTCTCCAAAGAGGGTCCTTAAGCATGAAGATTTCAAATCTCCTGGAAGGGCTGAGCCGTGCAAGTGAGTTCAGCATCAATAGGAATAGTTTCATGCGTTAAGTTTAAATGAATACAGAAAGCTAACTAAATCTCCAGGGAAGATTTCTCTTATGGACCTGATCCTGCATTCTTTATGGACACACAGCTCCTCTTGATCTCAATGGGAATTTGGCTGTTGGCTGAGCAAGGAAAGAAAAATTGGCCTCTAGAGCGGCAAGTCTTCTAAAATCATGCATTCACTCAGTTAGAATGTGCACCAAACACCTCAGGCATATGAAACCAAATGCCACCATAAAGATCCAATATATGCTGCAACTTCATCTTGCTACTTTCAACACACACCCCCCCCCATATCTCCTGAATGTTAGTGACTATTTCTAAAATTAACAAGCTAGTTCTCGTTGCAACTTAAGTAAAAATCTTCATACACATATTTACCAATTAATAAGCATTTGGCACTAGATCCTCTGCCTTGGCTGAGGTGCTCTAGTTGGGGAGGCTGCAATTTGTCCTTGGCAGTCCCCTGACCCTGAACAAGTTGAGTGTTGGGCCTGTCCCCCCAGGTAGCGAGGAAAATACTGAAGGCAAAATAAAGGTAGCTGCTGTAACATGTTTGGTTAGGTGTAAGGTTGAGGGGTGTTCTAAGTTAGCTAATGGCCCCTATGGGCCAGTACAGCAACTGGGATAAGGGATTCCCAGTGAGGCTTCCAGGACCACAGGCAGCTGGAGTTGGAACTGCTATGTCTAGCTCTGTGCTACTAGAGGATCTTCCTGTTCCAGGATAATCCTCCTGTGGCTGGGTAAGTCACTTTTAAGATCTCCTTGTGCCAGTGGAATGGTGCAAAGTAGCTACTTCAAACTGCAGAATATGGGCTTTTAATTTGAAATAATTTACATAATATACAATGAGAAAAAGGTTTCTTCTGTGGCACTCCAATTGCTGTATGAATATTAACAGGAATCGTGCTGAATTCTACATTTTTCACCAAGAGGTGGTGCTAGCAATTTCTACATGCACTGTGAACTTTTCTTTTCACAGAACAAAGTCTTTAGGGAAATTTGCTTCACTGAAGAAATAGAAGAAGAAAACAGTCCAAGATATGACCATTGCCTCTCCCCATTCAGAAGCAAAATCAGGGTTAAACACAACAACACAAATGCAGTCTTATCTGAAATTAATTATGTAATGCTTCTGAAAGAGGCGCATGTGTGAATGAGGTGTATGGTAATTGCTGTTAGAGATGCATTTTATTGACTTGACATAACCTAGTATGACTGATGTAACATAAAATTAACTTAGGCAGGTTAACACATAAATGTCACGTCAAAAGTCGGAAAAAAATAAAATGCCAATTACAGTTTATTTAGGGATTTTTGTTTTGTTTTAAAAGTATGTTCGTTAGTTGGTTATGGAAAGAACAGTAATCTTAAAATATTTGATAGAGCGAGTGATAAACCTGATTATTCCCTAGAAAACGAGAGTGGGTGCAAATTTACCACTCTACTTGTAAATAGTAGGTAATCTGTGCTGACGTGAATTTTAGATATAGTCTTATTAAAAAGGTTTTTAATTCCAATACAATATTTAGTGAGTATTGATCTGCCAGCATATGTATGTCACCGAGAAGAAGTGATGTGAGACGCCGAACTGTCATTGTTCCAGTTATATAAGCAGAGGAAAGAACTGGGTACCATAAAATAAACTTAATTGATTTTCCACTAATGAATTCTGTCCTTCTAAGGACTGTAGAAATGTATGCACCCTTTCAGCTTATATGTGATATATGTATATTAATACTGCAGCACTGCTTTTCCTAAAGGACTGGTTTAGAGTGATTTGCTTGTTAGATGGGGTGTGTGTGTCAGATTTCAGTGCAACAGGGAGACACACTGTAGTAACCTCTGCCATAAGATTTTGCCACCATTACTCACAGTGAGTCATTCCATTGAAATTAATGGGACCGTCGATGGAATAAGGTGCTACTCAGCATGAGGAAGGGTATCAGAATCAGATCCACTGAATGTATTAACAGAATTGACTGAATAAACAAAAATAGGAGTGAGATAAGGTAGGTGAGGTAATATCTTTTATTGCACCAACTTCTATTGGTGGAAGGTACAAGCTTTCGAGCTACACAGAGTTCTTCTTCAGGTCCTGATGAAAGTTGGTGCAATAAAAGATATTACCTCACTTAACTTGTATCTCTCATATCCTGACACAAACACAGCTACAACAACATTAAAAAAATAACAAGGAGTCTGGTGGCACCTTAAAGACTAACAGATTTATTTGGGCATAAGCTTTCGGAAGAAGTGAGGTTTTTACCCACGAAAGCTTATGCCCAAATAAATCTGTTAGTCTTTAAAGTGCCACCAGACTCCTTATTGTTTTTGTAGATACAGACTAACACGGCTACCCCCTGATATTAAAAAAATAATGATCTGGAGGATTATATTGTGGTATGCTCCAGGGTTGCCCTCACTTGGCTAATTTCTCCACTGTGCTTCTATTTTGTGTGTGTGTGTGTGTGTGTGTGTGTGTGTGTGTGTGTGCTGTAAAGTATCCTGAAGAGATGCTCTATTGTTTGAATTGCACTTTGAACAGTTTGCATTTATTTACCATGGTAACACAGATTCTTTGCTGACAATATTTCCCAGTAGTTGCGGTGGATGGTTGAGCTGCTGGAATCAACGTAAGTGACTCAGAGCACTCTGATGCATGGCACTGCGTTTTAACTACAAAGGCAGTCATATAAAAGAGAAAATAAATCAAACAGGAGGGTGAAGAACCAGATGCCTCATAAATAGAAGCATATGAGGATATTTTCCCCAAAAATAAAATTCATGCTTGAGGCTTTCACTATGGCATACATGTTTAATATATGTATAGTAACATAATGCATACTAAGTTATATCAATGACATATGCAACACCAATCAAAATGAAAACACAGTATCCATTAGGGGAGGGATTCTTGCCCTCCCCCAACATGTACAGAGATACACAGTAAAGTGTCTTTATATTTATGAACTGTCCCTGATAAGTGAGCAAATGTTGCTACCCCCACACTCCCCCAAAATGGACAAACTTGCTAGAGGAAGAAAGAAGGAATTTGATTACTTCCTCCTGAGTTGAAACATTCCTTCCATCAAGGAGTGGGAGAATCCCGACTAATCTCAGGATGTTGCTAAAAGAGACAATTCAGACAAAAAAAATGGGGGCATTTCTGTGACGTAGTGCTCCATTATTTAACAAGGACATTTATTTAGATGTGGGAGGAGGCCATTTTGAATAAAATCTCTCCAAAACGGCATAATTTTAAATCACATTCTAGCCAACAGATGGCAGATGAAATTCAACACTGATAACTGCGAAGTAATGCACACGAGAAAACAATAATCCCAGCTACACATGTATGAGGGGTTCTAAATTAGCTGTTATCACTCAAGAAAGATCTTGGGAATCACCATGGACAATTCTCCAAAAACTTCAGCTCAGTGTGTATCAACAGTTAAAAAAGCTAACAATGTTAGAAACTATTGGGAGAGGGATAGAAAATAAAATGAAAAATATCACAATGCCTCTATGTAAATTCATGGTGCTCTCACACCTTGAATACTTGTCCATTTCTGGTTGCCCCATCTCAAAAAGGATATAGTAGGACTGGAAAAAGCACAGAGAAGGACAACAAAGATGATCCAGGGTATGATTCCATACAAAGAGACTAAAAAGATTAGGGGAGTTCATCTTAGAAAAGAGATGACTAAGGGGGGGGATATGATAGAGGTCTATAAAATCTATGAATGGTGTTTACCCTTCCCTTTCTCACAATACAAAAGCTAGGGGTCACCCAATGAAATTAATGGCAACAGGTTTAATACAAACAAGAGGAAGTACATTTTCACACAACACTAAGCTAACTTGAGGAACAAATTGACATGGGATGTTGTAACGGGGTGTGGCTTCTCTCGTGTCTTCTTCCCTACAGAACCTGCATGGACTCCACTGGTTGTGCCTTCACCTTATCCTTTTATTTTAAATTCTCTCCACCATTTCCACAGCAACCCCGGTGCAACAGTCTATTTACAGCACTACCACACTTTTTAGCCCTCTCCCCAGGGCCTGAGAGGAACAGAGATCTCTCTATCTTGAGGCCTCCATGTAACTGGAGTCAGCTAGTCCTCATCTTCTTTCTCCCCTTGGCACGTCCTTCCTGCCTCTTTATTAGCCTTGGGTTAATTGACTCCTTATCCCACCCATCTGGCAAGTTTGATTGTCTAATTACCCCTGTCAGCTTTCTCAAAGGAACCTAATTAACATCTGAGTGATCAGAGTGCAGGCTCACCTGTTCCCCCTGCACTCTGTCACACATATTGTCATGGTCAAAAGTATAAGTGCATTAAAAAAAGAACTAGATAAGTTCAGGGAAGATAGGTCCATCAATGGCTATTAGCCAAGATGAGCAGGGATGCAACCCTATGCTCGAGGAGACCCTAAGACTCTGACTGCCAGATGCTGGGAGTGGAAGACAGGAGCACATCACTCCAACTGCCCTATTCTGTATGCCCCCCTTGAACCTTTGGTACTGGCTAGCCAGAAGACAGGGTACTGGGATAAATGGATTATTGGTCTGACCCAGTATGACCGTTCTTTCATTCTTATGTTCTAACATCTGCTTTAATTTACAGTTGGAAATACGAGAGAAATGGAGTATAGAGATTTTCACCATTAGGTCCCTAGTTAAAATCTAGCACAACCAGGCAACACGCAACTAAATCACTATAATCTGAAAGTATTGTGATGGTCTATGTAAATCATCTGGTATTCTCATCATCTGGGTCCCTACCAGCTACTCATATCTAAAAGTACTGTTGTAATTGGCACTGATAGAACCCCTAATCCTGCAGAGAGGCCAAGGATTGGGCAGAGACACTCCAAACATAGAAACAATCACCCCTCTTTCCCTAGTCGGGACCCCTGATGAATAGCTGCCAGACAACCTAGGGGAAGCTTGTACTACTGTTACCAATAGGATACCTGTTCCATGCAACTTCAGCATTCAACACTGTTAATCAGGCCGTGTTCCAGAAACATTAAAAAAAGAATTAAAAAGAAAGAATACAAAAAACGTTACCATTTATTTATACCAAACTTCTGTGACTCTCTACAGCAGAAAAACCATAAGAAATGATGATCTTTGGGCGTTCCTGCAGTGATTTTGCTTAAAGTATCTTTTATATTCATTGCACTCTGCTTCCATACCAGCGATACAGGCACAAGCAATGTACTGTATTTTATTGTGCCTCATTGCGCCAGCATTAATGGGAGTATGAAAGCTGAATGGAAGAAAGAGATCACTGAGCATATTTCTGTGTTATAACTTCATGCTTTGAGAAAATAAAATATCATATTCCGTTACAACTAACTGCTACATGTAGCAATTTGAGTTTAATTAAAGGAAAGTCAGAAGGCTGAGAATAATGACCTGAGATAATAGTTATAAGTGCTGTTTAATAATCTCTTTACTCAAATCATTTTGAGAAAGGCCAAATTCTGTCACCTTGCAGATCCATTCACATACTGACGGTATAACATTTGTGTGGGTGCCTGAGAAGCACAATGTCAGCTTAATTTACTTGTTACGCTATCCTTTCTTTCCCCATTCTGGTGGATATGGCACCAGAGGGATTGCTAGAAATTTGGTTACACCTGCTCTCATTTAAGCATATTTAAGGCCCATTAAGAAGCCATCTATCTGGGCTTCTTAATTGCAAGGCCACAGACTCAGGGTATGAACTTGCTCCCAAATCCATACATCATGCTAGCTGGGGACAATCCAGTTTCATGATCCCTATAAGTCACATGTCTGGAATTGAAGTGCCTGTACACAAGGGCTAATGGTAGCTGCAGGTTTCTTTTTTAAAACAGGAGGAGGAGAAACCTGTGGTGTGTCCTAACCTGGATCAAGAGAAAAGATCAAACATCTTGACTGCCCAACCTAGGAGCTCAGTTTATCAGTCAAACTCTCAATTAACACAGAGTTATATGTACTCTACAGACCAGGTTCCCGGATAACAAGTAGTAAAGATCACTGGAGAAGTTCAGCCTACCACCCTTGGGGAGGCCTTCATGACTTGGTGGAAGGGAGACACATTTGTAGCATTGTCTGTGATACAGCAGAGCAAATAGGGCATATTTAAGTAGGGAGGGTAAATCTCATGGAGTATGAGGGTTCGTGATCCTCTCAGTCTAGGTTCTTCTATTTTTTAAAGGCGATGTACTTTGTTTTTAAGCTAATAGAAGCCAGTGTTCTGTAGTAGGTATTAAAAAACCTCCCCTAAAAGCTAAACAGACATAAGTGAGTACAAGATGGGCAGGTACTGCATACAGTCCATCAACGTGCTGTAGGTAGATAGATATTGCAGATATTTACTATGTATAAAATATATACTATGATGATAGATTTTGTGATTAGAGGCACAGTGGGATTGACAGACATACTGTGGTTAGGTTCTGTAGATGGGCTGATACATACCATAGACAGACAGATTTTGTAGACCGGCAGATACTGTAGATAGAAGCACTGTGGACATACAAATATTTTGGGTAGAGACATTGTGAGTAGATATAGACAGTAGACAGACAAATAGGATACTATACTAGTTATTTTTTTTTCATGGGTATTTCTCCCTCCCCCTCTCTTCTCCTTTTGTTTCACAATCTCTCTGCATTTGCTTTTCACTCTACCCACTCATGGCTCAATTTTTCACCCCGTTTCCACTAGATTTTTTTTCTCTGCTAAATTTTTCAATTTCTTTGTAGCAGAAAGTGAACCCAATAATACTTTTCTTCCTTGGCAAATTAAAACATTCAAAACCACATTGTTGAAGTGGGCTCGTAATAAATTGGAGTCTGTCCATCCCATCCCTATCTCTGACTGTTTCTTTCATTGGCTTAGCTCCTGAAGTAAGCTTTGTTTTGGACCAACCCCTTCATCCCTGAATTCTGTGATACAAAGATAGAATTTCACTTCTGATGTCCTGCTGGGCATCTCTCAGAGCAACATGTGATGAGAGTAGTGAGGACAGGAGAGTATGTCAGATAATGCAGCAGACACAATGAGAAGGAGTGCTAGGTAAGTGGAGATGGAGGTTAGCAGGAACCTGAGGAGGTGGTAGTGCTGGAGCAGTAGGCAGGACAGAATCCTGAATTGGAGAAGAGACTGCATTGGGCAGGGAAGCCATCTTGAAGAGGCCTGGAGAATAGCTTGATGGAACCACCGCTGTGTGTGTCTGGAATGGGAGGATGTGAGGAGGTGTTGGAGGGAAATGGGAAAGGTGAGGAGGTGGAACAAACCCTGCTTTTCTTTTGGCTGTGACATGCTCCCTTCATTTTGGGTTATTTTAGTGGACCATGCAGAGCGACTGCAATATTCCTTTCCTTTGAGAGAGCAAGCCTGGTTCTTATCTAACTTACATCACTTTTACATCCATATCACTCAGTGTGGAGTTGGCTTCGGTAGGGTTACTTCTGATATACCTCAGTATAAATGTGAGCAGAGTGAGGCCGCGATTAGCTAAGGACTGGGCCAGATCCTCAGCTAGTGTAGCTCACTGTTGCTCTACTGATGAAGCTGCACCAGTTTGCACCAGCTGAAGATCTGGCCAAGAGGTTTTATATATAGTGGTGATTATTAGGAAGTCAGCCTTTGTTAACAGCTGTTATACTTAGCACAGTTATTTCCTGTTCTATCTCAGATGTTACTGACGGCTACCTGTCAGTATGCATTGATTTGCTGGTTTAATTTGGGAAATTGTTATAGAATTCCATGTTATTAAAGGAAGCACTAAAAACAGGAGCTTCAAATTGATGATTGCAATTGCATTTTAAAATCAGAGGTACAGTAAGAATAAACTTTTTTTTGTGGATGGTTATTTCAAGCCATATTTAAAAATGACATTTCTGGCTCAAGGCATCCCTAAGCAAAGAATACAGTATTAGACAGCATAAAAAAATAAATATTCACTCAGGCTAATTAATTAGGTACTCCACCTCTGCATGGTGTTGGTATCAAATGTTTTCTGTCATCAGATTTCAAAAGAACTTTTATCTTGTTTCTGTACAGGAATCAGGAAACACAATGAGCATCAATATTTCAAACTGCTTATAATTAAAACTTCATGTGTTTGCCATGAAAACCTCCCTAGCAAAGAAAGCCAATTGTTTACTGGTTATGCTCTCAGCCTGCCCTCTTTCATGTTAACAGCTGGGCATTAAATGTTGTGTGGCATTAGTTCTCTGATCAAATGTTCTCAATAGGCCAGTGGTGGTAATGAAATCTTGCCTTTTGTATTGCACCATTAATATTAAAAGCAAAGAGTCAAATGTTCATCAAGGTGTTTTCCATTAAGTTTTTCATTTGGGAATAGCCAGCTTCAGTGAAGAAGCTGACTGATGTTATCTGAGAGAGACTCTGCATGAGAAATGAAGAAGAGAAGGGCTGAAATCACAGAGGGAATTAAATGATGTGGTAATGAAGATGCACTGTTATAGGAAAGCATCAGTCTGATGGGAGCTCCCACTTAATTTAAACAGCCGAGGCCAAATTCTGCTCTCAGTTACACCAGGGCAATACTAATTAAATTAATGGGACAAAGCAGAACTTGACCCCTTCTGCCTCTGGAAGGAAAGAGGAGTCTCATTTGGGGAGAAAAGGCGGGGACGGGGGGGCGGGTTTCTGATTATCAACAGATACGGTATCAAATCCCAAAAGGGCTCTAGGGAATCTGTGCCACTTGTACTCCAACTTCTGTAGCAAAGTTCCTGAGAGCTGGTGCTACTGACTAGATCAGTTCTGGGACAGGTTCTGTTTGGCAGGACTCTCTATCCACCCACCACTCATACAAAGTGACCTTCAAGCAGAAATCCAAAGGGCCTGACCTAGAGTCCATTGACATCAGTGAGAAGAATCCCAATGGCCCAGAATGAAGAGCAGAATATGGTACAGATTGTGGTGTTTTGAGGCCCTGCAGCTTTAGAGTGACATGTACTTTCTGCAGTTATTGGGCTCAACTCTACTAAAGTTCAGTGGAGTTGGACCACATTTTCTGCTGGTGTATTACATTTTCTGAAGTGGAGTGATATTTACAGGGCTGACCTTCAGGCCTACCCCACATTTGGATCACTCTCCAAGCCCTAATTCTAGGTCTCTTTATTAACTGCGTGTTTTCGATCTTACATTTCCACCCTCCCGTGCCCTTGCTCTACTTCAACCTTTAAAAATTCACACAACATATAACAATGTCTCTGGCTGTTCACACGATCTCCTCCATTCACTCTCATTCTAATGCAGCCAACGGACTGGCATTTCTGGCCCATTCCTGTCAGCTGTTTATTATAAAACTCCATTTCTGGAGAGTACATCATTCTAAATAATATTAACCCAAGGTCCATTCCATTAGCAGAGAATTACACCTCCATTTGATTATTTCTTCTATTGTTTGCAATTATTTTCTCTCGTCGACACAGTGAGCCAAGTTTAAGGTCAATGATATAGAATTTGCTTCCACTCCCAGTCCAGCAAGGTCAAACTGCCTAATGATTTTGTGGTATGTTATCATCAGTTTATTTTCACAAGTAAAGCTAAGTTGAACAAGAGGATAAACACAGCACGCTATTTTCGTACATTTGCTTAAACAAGGACTGATCTGTGGTGGACAGGCAATAAGTGTTGGACTCAGGGCACATAACATAGCGTGAATAATCACTTTATGTTCTTAGAGAGAGGGTATCTGATGAGGCCTCATTTCCGTACTGAGAACCACGTGGGTTCTAAGACCTAAGTCAACAGGAAGGTCACAAGTATGGTTAAGAGTGGGAAGTCAAAGGTGGCAGGATCATGTAGCACTATATCAATATATTGTAAAGGCACCTATTGATGCTGTTACAATTAAAGACATGAGAGAGTTTAAATTCTATTTAAGGATTTGTAATTTTCTCATAAAAATGCATTATATGTGACAGTTTCACAGCCACACGCTTCTCTTTATGAGCCTTCAACTTAGCTACGTTTCAATAATTAAGATAAAAATAGCGTGGATACACTACAATTTAAAGTGATGCATTCACAACCTCTTTCTTCAATTCGGTATTCTGGATGTATAATTCAGAAATGAATAGTATTGTTAACACACATGCACAAAATATATGGCACCCTCAGCAGAGTTGTCATGGTGAATGCAGGGAATGCATATTAACAAATATTAGGTACTTAAGGCCATTTGCTGCCATAACCCATGATGGAGCACCCAGTGATGCTCAGCTAATCCAATCACTGCACTGGCTGAATATGCTTAACCCTATTATTTAGCAAACAGAAGGTTGCCTTGTGCTTTGATGCTAAACGCTCTTTGATTGTTTTATTTCTTCTGTTGCAGTGCTCCCTCTTAAAGCTCCTCGGAGTGGGAGGCTGCTCAAATGAAATAAAAAAATATATTTTATTAGTTTTCTTATTTCATATTCAGTGACAAATGTATATTGTGTCCCAAAGTGAACTGTATTTGCATTTTATAGTGACTTAGTCATGGTTTATCTGGACTAGCATGCATTAACATTGCTATATCCTGATTTCCTGAGCTAGAGCAGGTCATAAGATGCCCATAATGAACATAAGAGAACCCTCATACATACACAGCTGTAGGGTACCTAGACAGTCTAAATGCACATTAAAGGTAATAGCTAAACTGTACTGTTCTAAACCTCAGCCAAGCAACTTATAATCAAAGTTTAAACAATGTTATCCTATTTAAACAATGCTAATCCCACAAAATCACTTAAGATCTTTCTGCTGTGTTGATCAGCAATGAAATAGTTATTGCTGACATATGACTCATCATTAGGCTGCAGGATTATAACCCCATTGAGATGCATTGGGGCAGTTCACCATACGCTTACAGCTATCATTTCTTAATATGAGTGCTTAACTGTACAATATTAACATTATTTAACATCATTGTTTGTATGGAATACAGAGACCAAAAGACAGAGGTCTCCAAGATCCATATGCGAGTCTACTGTTCTGACTCCACTTTAAAAGTATCAGTATATCTGAATCAACCCCCTACACCCCAATTCTTAGCCAACCCCCAGGCGTCATGTGTTACTAATGCAATTCCCCAAAAAGAGAAGGTTGGAAAATATTCTGCTGGAATGCTCAAGCAAGGAAAACCGAACATGCTTGCAGGAAAGAAACCTATTTTTATAGCATGATTGCTGCTTTCTCAAAAAATGATTTTTTTCAGTGTAGTTTCATAGCCTTATCTCTAGATTGTTTCTGTATGAGACTCCTCAGCACGTGCGTGTACACACACACACACCAAAAAGTTGTAATTGCCAGGACAGCTACACTGCACTCTGTAGAATCTGCCTAACAGGCTCCTCTGGGCTTGCTTAATCACAAAGTCACTGCTATTTGCCCATTAGGGTCGTGGAGTCAAGCCAGACTGAGAGTTGCCACAACTTATATTTGAACATTTTGCTATTTTATATGAGAGAGTAAGAGACAGAGATCGGGGGTAAAATTTTGCTCTCAGTCATACTGGTATAAATCTCAAAGAATGCTCTTGACTTCAGAACAGTTCCTCTGGCATTATACCAGTGTGACAGAGCAGAATCTGGCCCAAAGACTCTCTGTGTACTTGATTCTTTGCTACCTTGTATCTTAAATTAATTTACACCCATGCAAAGTGGGTGCCAAATGTTATCAATGGAATAAATGAATGATTGTGTTTTACGTTCGTTGTTTAAAGGTATCACTGAATAAGTAAGGTGCAGAATGGTGAGGGTCAATAATGAAGCCCTATGAGCCTTGAAAAAGTCACCCACTACACCAGTGAATTTCCTTTTTCTTAGAGATTCTTCCTGGAATTCCCTTTACTGTCTCATGCTTTTATATGCCTCGTGAGGGTTTGTTCTTTTTAAACTAAAGCTATAACTTGTCAGGAATATTACCTAGGCTCCTGCAGCTCTGATTCCTAGCTGACGCTAACTCTATCCCTATGTGGAGTCATCATATTACTTGTCTCTACATGCAATAGATGAGAGCAGAAGCATGTGTGTATGTGTATGCGTGAGTGAATAATCTAAGGGCCGATCCAGCAGAAAATATCTCTGGTTTTCTGGGCTACCCAAGCCCAGGAGGCCATGTATACTAACTCTGCTATAGGATGACCTTTCCTCTGGATAGCTCCTGGAGCTTTTGACATCCAGCAGCTACAGAGGCAAATTTGGGCTGGATCGCACTACACAGAAGTATACTGAGAATGGATAATTCAGTGTCTCTGATTTTAAATATATCAGTTGATTGCTATCCAAATTTGCTTTCCATAAAACAAAATCTGATGTCAAATGATGTATGGTAACACAGTACAATGAGATCTGACAAGACCAGTTCCACCCCGTGGCTAGTGGCTAGCTTTCTCCCCTATAAACCACAGTCTCCTCTGTTATGCTTACTGATGAATAACTAACGATAATTCAGAGGAGCTCTAGCTGTATGATAAATTATATGACTCTTCAGCTGGAAACGCATAAGCAGACAGCACCATAATAGATAAAAACATGACAGGGACATAGCGTAATTTTCTCAAGACATCACGCTGTCTTAAATCAGCTCTTCTATTCTCCTTTCCCAGAAGACTCTGAAACAATTTGTAAATGATTTCCTTCCCAGCAGCATATGGTAATACTAGTTGCTAATGTAGCTTTAGTCATATTTGTGGGGAATTAACATACTAATTACAAGAAGTTTCTTAGAGAAAACAATACCTGATGTTAATTGTTGCAGTTTTGGTTTTGTCTGCTTTTATTGCAGAGGTAAACAGATAGCATAGAAAACACAGTAGTGAATGCTAAGCATGTTTCCGTTAAATCTAAAGGCACGTAAGTGTATTGGGAAAGGAGGTAAGTTCATAGGTGTAGGTCAATGCAGGCAGCATCAAAAAACTCACCACCAATGCATGAATATATATGACTATGGATTGCTATGCTCTCCATGGTACTGAGGAGCAGGCAAGGGAAAGAGCCTCAGAGACTTACTTCAGAAACATGGTGAGCAAGCAAATATGAAGCATGTTATCTATTCAGCTGGAAAATATTAATGGAAAGGAGGGTGGTCATTGAATATAACCAAAACATGGTTGGAAAGGAGCAGAAGGCTGCACTTCTACACGGCTTCTGCAGCAGTGGATCAGAGTCATAGCGGATTTACAAGATCCCCCTTGATGCTCAGGAAGCCAACTGAACAGTTTGCATGTTCCAAACAAGGTGTGGATTTCTAATCAAGCAGATTTCTTTTGCCAGCAATATCACACTAGGTCACTTATAGCCAATGGAGTGTCTGGTTAATGGTTACTCGATTTACACCAATGTAACAGCGCAGTGCCATTATTGTAATCAGTTACAGATTGCTCCCCACCCCCATGTCAATTTGGCTTTTCCCTGACTGCCCACATTCCTATAGATCACACCCTGCCCCCCCCACCCCAATTTGTGCTTTATAGTTTTGCTTCTGCATGGGACCTTCTTCAGATGATAAATTGGTCTAGCACAGGGGTAGGCAACCTATGGCACGTGTGCCGAAGAAGGCACGCGAGCTGATTTTCAGTGGCACTCACGCTGCCTGGGTCCTGGCCACTGGTCCGAGGGGCTCTGCGTTTTAATTTAATTTTAAATGAAGCTTCTTAAACATTTGAAAAACCTTATTTACTTTACATACAACAATAGTTTAGTTCTATATTATAGACTTATAGAAAGAGACCTTCTAAAAACGTTAAAATGTAGGACTGGCACGCGAAACCTTAAATTAGAGTGAATAAATGAAGACTCGGCACACCCCTTCTGAAAGGTTGCTGACCCCTGGTCTAGCATGAGATCAAGGAGGAAATTTGGGAGCATGGTGTTATGCTTTTTACCATGTGAAGCTTGGGAACACACATTCCTAAGCCTCCAAAGTGACACAAAGCTGGAGAGGAAAAAGCAATATTCAAGGGGTGACTAAGGATTAGCTTACTGTCATCCCTACCTCATCCTGATACTTAGGGATACAAATCTCCGACTGATACAGGGTTTTGGTACATAATTCCATCAGATCAAGACGAAATTTCCCCTTTAGCTGGAAATATATTGCTTTTGTGAATTGCATCACAATTTTTCTTTAAGATAGTTTTTGTATGGATTTCCTTTATGTATATTCCCAGTGAACAAACATGACTGAGGACAAACTTCTGTCCTTACTCAAAAGTCAGTGACATGATTGGGGTCTATGGGCATGAGTAAAGGACGTAGGACTGAGCCTCTTGTTAATACATATGCACTGTTTGGTCTATTGTCAGTAGGAAGACCAATATTTTTATAAACTTGGTTTTGCACATGCAAAAGTGATTTCCTTTAGGTCAGTGATAGACAAGCCACTATTAGAGTGGTGTCTGCATTGGCTTATGCTGGGGAGTTATAGGTATATAGAGGTGGATAGCATCTGAAATCCAGATACAGCAGAGTTTAGTGCTACCCACTAAAGCAATTTAAATTTGTATGCCAATTTTAATACAATAAATGTGTATTTTAATTTATTATATTTTTACTGTTCTATTATTTGGTTTTATGTATAATGTGATAAATATTGGCTGATATGATTGGAACAATACAATCCACTGCCACTGATGTATTTTACAGAGGATCACCTTCACTCTTTATCAGAATAATGGGGCATTGGCCTTTTATTTTTCATGTATTCCCTGTGTCATTTATTGCCCTTCTTGGAACAGGATATATTGATGTTGAATTTTATAGGAAGTGAATGAGCTGATGTTATTGTCCCATCTTGTCCAGTTTTCTGGTTATCTTTGTGTACAGTTATAGCAAAGGTTAATTGACATACATAAATTCTAGCTATCTGATTTTCTTCATATATAAATTGTTTATCCCCAAGCCAATCAATAACTTTTAACTTAGACCAGACAAGCCTGTTCCTTCGTAGATGCATGAACAAGATAATACAACAAAATATTCAGGACCTTGCAGTATAAAACCCCAACCACCTGCAAAGTGCTGAGCATTCAATCGCTGATCCTGCAAAGCACTTAAGATCAAGCTTTACATTTAAATAGGCTTGTATCCTACTGAAGTCAATGGGGTTATTCAAGAGCTTAAAGTTAAGCACTTAAGCGCTTTGTTGAATCAGGGACTGAACGCTCAGCACCATGCAATCCTCAGATCCCCACATTTCCGGTGAGAATAAACCTGATATTCTCAATCTTTCTTTCTAAAGATGAGTCAGTTATTGTGTTTGTAAGCTCTTTGGGGCATAGACTGTCTTTATATTGTGTCTGTACAGTTGCTAACATGGTGAGGTCCTGGTCCTCCCACATCCACATTGCTATTTTGAACAGTGTAGTGTCCCACTGTCTCCCCCCTGCTGAAGCATATCTTCACCTCAGTGAAAGGCTCCGCCATCAGGGAAGCAGTGGGGAAGGGTTCTGACAACGGGGAATCTTCCCCTGCTGCCTTCCCCATGCCAGAGCCTTTCACTGCTGCGTGTAGCTACACAACGTAGTGTGGACGCAGCCTGCCTTTCATTGCAAGGGCATTCATACACATACCCTACAAGCCGCTGCAAGGGTAGGCAAGGCCTAAGCCAGAACCTTTCCTTATGGAATATATGTCTATTAGCTTGTTTACTTCCTTCAGTGCAGCTGTGTAGGCAGCCTTACTTATCTTTTAACTGCAACATTGAGTATTTCCCACTCATCCAGCTTGACTCGGGTTTTGGCAACTCTTTGCATCTCTCTCATTATTCAGTTCCTAATCCAAGGAGCCGGCTGAGGTGGAACCTCGTCATTTTGCTTTCTAGAAATCGGTTTGTAAGAATACAATGTGCCTAAGATTCCTCCTTGTCTAGCATGGCAGGGCTTGCCTCCGATCGTTTCAGAAGCTCACTGAAGCATGGCTTTGCTTTGCTGAAACCTGGTGGGCTGTCTTTAATTAGTCTGTGCCTTTCCAACTGCTATGCTGTTATTTTTACACAAGAAGTTATACAATGCAGAGCAACACTCCAGTAGTTTTCAACTGTGTTTCAAAATGAGTAAGCATGATTTTTTTTAAAGTCTGTCAGTGACGAATATCTGCCTCTACTCCTTCATTTTCTATGCTCTAAATATGGAAGCTGCAGTCTGCAGCTAATGCAATGTATGTCTATTACTTATTCTTTTTTTATATTTCAAGGATTTAGGAATAATGTGGAGTATTACTGGCACACAGCGTCTAACTCCTCTCCTCTCCTCTTAATTTTGCTTTGATATGAGGAGGGAAATCTACTTTCTTCATTAGCAAAGATATTTGCAAAATATTTCATTGCTCTGCTAACGCCTCCTCTCTCTTTCTTCACAGGAAATCACTGGTCTGAATCTGCACCAAAGAAGTCAGTGGGGGTTTGGCTGCAGACATTAAAGAGAGCAGGACTAGGCCCAATATTAGTACCACTGAAAAAATGCAAGCCCAGAGCCATCACAGGCTGAGATATATTTGCCACCCTGTAATAAGGTGAGAACAGCATTATTAAAGAGTCTCATCACAGAGTCACTAACACTGAGGTGCTCAAAACGGGCCAGTACACCCAGCATGCAAAGACTCCTCAAACAGAGACGCCTCCATTGGCTTAGGCATGTGTGCTGAATGAATGATGGGCGCATCCCATAGGACATCCTCTACGGCGAATTGCCATCTGGAAAAAGACCCAAAGGATGCTCAAAATTGCGTTTCAAGGATGTGTGCAAGCGAGACCTCAAATAAATGGACATGGATGTGGACAAATGGGAAGATCGCACTCAAGACCGCAGCCTTTGGAATCAGGAGCTCCAAGAGGAAGCCATCCAGCTTAGCAGAGGAGAAAAGAGCTCGCAGAAGGCTGAGCCCAAAGGCTCGAAACATCACCTTTAAATGTGACAGATGCGGCAGAGATTGGCTCTCTCGAGTGGGTCTTTTCAGCCACGTTTGCTGCTGCCATAAAACCAACTAAGTAAATTCTTTACTTTCATGGTCTCTCGAGACTGAAGGATGACTACTACTACTACTACATCATAGTGCTCTCTCCCACACCTGTGCAAACTGGAAAGAAACCAGTTTGATACATGCTAGCATCGCAGGTCTCCTGATGCATGTTACAAAGGGCAGAAAGGTTAAAAAGGGGCCCTACAGAACACACAAAGGGATGCACAGGTCTTTCAAATTTTGAAACCTGCCCAGCAGAGAGCCAGATGTCTAGTAGAGCACTGCCTAGCCTAATAAGGTAAAGGGGACAGCAGAAGAACTCTTGAAATCTGATAGCTCAGTTCTTCATTGAGAATATTTCAATATGGCTTTCCTTACATCACGTTCTTTAGATGATCTTATCACTATAATCACTCTTAAAAGACCTGGGCATTAGACAAAAATGTTTCAAAAGATCCCATTGGCCACTGGTGAATTGCATCTGCCAGGGGGAAACTGCAGCTGGAGCAAGACAGAACTGCCCGCTCACTGAATGGTATTGCCCCAGAAGTGCTGCTGATACCTGCACTATGTGTTCTGCACTCACTGCCGGTTGATTTCTAGAAAAAAAGCATCCCGTGTTAGTTGTGGCTTATAACATCTTCCATGGTAACACCTGGTGGCCTGATCAACCCTCTCTGGTTTAAATGGGAGAGGTGACAGGAACGGGCTGCCAACAGAGGGGAGGGGTTACACAGCCAGCAATGTGCAGCCTCCGGCTATGTTATCTCGTTGATGTGAGTTCTGTGGGACCAAAAGGGAGGAAGATGTCCATGCCCTCCAGATCTACCTCCATCATACACACTTTGCACCTGACTCCTCTTCTTTCTCCGTTGGGGGCCCCAGGCCTCTGAGGCACCCCTCGGTAGATATAGGGAGGTAGATGGACATCTGAGTCCCCTGCAGTACAGGGAGGATATCAACAGACAGTAGGTCCCTTCCAAGCGTGGATCTCTGGGGAATGATTCAGGCCATCATGACCCTGTTTCTTTTCTTTTCACACATATGTCTTGATTCAAAGTCTATTGAATTCTATGGTAAGGCTCCCATTGACTTTGATGGGAGCTGGATCTGACCCTCACTGCAGAGACTTCCTGGGGTGGGTACAGGACTTCGGGTAACAAAGCCTACTTTTATACCCCAAGATAGAGCTGTGCAAAATTTGGAATTTCCATCTCACAGGAAATTCTGATATTTCAAACATTTGATTCATAGACTCATAGACTCATAGACTTAAAGGTCAGAAGGGACCATTATGGTCATCTAGTCTGACCTCCCGCATGATGCAGGCCACAAAAGCTGACCCACCCACTTTCCCTTAACTCAGCTGTTGAAGTCTCCAGATCGTGATTTAAAGACTTCAAGTCGCAGAGAATCCTCCAGCTTGCGACCCCTGCCCAATGCTGCGGAGGAAGGCGAAAAACCTCTAGGGCCTCTGCCAATCTACCCTGGAGGAAAATTCCTTCCCGACCCCAAATATGGCGATCAGTAGAACCCCGAGCATACAGGCAAGATTCTCTAGCCAGACCCACATTTTACCAGCGATGGCACTTTATTACCTAATTGACTAAAATCACGTTCATCCCATAAAGGCCCCCAAAAAGTTGAAATTCCTGAGTAGACTACATCTTCCATAATGCATCAAGAATCACACAGTGTCCCTAATGCACCATGCAACTCAGATTGGGAGGTTCTCATCGTATTGCAGATGTCGCTAATGGGCAGTGGTCCCTGGAGCACTACAATGGGTGCCCCAAACTATAGCTCCCATGTGGGAATGTGCTAAGGAAATACCCTGTAATATTGTTGTTTGAAAACTGAGTTAAAATGAAAATTTTGAGTCCTTTCAATTTGCAATATTCATCTTGAATCTCAATGGAAATTTTTTGCCAAAATTGAATATTTCCCATGGAAACATTTAGTTTTGCAGAAACTGAATTTTTGGTCTGAAAATCATTCCCGTCAGCTCCTTGCCAGTGCATACACATGGACTTGTAGGAAGCTGCACGATACATATTTTGACATGTAATAAAAATCATCTGTGTAGCTTTTCAATAAAAATAAATTTAAAAATGGACTTTTTCTATTCAGTGTTTGTGGTTTTCAGGCTTTATTTTTTTAAAAGAAGGGAATAAAACAAAATGGGAAATGAAGGGGGGGAAAGTATTAGCAGAACATTCATTACACTCATCTAATTTTAATGAAACCATTATAAAATACCAAATCTGTGCTTTGCTATATTGTTCTTTGTTTAAAACACAACAGGAGCAGTCTATAAATTATATAACATATTAAGGGGTTGATGGTGTTACAAAGGGTGCTACAAAGTGTTACAAAGGGTGGATGGCTGGGTCTTGGGGGGGGGGGAAAATCACCAAAAATGTGTTACTTCATTTATGGGCAGCCCCACATATATAATTCCATAGGCACAAAATTCTAAATCAGACAACTGCTGAGAAGGGCAAAGATACAAAATGAAGAATGTAATGAATAAGTGCTACCGGTAACTAACAGGAAGTTATTTATATTGTAATTAATTACTAGAGAATTTGCATAATTACATTTGCATAATGAAATACAGCAGTTTTGTTTGTCTTTAACTCAGCAGTGGTCTGGTTCTGATTAACACAGGCTTTCTGTGGGAATTGGCTGAGAAGGAGGATTTTATGTTAAACTTTGGCAAAAGTTTTCAAAGCAAGGCATCTAAAGTTAGGCTCCTACACTTAACATTGGGAATCTAATTAATGAAATGGTCTAATTGCCAAAATGGCTGGATACCCACAACTTTCATTGATGTCAATGAAATCTGCAAGTGCTCAGCACCTCTTAAATCCAGATTCCTTTTATTTAGATACCTAAAATTACAGCTGTGCCGGAAGCATTTTTTTCTGATGTGTAGGTATTTGAGAGTTCTTCCTTGCCCATCTCCGATCAAAACACACACACAAAAAAGTGAACATCTTGCAAACATTCACAAGCTGGGAAACTTTTTTTTTTTTCACATTTTGGAGCAATCAAAACGTTTTGATTTTCTCAGTAAATTCAGTTAAAACTTGAAATGAAATGTTTTGAACCAGAAAACCAAGAGGTTTACATTTCAAAAGTGTCAAAATGAAATGTTTTTGACAATTTCTAAACTTTTGACATTTTTTCAAGTCAGGAAATTCATCACATCTGACCCTGTTTCATTTAAATTTTGAGGAAAAAATGATTACATGAATAATTTCTGGCCATCTGTACTAAGATAGGCAGACAGGTGCTTAATTATGGATTTGGGGGCCTAACATTAGACACCCATCTGTAATCTTTATTCTGGACCAGATTGTAGTCCCACTAGTAAAATTCCTATTGCATACAATGGTACCAGGATCTGGTCTTTCGAATCTAAAGGTTACAACCGCTTTAATGACATTATTACACATGCAATCACTTTCCACTGCCACGAAATACTGAAAATATGCAGCTTCAGCTCTTGGTATTGCACAATTAGCTAGATGATTCCTTTGACTTGGGTGGGTGACTGGCCATATCCTATCAGGTTTGTACAGTAGCTGTAGCTGACAGTGGAGTGTCTGCAAAGTAGTTGTAGTAAGTATCACAGTTCAAGAGTTTCAAAGCTTGTCTCTCTTTCTCCAACAGAAGTTGGTCCAATAAAAGATATTACCTCACCCATCTTGTCTCCCTCAGTTCAACAGAGACTCTTCTGAACCCATGCCAGAGAATAATCATATAATGTCTTTATCAATATAAAGTTAGAATTTCCCACTTAGTTGTACACAATGCTATTCTTTTCTTATGATAGGATTTAGTCCTCTTCACGTGAGGACTTCCTTTTCAAACGTGCTTCCTTTTCAAATCAGGAGTACAGTATGGCTTGAACCAAGCATTACACAGGCAGAGGCCTGTACAAGACCCCAGCAACACAGTATTTTCCTGCTAGCAATGCATATTAACCCTTCTAACATATGTGATTAAGTAGACAGTGGTCCAGATTCCGATCTCATTTATCCCACGGTCAGTCTGGACTTACTCCATTGGCCTGTATCAGAATCTGGCCCAGTGACCTGGAATCAGAATTTGAGACTGGGCAATGGCTGGGGAGGGGGAAGTTAAGGAAAGTGGAAGAAGGAGGCAGCAAAAAATGCGGAGGTACAGGGTAAAGGGAAGTAAAGATCACAAATACAGGTATGAAGAGATGGAGAAAGGATGGGGCATGGAGGAGAAATAAGGGTTTGTGGTATTGGGGAAGAATGGTCTGAAAGGAGAAAGGATGTATCACATAAGTCTGAAGTGGGTATAAGAATTCAGCCGTATACAAAAGAGGCACGAAGGAAGCTCTCTCCAGTGGTTCAGTTTAGCTTTTGAGGTTCAGCTATTGGTGGGATTCCATCTCTGCGTGTGAGTGGTTGGGCCATATCCTGCCTTGTGTGAGTCTGTGGCTTGACTCTGATGGAAGAAGGCCTTCCGGGATCTTCCCTTTGTAGATGGATCCTCAAGTGGCCACGAGCCATTGTAGTGACTTCTATGCCCTGCCTTACTCCTGGAGGGAAAGGACCATACTGCCCCCCTCACCAATCCCTGGCTGCTATAAAGATCCCGGGGAGTCACTGGCAGTTGAGCGCAAAGGTCACATAAAGCCAACTTTGTGTGTCCGCCTCCCAGCTACAGTGAGAGCTCCTGAGCTGCAGTTGAAAATCTGGTCCAAATCTCTCTAACTTCACCCCTCATCCTTTGTGAGATAACTAATTATCCTGGCAACAAGGTGTATTTTTACCTTATTGCTCTCACAGCATAAATAAATCCCTCACATTTTGTACTCATAGTTTAACAATGTCAACCGTAACCTTCAATAAAGAGATGACTTTATGTTGTATGGTACATGTTATTCCTAATGTATTCAGCTGTAAACCCCTTGGTACCAGCTTGTCCTTGGAAAGCAAACAAACAAAATACAATATGATTTTTTTCTTAGAACTATAATAATTTGATTTTAAAGCGTTCACCGCTTAGGATGAGTCACTAGAAAGTGAATAATCGGGTTGTGGGTGACTCATTAAATGAATCCTTTGATCTCAGTTAATAACATGTATACAGTGTGATATTTACAGGGAGTGACATTGGAGGTAATGGAAGCTCTGTGGATTATACTAGAGTCACATTTACTTTAAAATTACATTAGACATTTATTTAAGTACTTACAGGAGAGATCATAACAGAACAAGCGTTCATATTATAACAACGTCATGAATGTTACTGGATCTAAAGCTATCAAATTTCCATTACCCCAATAGACATCCCCCTCATTTTATGATTTAATTATTTGACCATGGGAAGTTGTTCCAGCCTGTAATCTAATAGAGATGGATGCCAGGCAAGGGCCTCAGTTAACTTTCTTCGTTGTTACCTCAGCCAAGTATATCATGTATACCTTAAACAAAAATGATTAAAGGTCTAGAAAACACGACCTATGAAAAAATTGGGTTTGTTTAGTTTGGAAAAGAGAAGACTGATAACAGTTTTCAAGTTCATAAAAGGTTGTTACAAGAAGGAGGGAGAAAAATTGTTCTTCTTAACCATTGAGGATAGGGAAAGAAGCAATGGGCTTAAATTGTGGCAAAGGCGGGTTAGGTTGGACATTAGGAAAGACTTCCTAACTGTCAGGGTGGTTAAGCACTGGAATAAATTGCTTAGGGAGATTGTGGAATCTCCATCATTGGAGATTTTTAAGAGCAGGTTAGACAAACACCTGCCAGGGATTGGCTAGATAATACGTAGTCCTGCCATGAGTGCAGGGGACTGGACTAGATGACCTCTCGAGGTCACTTCCAGTCCTATGATTCTATGGTTTATAAAAAATAGTCTGTGAATGCTATTTAATAAGAACCCTGGTCTAGAAAATCCAAATAAAAGATCCCATTAAGAGGGATGACATCAGAATGGCAATTTTGGACAGCAAAGTTACGCTCAAGCATATCATTCTGAAACATCAAGCAGGGTGGAAAAGATCACTAACAACGGAGTGACTTCTTCAGAGATACGAAGGCAATCAACGTTAATTCTTCCCTTTGAGGCACTTCTTTACAAGATGGTCTCAGTCTGTCAGAGATTTCAGGAAGTTGTGACCAACTTGTCCTTTCCATATTGCTGAACAGGATCAGTGGCCCCAGATAGATGGTACGTAGGCCCCAGAATGGAAAAGGTTGAGAACCACTGCCTTAAAATGCAGCCAAACATATGCAGGACTTGTAGAATATCTATGGATATGTCTACACTGCAAGTAGACACCCAGGACCGGTCCCTGCCAGCTGATTCGGGCTCACGTGGCTTGGGCTGTTTAACATCAGTGTAGATGTTCAGGATCAGATGTTTAGGCTCTAGGACTGTGTGAGGTGGGAAGGTCACAGCCTGAGCCTGAATGTCTACACCACGATTAAAGAGCCCCGAAGCCTGAGTCAGTTGGCACGGACGGGCCAGCCACGGGTTTCTAATGCAGTAAAGACACGCCCTAAGTGGTCAAGATGTACACCTCATTGTGGACCATGCTGATTACCTGCCATTAACAGTATGAATAAGATTGTCAAGTCCGAATAGGACCAGAAGGGTGATTATGCGAAAAGGCACTTTCTTATTGAACATCTATAATCTGAGTGTGCCCAGATCAGATCTTCTCTATTTACTGATCAAAACACTAGCGCTGTAGAGCCAAATACAACTGCAAAGGGGTACATGGGAATCCATTCAGCCCTGTACTGCCTTAGGTAAACTCAACTCAAATCTCCAGTTGCAGAACCTTTTATTTTTGAGGCTGATGCAAAAAGCAGGAAGAACAGACCTTGCCAGTCATATGGCCGGTTTGAGTTCGCATTGTTGGCAGCTGTGAAGATAGCCTCTTCACTCGGAAACCAAGAGCCTTTGGCAGATGTGGGACTTCAGGATTTTTCCTTTAACCCCCCTTCCCCTGCAATGTCCCCTCCTCCCATCAGAACCATAGTAGGACAAAGTGAGGAGCCCTTGGACACCCCTCTAAATATGTGACAAATCCTTGAGTCCTTATGCTTTTATTCAGCCCCTTTTCAGGTGCATTCCTATTGAAATGGGTAGAATTATTGTCTGCCTAAGGTGTCAAGTAAGCTCCAAAAAAAGGCTTTGAGGATGTGGCCCACTGGGGGCTGCAGATACGCCACACTTCCCCCGGGACTATGTTGTAACATCATATTTTTAAGCACAAGTCCCCACTGAAATCAGCTTGCGATTGTGCTTAAAAAAAGGTGGGGCCCCATTTGAAATAGTGATACCAGAACCTCAAGCAGCTCAGCGTGGTTCAGTGCTGATACAAAGAATGCTTATCAAAACGCTGAGCCTGGAAGCCAGGATGAGACTCACAAGATTAGGCTTCTTTACAAGATTAAGAGTGAGAAACTCAGCTAATGTAAACTGGCATGGCTATATTGAAGTCATAGGTGCTATGTTAATTTAAACCAGCTGAGGATCTGGCTCAGAGTACAATGAAACCTGTTATACGTAACCAACTGAGGAGCCAGCAAAAAAAAATCCATTGCTTAGCGGAGACAGGCATTTAACTAAAGGTCACACAAATTTGTCATATTAATCTAGGAGATACTGCAAAGTAGTTACTTAAGTCATGAGCTGCCAATTGGAAGTAGACTTTAGGGCAACTTTCACCGTGCTTCTTTATTTTATCTAGACCAAAATGAGCGCTGGTTGGTCCCCACTCCCTGCAGAAAATTGACATTTTGTCAAAAAATGATTTTTTTTTTCAGTTTTCAGCCTATTTTTGGACAAAGAGTTGAGATTTCCTGTGGAAAGCAGACATCTTTAATGAAAAAAAAAACTGTTTTGTTAAAAACGCAGTTTCCCATTTAAAGACAGTTTTCCACTTTTTTTTTTTACCTGCCCTACCTAGAAGTATTCCCCAGTTTGTGTTGAGTTAGTTGTTGATTTCATTCAGGACATGGAACCAGAGAACACTGGAAAGCATTTTGGAAGAAACTCAAGTTCTAATACATTCATTATGGGGGTGTATGCCTAACTTAGGTGTTGTCTATATGGGAAAGTTGTACCAGGATAGTTTATATTGGTATAATTAATTATACAGAGATATCAAAGCCAAAATTGTGACTCCACACAGCTTTGTCTACACTGGGGTGGGAGGAGGGGTGGGTGGTCACTTTTTTGATATGAACATGAAGTAGTCTAGGTGAATATCCAAGGCTGCAAAACACTTCTACTTGGGTCTATGCATTCAGGGTACTTTGTGGTGGACTGTGGGATACCTTGGCAAACTATAGAATTCTGGGTCCAACTCTCATGATCCCTTCCACAATATATTGGGTGTTCACTACTCTCCAGCAGTTTTAAACTGCTCTCAGACAGTATGGTGGAGCTGAGCAGAGCTGGCGCTTTGCATAAGCAGACTAAGCAATTGCTTAGGGCTCAGAGCAACTCAAAGGGGCCCCCTATTTGCTTTTTTATTGTGTGTGTGTGTGTGTGTGTGTGTGTGTGAGAGAGAGAGAGAATATTCCTGCTTAGGGTCCCCAGTGGGTACCTCAATCCGTCTACTATCAATATGAACTGGGTAATCCTGATGTATTGGCAATCATGCAACTGGATGTAGAGCTCATTGACAGTTTTTGATTAATGTTTTCGATCAAAAAATTGCTGTTTCGTTAAAGCCAAACTGTTTTTCTGGTGCATATCAGTTTTAACTAAAAAAAAAAAAATCATTAGAAAAGTTTCCCAGGTCAGAATTTCTGGCAGGAAGGTGAGAGAGAGACTTGTCCCGAAACAGCCAATAGAGTGGTTGATCAGGCAAAGCAGTGACTTACCTGAGTCACCCTCATCCCCACAGAGTGCCCTAACAACCAGGCTACAGAGTCAATCTCTCATATTCTTTCATGAACAATTTCAAAAAGTGTCATAGTTTTGTTCTAGGTCAGAATAAAACCAACTTCCACAACCTCAACAAATCGCTGTTGTCCAGCTAACCCGAGCCGGCTGGCGTTAAATGGAATCACGGATCACCATCCAGTATGATTTTGCATAGCTACTCCTAGAGGTGGTGGCAGAGAGGCCAAGGCAATCACACTTTCATGATATATTCCTTGACTGGCCCCACCTGAAGGAGTGATGCTTCTGGGCTCAGCCAACGAACATGGACTGGAATGGCCAGCAGTAGCTTCACAACAGAGTTAATGGATGGGAGAACAGTCAAAGAAAGAATTAAATGTGCAACATGGACAGGAAGCTGGGCTCACAAACAACATTATTACTGTTAATGTTGACGTTTCTCCATGGAGCATAGCTTTGTAATTCATAGTTTGCATTCCATTCCAGGAAGACTCGCACAATATAAATTATGCAATGCAGCTCTGAGCTGGTGAGGCTAGAAAGGGGCCCTCTCATGGGGATTTATGCCCTGGAAGTAACATTTGAAGACAACTTGATTGAGTTGGACAGCCTAGTGTTAGATGGAATAGCCAAAAACAGAGCATCAAAAAATGCATATGATCTGTCTAATACCATAATGCTTTCTCTATAGTTGTTACAGCCTACAGGGGCGTGTAAATCCCTGTTTCTGACTAGATATTTTGCAGGAAATGCTCCTTCATGTGAAACTATTTTTTTAAGAGCAAAGATTAACAACGAACCTCAATAACTCTAGCAAAAGCTGGCTTTCATGCCACTTTGACTTCTGCGTCTACATGCTAAATGGTGCAGGGGGATTGCAGCACATAACTCCCACTATCTCTAATGGGAGTCATGTGTGATAGTTTCTTTGCTTCGCGATGAGACTAACTTGGAGGTTTATGTTCTTAAAGTAGTTATGTTTTGAAGAGGGGGGGAAATTGAGCCACATGCAGAGAAAACCTCATCTCCAGTGAAATCACTCAGTCACTTTTATGATTATTTTTCTCCTAACCCTCTAGTCAATATAATAGTTTGAAAGGTTTTCATTTTTTAAAAAAATTGTACTTCTGAATTGTAGAGGAATCTTTACTAAGAGTGTGCTGCAGTTCTACAATCAAATGACTATTTGTTTAAAGATTTTTTTAATTGTATTATGTTTGCAGTCACTTCTTATTCAGTGTTGAACTGCATCTGTCAGTTTCTGTACTAAGCAATGCATTGATTCTTTCAAAGAGCATTGTATCCGTATTAACACGATGTGGGAAAGTCAGCAACCCCGGTGCCCCAACGAAGACAGGAGCAGAAGGAGTCTCCATCACTGGCAATTTTTAAAATCAGGATTGGTTATTTTTTTCTAAAAGATATGCTCTAGCTAAAAAAAATAAGGTATTTGGGGGAAATTCTATAGGCTGAGTCAGGCAGGACCTGAGTGGTGCCTTCTGGCCATAGAATCTATGCAAGTGATAATCCAAAGGCAATGGGTTTAAATTAATTTAACTCTGAGAACCGTGAGTTGAGGATGCTCAGCACTGGAGCTGGGTGAAACTTTTAGGGCGCTTTTCTTCCCTGAAAAATGCAAATTTGGATTGACAGAAACATTTCCGAATTTGGATCAGATTTGCGGATTGTTTCAACCGAAACTGGAAAATAAAATCTGTGTTTTGTTTTGACATTTTTTAAACATATCCATGGTTCTATTTGAAATGCCTTTTTTGTTTGGAATTTTACTACCATTTACTTTTTAAAAGATTAAAAAAAAACCTGAATACACAACAAAAAACATTTTGTTTCATGTCACATGAAATACTTTTTTTAACCCCCAATTTGTCCGTCCCCCCCATTTTTTTGGTTCAGGAACCAATCCAACCCTCCCTCCACCCGGTCCAAATCAAAAAACAAACATCACAGCTCCGGTCAGCACTCCACAAGAGACCCCAACAAGTTGCCGGATGAAGCCGTGGTTTCACTGCCAATGCCAAATGGTGGTTGGAAAAACAGACACACAAACACTGGTTTGGATTTAAAGGGCAAAATACCACAATTTTATTAATGTTGCATGTAAATTACCTGTCACTAAACCTGCCCATCATCAAATTGACTGGGGTTATCTCTCTACAGGCACCATTATTGTGCTTTTGGGATCCTCTACATTGAAACCTTCCAACAACTGCTTCTTGGTAACAACTTGGTAATAACATCTGTGGACTAGCAGGTCTCACAGTGAGGTGACTTCTTAATCCAGCACAACTAAATTAAACTAAACACCAAGATAGGCCACTAGTCCACACTAAGTCAGACTGGGCCTGGGGTAGGCAAATCCCCTGTCAGCTGTCCAACTAGAATTCGGGTGAGAGGGTAAATCTGGCAATCAGCCTTGGCTCTGGCCGGATCATAAGACCAATTCATAACACTCTCCTTGCAGGCCTCAAGCGCAATGAAGAAGGGAGCAACTATTTTCACAAGGCTGCCAAGTATGGACATGGCTGAAGGGTGCTTCTTTGGTACCTAAAAGCACGATGAAGAGATTGGGGTTGACAATCCTGGGAGCTGGCAAGTTTCAACTCCACCAATCCCTCCTGACCCATCATAAGCATCTGCGTAGCTGGCTGGAGGTTAGAAAATCCCATCCCTCCTCATGGGAGTCAAACAATGCCACGGAGGCAGGCAATTATCCACTTTTCTTTAGTCATCCCTAGAGAAGGAAGGAGAGTCCTTGCTCTTAGGATCATTCCATTTGAATTCTAATGCAGCCTGTGTCAGTACTTAAAATTAGTTAACTCTGTTTTTAACTGTGTAGTTTCTTGCTGTTTACCATTCCTCCCAATTTACTGCTATTGGTACAATTTATTAATCTGCTGCTTTCAATTTAAACAAAATGGATGGGACATTATCTAACTTAACTCCTTCTAATACTCAGGAGCATACACTTTTTGTTTAAACAATTCATGCTGGTTCTCTTTGCCCTTGAGCTATTTCTCAATCCAATAAAAAAATCCTTTTCATTCGCTCAGTGAATTGTACTCTAGGTATTAACTTCAAATATAGATCTCACCTCTCCACCCATTTTCTAAACTCCTAAGTAAAATTGATGAGACTCGTTTTTAACAATATGGTATTTTCAGCTCCAAAGAAATCCAACAAGTTAGAGAGGGAAGTGAGCATACTTTACTGAAATGAAATGGGCTACCCTCAAATCATGCTGCGCTTTTCTAGGGGTTCTTACATTTGATCTCTTAATGAGGTTTCTAAGCTTTTCCCATAGCCAAAGTTAAACTAACTGATGTGTAAATTCCTGTTGTGTCCCTTGGTTCTTTTGCAAATAGTAGAATTATCTTTGCCACTTTCCAGTCTTTAGGGCATATTTTTCTGGCATTGACAGTTCTTATAAAAGTATCTGCTACAGTTTTTATTTAACCTGTTTCTACTCTTATTTCTTTTATCACTGTATGGACCATTTTCTTTGTTCCTAACACTTAGAATTTTTTTTTTCTATCAAGCCACTTTTTGTGAGTTTATATCAATTTAAGAACCATTTCAAATGCCATTTCTATAATCTTTAATTCCTGTCTCTGTCAGTATATTCCCCACTTTTAATTTAATCCTATTAGTACTGATGAAAAACCCATCCAGCACATGCCATTTCAGCTTATTGGAACTAAAGCGCTTCTAAGTGTATAAGGTGCAACCCCAATATATAAATTTTTATATAAATGAGGGTACATGTCACAAGAACAAGTCCAGACCACAATGTGTTACAAGGTTACATATCCAGTTTACCAGGCAACATATGCAGAGATGAATGCACAGGCTAGATTCATCCACACGGCATTTGATAGAGGAGAGTAAATTGTTTTAGATCATGACCTTGTGCCTTTTTCCATTTTCTTGCTTATTTTTCCATTTTATTTTCAAAATTCACTAGTTGAATTGTTGACATTTTGAAAAAAAGAATATCTGTTGTCCATCACTAAGTATGCTCAGGACTTTATGCCATTCAGTAATGACATATTTTTTTGGAGTGACAGTGACATTTGCTTTCCATTCTTTGAGCACTGTGATGGGAAGGGCACTGCCTATCATAGCAGAGTACAGAGCCTGGAGCAATAAATGGTTCCTGAGGTTGCTTTAACACCAAAGTTCAGCTGAGATATTCAGTAAAATCAATAGTAATTTACTGCAAGTGTATGTCATTACCATGAACATTATTTCTTTTGCACGATGAGAGAAAACAAATCATAACACAATTAAGAAAATAATACTGCTCACTTCCCTCATGAGGTTTCCCCAAAGACTCCAGTTGTCTCTTTGTGGGATTTTTCAGTAGCATTCTATGGGTTACTGCTCAGATGAGTATCTTTGCAAGGACAGGCCTTTAAAATAATATTTAGCAAGGGGAGGGGCCAAGGAAGTGAGTGATATACCTGGTTACCAAGATTGGACCAAAATCAGAAGCATCTGCTCACTGAGCACAACCAGAGTCCAATGATTTTGATATGTTCTGTATCAGTCTAGCTCCCCCTTGCTGGAGGTGGACCCCAAACCTCTGCTTCCCCAACACCGTCCCAATTGCACCAGCCTGACCAATCGTAAAAAAGGGCTCAAATCAGTGTGCTAAGGGGAGTGGAAGGGTTCTCAAAGGATGGGACCAATGCAGCCCCAGGAAGGGGTGGGAAGTTCATGCAAACAGGCTCCCTGCCCCCGGCCCCCAAACATTCTTGAGGAGATTCTGATTTCTCTGCCTCCCTTACACTGGCTCCATGGGGTAAATTGCAGCAGTGTGGATCCATGGTGGGGTGGAGAGAATTAAGGGAGCGTTTCAGTCAGCATTCCTTAAACGGTAAGCAGGTAGGAGGGGTCCCATAGGCTTGTCTCTACCCAGTCTACTGTTGCTTACCATAGATAGTGGATTTGTTTCTGGTTTAAATGGGCCCTACTCCTCACTAACTTCAAACTTCCCAGTCAGCTTCAGAGTTGCTCATCCCTCTCGCTGTCTATCTGGCATCCTGTCTGGTGGGGAGACCCCACCCTCCACACACAGAAACCAGCGATGGTTGGTTTGCTGGAGACATGCAGTGCCTACTCCGATTTCCTTGGGTAGAGAAATCTCATAATCCAAGGATGAAAGTCAACTCAGGTGCAAGGGACTCAACACCACTAAGCCCCATCTAGGCTCTGAGTGAGGGTTTGGTACAGATCCTGAGCAGCCACACGAGTGCCTACATATGACCTGTGTGCTTCAGAAAGAGTCTCCATAGGCCCGCACAGAAGGCTGCAATGAGCTGACCCTAGGAGGAGGAGCTGCAGATCCAAGTTGATATCGATCCAGAGGACTGGGTGCAGCCAGTATAAGACTAGAATATCATGCTGGCCCTAAGGGACGGGAGGCTTGGGGGTGGGTGTTGGTGTGAGAGAGATGTCACTTCTCCAGCCCTCTCACTCACACACTGCATTTACATTGGCATTGAATAATAGGGCTTTATGTGACTGGAGTGATTTTAGCCCTCAGTGCATGAACTATTATTGAATAGACGTATTACAGAAACACTGACAATTACTAACCCTCCCCGCACGCTGCCCTCCCCAACTCAGCCTATTGCCTTGAGAAAAGCATGGATAAATATTAGAAAGTCTTCCCAGTTGATCCCACAGGTTAATCTCTGGCTGTATCCAGACTTGGGCCAGTGCTCTCTACTGAGAACACCCTAACCCCACTCCCCAGCTGATCACATCTAGGAACTGTTTGATCAAGCATCTCAGCTAACATCAACTGCCAAGATCAAAAAGAAAAAAAACAGAGAGTTTAAGATATTCAAGATCCAAAACATAAAGGGCCGTATAAGTGAAAAGCTGAACTTCTTGAGCACAGCAAGAGCCAACAGTCAAAAATTATCCTCCAAAACCAATGGAAAACTCCTAGTTCAGCTTCTACTGCACAGCAATGCTATTTTTCAGATGAGGGCACGACACTGTAAGTACAGATAAGTGTGACTGGGGTTCCAGTCTGCTTTCATCTGCTGCCACTAAATGCACTGTAAATTCACGGCAGCTGTTCTAAATCAGTGTTTGCTATGTGCGGTGAGCACATGTTCAGTAACATAACATCAATCATTTCCCATAACACTTCAGACAAGTATAGAATTGTTTCTCTGCAGTAAATTCATATTTCTGCTCTCTTAGGTCTGCCCACCCATTCTTCTGGTATAAATAAAGTGCTGTGTGGGGTCTGACTGCCTGCAGGGTCTAGTACAGAGTCTATGTAGGTGTTTATATGACCCCCCAAATCACCACAGTACCTGAGTACCTCTCAAACATTTAAAAGTAGAAATAATAATAAGCACTGTCTCTTTTACTTTCTTCTTTCCCAGTCTATAGGAGAAATAGCATGATTTGTTTTATATATCTCACACACATACATACATACATCTGATAAAGAAGGAGGGTGTGCATCTGTGTGTGAAGAGATTGCTTAGGGAAACCTAAAAGGAATAAATGAGTTTTGAATTTTGTTCTGAGTGCAGTCAGGTCATTCTCGCCTCCTCTGTAGTGAGGTTCAGTTCCTGTGAATATCTCGTCTCCTGTGCAGATAGATTAATAGTTTTGTGGTTCCAGTGGAATATGGCTGTCGTGGGAGGTTGTGATCACAGAAAGAATCTTTCTCATAGCACTATGTGTAAGATATATGGTTTACCGGGTCATATGTGTACAGAATAGAAAACATTACAATTTTCTTAAGTAAAATAGAGAAAAGCAGGAACTGGTTTTGTTTTTCATAGGAAACTCCACAGTTTAGATATTTTCCATTTTGAAACAGAATGAAAAATTTAAATATTTCCCACAAAACAAAATCCCTCCACAAAACACTTCATTTGATATCAAAATGTTTTATTCCAATTTCATCTATTGATAATATATTGAAACAAAAAGTCATTTTGAAATGGAAAAGCAAAAACTTCCATTCTGGAAAGGTCAAAATGGAATGGAACATTCCAATTTTTCATTTTTTCGAAATGAAATTTCATAGAAAACAACATGTTTCCGCAAGCGTTTTGCTTTCGATGAATCATCATTTCCTGACAGACAAACATTCTGTGGTGTTTTGAGGACTATGATGGAATTGCAAGCTATCACAGTAACAGGTTGTGTGTGTACAGGGAAGGTGGGTTTCCTGGTCCTGAAGGCTAGGGGGCACTGTAGGGAAGTATGCGATCTGAAAGAGTCTGGACAGAACCAGCCTAGAACAAGATGGGGTGAATTATGACTCAGGGAACAGCCTGTTTTGTGTCTTTTTGGTTTTGGTTACTGTGTGTTATTGTTCTGGATTCTAAGAATAGTGTTTCACTGCAACCTTCCAGCAAGAGTATCTTATGCTTTTTATATAACTTATCTGGGTGTATCCAGTGAACATAACCCATTCCATTGGAAAGTTTCTAGTGAAATCTACATATGGTTGGGATCTAATCCACCTGGGAAGGCTTCAACATAGTTTCACTCATTTTACAGGCACTCAGTTATACCTGATTGGTGTCTGTTTTGAGATAATGAATAATGCTAATTGATAGATAACACTGGTCTACAATTTTTGAGACGTCGTCTGCTTCAGAGATAAAATGTGCTATTTATTATGTATTTTGATGTGCTGAATTCAAATATGACAATTAAAACAACTGATTGGCTACTGTTTCTAAGATATTTAAGTTTTTACATTTTATGTCTATGTATATTGTGTAGATAGTAGAGTTTTAATCATCAATTGTAAACCTAGGTCTTTTCATGTGTTTATGGTTGCTTTACATGATAATATTTCACCTGTCCTGTTTATGTAACACTTTAAAAATCAGCAAAAGGGTTATATAAATAAAATTTATTGTGAAACAAAAGGCAAAAAACTATTATGTACATAGTTTAGTCCTATTCAGTGTCTACTCGGCGCTTCTTGGCTTGTCTCTTGTATTCATTAAATGGAGCATCTCTTGTCACTGTCCAGCAATAGTCTGCAAGCATTGATGGGCTCCATTTGCCCTGATAGCGTTTCTCCATTGTTGCAATGTCCTGGTGAAATCGCTCGCCGTGCTCATCGCTCACTGCTCCGCAGTTCGGTGGAAAAAAATCTAGATAAGAGTGCAAAAAATATATCTTTAGTGACATGTTGCAACCAAGGCTTTTGTATGCCTTGAGGAGGTTTTCCACCAACAACCTGTAGTTGTCTGCCTTGTTGTTTCCGAGAAAATTTATTGCCACTAACTGGAAGGCTTTCCATGCCGTCTTTTCCTTGCCACGCAGTGCATGGTCAAATGCATCATCTCGAAGAAGTTCACGAATCTGAGGACCAACAAAGACACCTTCCTTTATCTTAGCTTCACTTAACCTTGGAAATTTTCCACGGAGGTGCTTGAAAGCTGCTTGTGTTTTGTCAATGGCCTTGACAAAGTTCTTCATCAGACCCAGCTTGATGTGTAAGGATGGTAACAAAATCTTCCTTGATTCAACAAGTGATGGATGCTGAACACTTTTCCTCCCAGGCTCCAATGATTGTCGGAGTGGCCAATCTTTCTTGATGTAGTGGGAATCTCTTGCACGACTATCCCATTCACAGAGAAAACAGCAGTACTTTGTGTATCCAGTCTGCAGACCAAGCAAGAGAGCAACAGCCTTCAAATCGCCACAAAGCTGCCACTGATGTTGGTCATAGTTTATGCACCTCATGTTGTCCTAGGTTTCCTTCATATGGACTGCATGACCAACTGGAATTGATGGCAAAACATTGCCATTATGCAGTAAAACTGCTTTAAGACTCGTCTTCGATGAATCAATGAACAGTCTCCACTCATCTGGATCGTGAACGATGTTGAGGGCTGCCATCACACCATCGATGTTGTTGCAGGCTACAAGATCACCTTCCATGAAGAAGAATGGGACAAGATCCTTTTGACGGTCACGGAACATGGAAACCCTAACATCACCTGCCAGGAGATTCCACTGCTGTAGTCTGGAGCCCAACAGCTCTGCCTTACTCTTGGGTAGTTCCAAATCCCTGACAAGGTCATTCAGTTCACCTTGTGTTATGAGGTGTGGTTCAGAGGAGGAGGATGGGAGAAAATGTGGGTCCTGTGACATTGATGGTTCAGGACCAGAAGTTTCATCCTCTTCCTCTTCCTCGTCTGACTCAAGTGAGAATGATTCTGGTGCATCAGGAACCGGCAGTCCTTCTCCATGGGGTACTGGGCGTATAGCTGATGGAATGTTTGGATAATGCACAGTCCACTTTTTCTTCTTTGACACACCTTTCCCAACTGGAGGCACCATGCAGAAGTAACAATTGCTGGTATGATCTGTTGGCTCTCTCCAAATCATTGGCACTGCAAAAGGCATAGATTTCCTTTTCCTGTTCAATCACTGGCGAAGATTTGTTGCACAAGTGTTGCAGCATATGTGTGGGGCCCACCTCTTGTCCTGATCTCCAATTTTGCAGCCAAAAGAAAGGTGATAGGCTTTCTTAACCATAGTGGTTATACTGCGCTTTTGTGATGCAAAAGTCACTTCACCACAAACATAGCAGAAGTTATCTGCACTGTTCACACAAGTACGAGGCATCTCTGCTCACTTTGGCTAAACAGAAATGTGTCCCTTTGCAAAATCAAACACTGACAAATAAGAGAGCATGACACTGTATGATTTCTAGAGCTGATATAGGGCAATTTGTTCAGCAGAGTGATGTAAGCTTCGTTATGATTGATCATCCATGACTTCTAGGAATAACATGATGCAATTCATATCATGTATGACGCAATACCAGCTTCAGATTGCATCATTCATTGTTTTGCCTAAAAAGCAAGTACTGTCCAAACCCAGTCATAGATTTATTCATAGATCCAGTCAAAGATGTATTTTAGTCATTTCTGGTTTAAATTGAGATCCCTTCCCTTTATAACTCACTTATCCTCCGCCATTCCCAAGTCAAGGGTCGTATATACTGACCCAATAGCATATCTTGAAAACTAGAGCCAATCAACAATTTTAAGCATCATTTTCGTTTTCAGTGACCCAGAATTAGTAAAGTTTGACTACATTTATTTCAGAAGCATTTTGGCTGTAGAGCAGTGTAATAGATAATAACCTTCGTTTATTAGCAAGTGCTCCAAATGTCCATGGATTCAGCTAGTGAGTTAATTGAGTTTGCAATTGTTATATTCAGAGCTGAAGTGGCTGACTTCTTTGTTGTCTAGCTCATCTCCACTTCCCACTCTGAAGAGGCAAGGCACACATCACATCTCCTGATATTGACTGTCTACGAACTAATGGAGTTCACACTATTACAAAGAAGATTACCACAGTGAAGTGGGAGAAAGCTCTATTGTTCATAAGCGTAAAGCAGTTGCATTGTCCACACTGTGCGTTGACCTGCTCTTCTGAGGGAAGTTTACCCCCAGACAATTATTTAGAAAAAACCCACATATGCATAATGCTTTTTTCAGACACATTGAATTGATTATTTGGATTTCAGATGGAAGCTAGCCAGCACAAGATCTGGAACACACCTGAAGGGCAAGTTCTTTAAGACCATTCTGTCGTAATAAAAGCAACAAAAATTGCCAGCTTGTTTTCTCACTATCAGCTAAGTCCCATACCAAAGACCAACTTCAGTAAGATTTTCTTGCCACTATTTTGCCCAGTTGGGAATATAATGTTTTCAGACAGAGTTTATATTAAAGGTATATTTATAAATGGCTTGCAAAGGGTTAATAAGCAAGTAATAGATATTTTAATACATGGTTAGACTTTTTTTATAGTCTTACAGATAAACAATAGTTTGCTTATGACTAGGCTTGGCAGAATTCATTTTTTATAACGTCAACAGATAAAATCTATGTTTACTTTCAACTTCTTTTCTGTATTTATCAATTTAAATGGTCAGAGTTGACTGAAATTATGGGCGGAGGGTGTTCAGAGAATAAGGGGATCAGACAGTAATTACTTAATGACAGGAGATGTTGAGATTCAAAAGTTAAAAGCTTTATAAACAATGCAAATTATCAACATTAAATGTCAAAACATACAAATCTTAAATCAAACTCTAGTAAGTTCTTGAGCGTCATTTCTTTCTTACGTTGCTTATCTATACATTTTGATTATCTATGGACTTTTTTTTTGGTTTACATGTGTACGGTGAAATCGACTTTTACCAACATTTAACGATAACAATCTAACTCTTCCAAGCCTGTTTATGACCATTTATAAACACCTTTCTTAACAGAAACCACTCATGTGTCATAATAACTCATTACCCTTATATATAAACTATTTCTAAGTGTACCTTTAGAAAAACGGTGACTGCTTTTTCTTAGCAGCACTACCTTTGCACCTTCTTGATAGGACTAGCATTATTTTTTGTAAGCAACAGTAGCTTTTTGCATTGTAAGAACCAAGGGATCTAGCTAAAACTGTTCCTCCCACTACCAGAGAGGGACACAAGATGTTTTGTGGCAATGTCTCAACCCCGGTGGCTATAGGAAGCCGTGGTGCTCATTGCTGTTAAGGAGCCCCCTCTCTCTTTTCCACTGTACGATTGCCTGTTCTGTGTCATCACTGTTGACACCACAAGGAAGCCCTTCAATACTTACAACCCCTCAACAACAGCAAAAGAAACCCAACATATTTTGTACTATCACTAGACCTCACTTTTTAAATTTTGTTTTTAAATACAGCCAGAGTCAGGGGTACGGCAAAACTAAGCCATAAATGCACCTACATTTAATTCATCAAAGATGAGACAACTATGTGGTCCTGAATTTAATATGGAATCCATGATTAAATTATCAGGATCTGATATAGAATTATTGGGCTAGATCGTCAGCTGGTGTCAGCTGGTTTAGACCCACCAGCTAAGGTTCTGGCCAATCGGCTCTAATGTTTGTTGGGACACATGACCGAAGGCAGATTGCGAAACTCAATCAGGAATGGTGGAATACAGTCCAGTAGAGGTGGCTTATTGCAAATACTCTATACTGTTTAAGCCCTGTGCCAGAGACATACGTGGAGCTTAAATGGGATGGAGGGACTTTTACAGGCCCTTTTTACTCAGCAAATTTTACTTCAAGGATTGGAGAAACTGGAGGGAATAAAACAGCTAGAATGTCATTTGCATTCTGAGGGTGGTTGAAATCCAAGGAATGCTGCCTGAAGGCTGATAATGTCGTAAAGTGTATTTTGGGTATTATTAATTCTTCACAAGTCAGGGAGTCACCACTCTTTGTTTTTGAATGAAGAGGATATCTGCAGAGAAAGCTGCTGTGGCGGCTAACCTACCAGTTACCTTCCTGATTACTTGTGAGACTATCTAAATGATGCATTCAGCTCCTATGGCTACCCAGAAGGATGGAACAAGCTTGTTTCAAGATGAGAGGATATGATCCTTTCCGGATGAGCTGAAGAAGAGGAAAATATTGTTGGGTGTGAAATGAGTCTGGGAGCTGTACATATTGTGTCTTTATGAGCCAGCAGATTGCCATGAAGGAGCCACTATTAAATCCTTGTAATAAATCTTTAAAAAGGGGTAGCGTTTCTTACAGTGAGGGGACATGTAGAAACTACAATAAAATTAAAACATCTAACTAGAACTTATTCAGACTTTCATATTTGTACTAAGTCGGGATCAGGGAGGAGTTTGCCTCACAATTTGAGTATCTTAAGTTTTGTAATCAATTTCTCACTTGGGGAAAAAAGAGCAGAATGACCATCTCTCTGCAGTGGACTATTATGAACAATTGGTAGCTAGATATCAAAGGATCCGTTCATAGAAATCACCATTCCTTGCTATGCATTTATTTTTCCCCCCTCAGGAGTTTGGAGGTAGTTTATAGATTAATAGAGGGCCTTCATGGTCATCTAGTGTGAGCTCCTGCATAACACAGGCTAAAGAAACTCAAAGTAATTGCTGCATCAAGGCCATAATTTCTGTTTGAGCTATTGTGTATATTTTAGAAAGACATTTAGTCTTGATTTAAAGACTTCAAGTCATGGAGAATCAATACAGCAGGATAATTAGAGATAGAAGCCTATTATTGACTATTACTCAGTTCCTACACAGACAAGATTCCCATTAGTTTCATCAGGTTAAAACACAAGTAGGTAGAGCCAGTTTAAAATTCTTCGGTAATTTAAAATCAAGAATGCTGTCAAAGTCCATCCACCACATTACAGGCAGATAATGCTTAAAGGCAGGGTGCTGTAATGTAAGTATATTTGCCTAAACCAGGAAGTAAACATTACTGCATTCTATGCAAGCAGAAAGTGACAAAGATGTATTGCTGTAAACTCTACTAAGAAGAAATTACCATGATCAGCGTGGTGTTGCTGCAATTTCACCATGGAATAAATAAGGGAAG